>NC_138886.1:44358610-44664838 GCF_965194825.1 Balaenoptera physalus
ATTTAGATAGATGGAGTAGGAAGAGGGGAGAGACGGAAGGCAGCTCAGGATGAGGAAAGGAGTACATGAAGACCTAAGTTAAGCAAAATTAAAGGGACGGTTGTGCTGAAGATGGAAGGAGGGTAGTGTTAAAAGTGACATCCAGTATTTAAACCAGTTGGAACGATACCACACACCCAGCAGACCCTCAACAAATGCAATGTTGTGAGGTGAAGTAATGAATGCATTTCTCGGCACCAGCCTCACTTTCAGTTCTATGGGGCCGCGTTAAATGACACTTGCTTCTTGCCCGTGCTGCAGGCAATTTTATTAGTTTTGATTTCTTAACCTGTTTCATAATTCCTTTCCTTTCTCCTATAAGCTGAAGGGAAATGCAATCACAGGTGAGCAACAGGCTAGGATACGAAACAGAAGTTTTAAATGTGAAAGAGGAAAAAAATCTACCTTGTCAGCACATCGGCAAAACTGAATGAAAGTTGGCATGCAGTGACAGGAAGAGAACGTGGAGGGTAAATGAAAGACATAAAACATCATTCCAGTGACAGGAGAAGTAAACTAATCTTTGGCGAACACCTACTTCATGCCAGCGCTTTCCCTACATCGTCTCTCCAAACTCTACTCACACGGCACTATGATTCCTATTTTACAGATGAGAACACTCACACTTACAAATGTGAAATTCTTCCCTGAAATCACTGCAGTTAGCAATGGCAGATTCTACTTTTGAAACCTTGTCTATCTGACTCCCAATCCTATGTTCTTTCTACTATGATGTATTGTATCCACGAGAACTAACAGTCAATCAGGGTCTTATTTTAATGATCTCAATCTCTCTCTCTCCCTCTCCCCCCCCCACCTAAATATATTATATAATATGATGTATTTGATAAATATTTTTTACTTACTCAAAACCATGAATAAATATTGGATCAGTCAAGCTTTATGATCCCATAGCAAGTCTTCATGCGTAAGTACTTGAGAAACAGTCATGAGAAAAACAGAGATATAAGAATGGCTCTATTTGCCAGTGTGTTGGTATATTAAATGAAAAGTATGAAAACAATTGTAAACACTAATAATAATTAAATAATTTTAGTACTTTCAGTATTTTAAAAGGTTGTCTTTAACGTAAAGTGGTTAATCTTTCGAAAAACTGGAAAAGGTGTTTGATAGTGGGGAAAGAACCAAAGATCAAAGCTGAGAAACACAGAATTTCCTGACTGCATGCAAGCCTGCCTATGACATTCCAACCACTGCCTTCTGAGCTGTCACTCTTCCTACAGATTCTAGTGATTAGCCAAAATGTTATTTTCAGAAGATAGAGAAAACTAAGACTTTATCTAAATAGAAAGCTTTGCCACTGTTTGATTTAAAATTTCACTCAAAAGCATTTAGAATTCGTTTAACTTTGTAACTGGAAAAGAAGCAGGAGTGTGATGCTATTGATTAAACCATATGAACAGAAATGATAGATTTGTGCCCTTTATCTGATACTAATCATGCCTTATGTCAGTGCAGGGCTGTGTAAATTTCAAAGCGGTTATATATATTTATCTTTGCAATGGATTTGGTCAACATTCCTCTGGAGTAAATCGTATAGGAAAAAGAATCAGCATTTTATGTTAAGAAAACTTGAGACCTGGAGATATTAAGCAGCTTTCCTACAGTCTCAGAGTTTGGGAAAAGTTAGTAAGGACTGAACTTCTTGTCTCCGTAAATCCTAGCCTGGTGTTTGTTCTGCTGCTCTAGTATCTCACGACACGAGTAAATGCACTACAGATCCCACATTCCTCTTGGGGATTCTATAGCAATAGGGAGGATTAGGACCTGAGACTGACTCCTTAAGAAGTGCCAGGGGATTCTTTGATCAGAAATTTGGGGAAACTCCAACCATTTGGTAAATATGGAGCAATATATTGCAGAATAGTTTTCTTTGGAAATTCAAGCCCACATTAATTGCAGTTAATATTTCTTTAATATTCCTAGAGATAGTGTAAAACAATTGAATCAAAAGATGAGTTATTTCAGCTCATGGTTCCAGGGCAAATAATAGAATATGATTAAAATGTTGTTTAAGAGTAATGTTTTTAAAAACAACATAGTGTGATCACAACTGCAATAGGTAGAGAAACAAGTCAAGAGAAAAGTATTATTCTGGGTGAGTGGATTAATACTTTACTTACAGTGAGTATACATATAATTAAAAACACAGTTATCTTTAATTAAATACCATCAAGCAAGAGAAAAAAGAAGGAAAGATAGCTACAGAACTGTAAACTCTCCTAGAACTACACTTAAAAACTCAGTTTCCACCCTTGGCACCTCTTGACTTGATTCTGTTGGTGACTGCCTAGATGTTTATTTGATAATGATGAAAATAAGGGAGTCATGAGCTGTGCATAATGGCTTCCCACAATTCACTTATTCACTCATTCAGCAAGTATTTGTTGAATTCTTACCACATAGCAGGCCCTGTGCTAGAAGCTAGTTCTACAAGGTGATGCAAACTCAGGATCTTTTCTCCCAGGGTTTATAATCTAACGGGGGTTGTAGAAGAAAGAGTAAAGTGATAACAGGAAATAAAGGAGCTATGAGTACATAGGAAGGGAACCTACTCAAATCTGGGGGCAAGATTTCAAGTACCATTTAAACTTAGAACCGAAGATAAATAGGAGTTGGTCAGGTGAAGAGTGAGGGAGAGACTGCTCCAGGTAGAGGAGATATTTGTGCAACATCCTTTAAGTGAAACAGAGCCTGAATCTTTCATGGAACTAAAAGAAATTTAGTGTATGAACAGCAGTTTGTCAGGAGGAGAGTGGAATGAAAACAGGCTTAAAAGATAAGCAATGCTAGATCATTAGTATTCTGGACATAAGGATTGTAAGCAGTACAGAGAGATATGATCAGGTTTGTGTGTTTGAGACACATCACACTAGCTATTATATGAAGAATGGTTTAAGGAAGGAATATCTGGAGTTTCACTAGGAAGATTTTTTCACAGCTCAGGTGAGATATGGACTTGAATAGTAGCAGTGGGGATGGAGAGAAGTAGGTATTTTCAAAAGAAACACCAGGACTTTGTGAATGATTGATTATACATAGGAGTAAGAGAAAGGTGGGCACCAAGGAGAATGTTTAACTTTCTGGCGTGAGTAACCGAGTCAGTGATTGTTCCATTTCCTATTTCTTGAGTAGGGAACATAGAAGAAAAGCATGTTTGAGGAAGCTGATAGTGATTTTGAGGGACTCATGGTATATCCAAGCAGAATATTCAGCAGGCAGCTTTATATATATATGAGTCTCTGGGCTGGAACCATACATTTAAGAGGCGTCACAAGAATTCTATGCTGCAACTAAAAAGAGATAAGTTTCACCCTTTTAAAAACTGTTGATCAAATGGAAGATGCTGCAGTAGAAACATGGTTGTAAAATCTAAAAATAAGCCATCCCACTCCCAGATTAAACTCATCAACTAGAAAGGGGAAGTTTCGTTTGAATAGCTGGACTTATTCAAAGGGCCCAGGTTGATGGAGGGAGAGCTGGTCCTGTGTATAGGGTCTAGATCTCTCCTGACCCCATTTACCATGGCACTCTAGGTATGTCTCTAGGGAAAGAGCTGCATAAAAGCTTGAAATGGAATTGTTGGTTATTAATAGCTGTAGAATGAAGATCCCAGGCCTACTTTGGCATAAGGCTCCTGAGACTGAGTGTAATGCTAGGAAGAGTAAAGACAGTCATCAAATTACAAGAGAAGAGAAAAAAGAAGAAAGAAACAAAAAAGAACTACAAAAACAACCAGGAAACAGTTAACAAAATGGCAATAAGTACATACCTATCAGTAATAATTATTTTTTTATTTTTTAACACCTTTATTGGAATATAATTGCTTTACATTGTTTAGTTTCTGCTATATAACAAAGTGAATCAGCTATACGTATACATATATCCCCATATCTCCTCCCTCTTGCATCTCCCTCCTACCCTCCCTATCGCACCCCTCTAGGTGGTCACAAAGCACCGAGCTGATCTCCCTATGCTATGCAGCTGCTTCCCACTAGCTATATATTTTACATTTGGTAGTGTATACATGTCAACGCCACTCTCTCACTTCGTCCCAGCTTACCATTCCCTCTCCCCATGTCCTCAAGCCCATTCTCTATGTCTGTGTCTTTATTCCTGTCCTGCCCCTAGGTTCTTCAGAACCTTTTTTTTTTTAGATTCCACATATATGTGTTAGCATATGGTATTTGTTTTTCTCATTCTGACTTACTTCATTCTGTATGACAGACTCTAGGTCCATCCACCTCACTACAAACCACTCAATTTCGTTTCTTTTTATGGCTGAGTAATATTCCATTGTATATATGTGCCATGTTTTCTTTATCCATTCATCTGTCGATGGACACTTAGGTTGCTTCCATGTCCTGGCTACTGGAAATAGTGCTGCAATGAACATTGTGGTACATGACTGTTTTTGAATTATGGTTTTCTCAGGGTATATGCCCACTAGGGGGATTATTGGGTCATATGGTAGTTCTGTTTTTAGTTTTTTAAGGAACCCCCATACCGTTCTCCATAGTGGCTGAATCAATTTACATTCCCACCAACAGTGCAAGAGGGTTCCCTTTTCTCCACACCCTCTTCAGCATTTATTGTTTGTAGACCTTTTGAAGATGGCCATTCTGCCAGTGTGAGGTGATACCTCATTGTAATTCTGACTTGCATTGCTCTAATGATTAGTGATGTTCAGCATCCTTTCACGTGTTTGTTGGCAATCTGTATATCTCCTTTGGAGAAATGTCTATTTAGGTTTTCTGCCCATTTTTGGATTGGGTTGTTTTTTTGATATTGAGCTGCATGAGCTGCTTGTAAATTTTGGAGATTAATCCTTTGTCAGTTGCTTCGTTTGCAAATATTTTCTCCCATTCTGAGGGTTGTCTTTTCGTTTTGTTTATGGTTTCCTTTGCTGTGCAAAAGCTTTTAAGTTTCATTAGGTCCCATTTGTTTATTTTTGTTTTTATTTCCATCTCTCTAGGAGGTGGGTCTAAAAGGATCTTGCTGTGACTTATGTCATAGAATGTTCTGCCTAGGTTTTCCTCTAAGAGTTCTATAGTGCCTGGCCTTACATTTAGGTCTTCAAACCATTTGGAGTTTATTTTTGTGTATGGTGTTAGGAAGTGTTCTAATTTCATTCTTTTACATGTAGCTGTCCAGTTTTCCCAGCACCACTTACTGAAGAAGCTGTCTTTTTGCCATTGTATATTCTTGCCTCCTTTATCAAAGATAAGATGACCATATGTGTGTGGGTTTATCTCTGGGCTTTCTATCCTGTTCCACTGATCTATATTTCTGTTTTTGTGCCAGTACCATACTGTCTTGATTACTGTAGCTTTGTAGTATAGTCTGAAGTCAGGGAGCCTGATTCCTCTAGCTCTGTTTTTCTTTCTCAAAATTGCTTTGGCTATTTGGGGTCTTTTGTATTTCCATACAAATTCTGAAATTTTTTGTTCTAGTTCTGTAAAAAATGCCATTGGTAGTTTGATAGGGATTGCAATGAATATGTAGATTGCTTTGGGTAGTATAGTCATTTTCACAATGTTGATTCTTCCAATCCAAGAACATGGTATATCTCTCCATCTGTTTGCGTCATCTCTGACTTCTTTCATCAGTGTCTTATAGTTTTCTGCATATAGGTCTTTTGTCTCCTTAGGTAGGTTTATTCCTAGGTATTTTATTCTTTTCGTTGCAGTGGTAAATGGGAGTGTTTCCTTAATTTCTCTTTCAGATTTTTCATCATTAGTGTATAGGAATGCAAGAGATTTCTGTGCATTAATTCTGTATCTTGCTACTTTAACAAATTCATTGATTAGCTCTAGCACTTTTCTGGTAGCATCTTTAGGATTCTCTATGTATAGTATCATGTCATCTGCAAACACTGACAGTTTTACTTCTTCTTTTCCAATTTGGATTCCTTTTATTTCTCTTTTGTCTCTGTTTGCTGTGGCTAAAACTTCCAAAACTATGTTGAATAATAGTGGTGAGAGTGGGCAACCTTGTCTTGTTCCTGATCTTAGTGGAAATGGTTTCAGCTTTTCACCATTGAGAATGATATTGGCTGTGGCTATGTCATATATGGCCTTTATTATGTTGAGATAAGTTCCCTCTATGCCTACTTTCTGGAGGGTTTTTATCATAAATGGGTGTTGAATTTTGTCAAAGCTTTTTCTGTATTTGTTATCATATGGTTTTTATCCTTCAGTTTGTTAATGTGGTGTATCACATTGATTGATTTGCATATACTGAAGAATCCTTGCATTCCTGGGATAAACCCCACTTGATCATGGTGTATGATCTTTTTAATGTGCTGTTGGATTCTGTTTGCTAGTATTTTGTTGAGGATTTCTGCATCTATGTTCATCAATGATATTGGCCAGTAGTTTTCTTTTTTTGTGACCTCTCTGTCTGGTTTTGGTATCAGGGGGATGGTGGCCAGGTAGAATGAGTTTCGGAGTGTTCCTCCCTCTGCTGTATTTTGGAAGAGTTTGAGAAGGATAGGTGTTAGCTCTTCTCTAAATGTTTGATAGAATTCGCCTGTGAAGCTATCTGGTCCTGGGCTTTTGTTTGTTGGAAGATTTTTAATCACAGTCTCAATTTCAGTGCTTGTGATTGGTCTCTTTATATTTTCTATTTCTTCCTGGTTCAGTCTTGGAAGACTGTGCTTTCCTAAGAACTTGTCCATTTCTTCCAGGTTGTCCTTTTTATTGGCATATAGTTGCTTGTAATAATCTCTCATGATCCTTTGTACTTCTGCAGGGTCAGTTGTTACTTCTCCTTTTTCATTTCTAATTCTGGTGATTTTAGTCTTCTCCCTTTTTTTCTTGATGAGTCTAGCTAATGGTTTATCAATTTTGTTTAACTTCTCAAAGAACCAGCTTTTGGTTTTATTGATGTTTGCTATCGTTTCCTTCATTTCTTTTTCATTTATTTCTGATGTGATAGTTATGATTTCTTTCCTTTTACTAACTTCGGGGTTTTTTTTTTTGTTCTTCTTTCTCTAATTACTTTAGGTGTAAGGTTAGGTTGTTTATTTGAGATTTTTCTTGTTTCTTGAGGTAAGATTGTATTTCCATAACCTTCCCTCTTAGAACTTCTTTTGCTGCATCCCGTAGGTTTTGGGCCATCGTGTTTTCATTGTCACTTCTTTCTGGGTATTTTTTGATTTCCTCTTTGATTTCTTCAGTGATCTCTTGGTTATTTAGTAGCATATTGTTTACCCTCCATGTGTTTGTATTGTTTACAATTTTTTTCCTGTAATCGATATCTAGTCTCATAGCGTTGTGGTCACAAGAGATACTTGATACGATTTCAGTTTTTTAAAATTTACCAAGGCTTGATTTGTGACCCAAGATATGATCTATCCTGGAGAATGGTCCATGAGCACTTGAGAAGAAAGTGTATTCTGTTATTTTTGGATGGAATGTCCTATAAATATCAATTAAGTCCATCTTGTTTAATGTGTCATTTAAAGCTTGTGTTTCCTTATTTATTTTCATTTTTGTTGATCTGTCCAATGGTGAAAGTGGGGTGTTAAAGTCCCTTGCTATTATTGTGTTCCTGTCGATTTCCCCTTTTATGGCTGCTAGCATTTGGCTTATGTATTGAGGTGCTTCTATGTTGGGTGCACAAATATTTATAATTGTTATATCTTTTTCTTGGATTGATCCCTTGATCATTATGTAGTGTCCTTCCTTATCTCTTGTAACATTCTTTATTTTAAAGTCTCTTTTTTCTGATATGAGTATTGCTACTCCAGGTTTCTTTTGATTTCCATTTGCATGGAATATCTTTTTCCATCCTCTCACTTTCATGCTGTATGTGTCCCTAGGTCTGAAGTGGGTCTCTTGTTGACAGTGTATATACAGATCTTGTTTTTCTATCCATTCAGGCAGTCTGTGTCTGGTTGGAGCATTTAATCCAATGACCATTAAGGTAATTATTGATTTGTATGTTCCTATTACCATTTTCTTAATTGTTTTGGGTTTGCTTTTGTAAGTCTTTTCCTTCTCTTGTGTTTCCTGCCTAGAGAAGTTCCTTTAGCATTTGTTGTAAAGCTGGTTTGGTGGTGCTGAATTCTCTTAACTTTTGCTTGTCTATAAAGGTTTTAATTTCTCCATCAAATCTGAATGAGATCCTTGCTGGGTAGAGTAATCTTGGTTGTAGGTTTTTCCCTTTCATCACTTTGAATATGTCCTGCCAGTCCCTCCTGGCTTGCAGAGTTTCTGCTGAAAGTTCAGCTGTTAACCTTATGGGGATTCTGTTGTATGTTATTTGTTGCTTTTCCCTTGCTGCTTTTAATATTTTTTCTTTGTATTTAATTTTTTATAGCTTGATTAATATGTGTGTTGGCGTGTTTCTCCTTGGATTTATCCTGTATGGGACTCTCTGCATTTCCTGGACTTGCCTGACTATCTCCTTTCCCATATTAGGGAAGTTTTCAACTATAATCTCTTCAAATATTTTCTCAGTCCCTTTCTTTTTCTCTTCTTCTTCTGGGACCCCTATAATTCGAATGTTGGTGCGTTTAATGTTGTCCCAGAGGTCTCTGAGACTGTCCTCAATTCTTTTCATTCATTTTTCTTTATTCTCCTCTGTGGTAGTTATTTCCACTATTTTATCTTCCAGGTCACTTATCCATTCTTCTGCCTCAGTTATTCTGCTATTGATTCCTTCTAGAGAATTTTTAATTTCATTTATTGTGTTGTTCATCATTGTTTGTTTGCTCTTTAGTTCTTCTAGGTCCTTGTTAAACGTTTCTTGTATTTTCTCCATTCTATTTCCAAGATTTTGCATCATCTTTACTATCATTACTCTGAATTCTTTTTCAGTTAGACTGCCTATTTCATTTGTTTGGTCTGGTGGGTTTTTACCTTGCTCCTTCTTCTGCTGCGTATTTCTCTGTCTTCTCATTTTGCTTAACTTACTGTGTTTGGGGTCTCCTTTTCACAGTCTGCAGGTTAGTAGTTCTCATTGTTTTTGGTGTCTTCCCCCAGTGGGTAGGGTTGGTTCAGTGGGTTGTGTAGACTTCCTGGTGGAGGGGACTGGTGCCTGTGTTCTGGTGGATTAGGCTGGATCTTGTCTTTCTGGTGGGCAGGACCATGTCCGGTGGTGTGTTTTAGGGTGTCTCTGAACTTATTATGATTTTAGGCAGCGTCTCTGCTAATGGGTGGGGTTGTGTTTCTGTCTTGCTAGTTGTTTGGCATGGGGTGTCCAGCACTGGAGCTTGCTGGTCGTTGAGTGGAGCACTGAGATGGAAATCTCTGGGAGAGCTCTTGCCAATTGATATTATGTGGGGCTGGGAGATCTCTGGTGGTCCAAAGTCCTGAACTTGGCTCTCCCACTTCTGAGGCTCAGGCCTGACATCTGGTTGGAGCACCAAGTCAGCCACATGGGTCAGAAGGAAAGGGAGAAAAAAAAAGAAATAAAATAAAAATAAAAATAAAATATAGTTATGAAAATAAAAACATTTAAAAAATATTATTAAAATAAAAAATTTTTAAAGTAATAAACTAAAAAAGAAGAGAGCAACCAAACCAATAAACAAACCAACCAATGATAATAAGTTCTAAAAACTAAACTAAGATAAACATATAAATCAGAAACTAGTCAGTCACATACAGCAAACCCCAAGTCTACAGTTGCTCCCAAAGTCCACCGCCTCAATTTTGGGATGATTCGTTGTCTATTCAGGTATTCCACAGATGCAGGGTACATCAAGTTGACTGTGGAGATTTAATCCACTGCTCCTGAGGCTGTTGGGAGAGATTTCCCTTTCTCTTCTTTGTTCGCACAGCTCCTGGGGTTCAGCTTTGGATTTGGCCCTGCCTCTGCATGTAGGTTGCCTTCTGACATAGGTTCTTCACCCAGACAGGAGGGGGTTAAGGGAGCGGCTGATTAGGGGACTCTGACTCAGGCTGGGGGAAGGGAGGCGTACGGAATGCAGGGCAAGCCTGCGGCGGCAGAGGCTGGCGTGACGTTGCAACAGCCTGAGGCGCGCTGTTTGTTCTCCCGGTGAAGTTGTCCCTGGATCACGGGACCCCGGCAGTGGCGGGCTGCACAGGCTCCCAGGAGGGGGTGTGTGGATAATGACCTGTGCTTGCACACAGGCTTCTTGGTGGTGGCAGCAGCAGCAGCCTTAGCGTTTGATGCCCGTCTCTGATGTCCGCGCTGATAGCCATGGGTCGCGCCCATCTCTGAAGCTTGTTTAGGTGGTGCTCTGAATGCCCTCTCCTCGCGCACCCTGAAACAATGGTCTCTTGACTCTGAGGCAGGTCCACAGTTTTTCCTGGACTCCGTCCCGGCTAGCTGTGGCGCACTAGCCCCCTTCAGGCTGTGTTCACGCAGCCAGCCCCAGACCTCTGCCTGGGATCTGACCTCCGAAGCCGGAGCCTCAGCTCCCAGCCCCCACCCTCCCTGGCAGGTGAGCAGACAAGCCTCTCAGGCTGGTGAGTGCTGGTTGGCACCAATCCTCTGTGTGGGAATCTCTCTGCTTTGCCCTCTGCACCCCTGTTGCTGCGCTCTCCTCCGTGGCTCCAAAGCTCCCCCCCTGCCACCCGCAGTCTCCGCCGGTGAAGGGGCTTCCTAGTGTGTGGAAACCTTTCCTCCTTCACAGCTCCCTCCCAGAGGTGCAGGTCCCGTCCCTATTCTTTTGTCTCTGTTTTTTCTTTTTTTTTTCCCCTACCCAGGTACGTGCCTTTTGGGAAGTCTGAGGTCTTCTGCCAGCATTCCGTAGGTGTTCTGTAGGAGTTGTTCCACATGTAGATGTATTTTTGATGTATCTGTGGGGAGGAAGGTGATCTCCATGTCTTACTCCTCCACCAAGTTGAACGTCCTCCTCCAGTAATTACTTTAAATGTAAAATGACTAAGTGCTTCAATCAAAAGACAGAGAATGACTGAATGGATTAAAAAATGTATATATGCTGCC
Source organism: Balaenoptera physalus (assembly GCF_965194825.1). Taxonomy (NCBI): domain Eukaryota; kingdom Metazoa; phylum Chordata; class Mammalia; order Artiodactyla; family Balaenopteridae; genus Balaenoptera; species Balaenoptera physalus. The sequence goes on from NC_138886.1 coordinate 44,369,594, forward strand.
ACAAGAAACTCACTTCAGATCTAAAGACAAGCACAGACTGAAAGTGAAAAATGGAAAAAGGCACTCCATTCAAATGGAAATGAAAAGAAAGCTGGGATAGTAATACTAATATCAGAGAAAATAGACTTTAAAACAAAGACTGTAACAAGAGACAAAAAAGGACATTATATAATGATAAAGGGATTGATCCAACAAGAAGTACAATTGTAAATATATATGCACCCAACATAGGAGCATCTAAATACATAAAACAAATGTTAACAAGCATAAAGGGAGAAATGGACAGTAACACAATAATAATAGGGGACTTTAACATCCCACTTATATCAATGAATAGTTCATCCAGACAGAAAACCAGTAACAAAACACTGTCCTTAAATGACACATTAGACCCAATGAACTTAACAGGCATATATATATATATATATATATATATATATATATATATAACTTTCCATTCTAAAACAGCAGAATACACGTTCTTTTCAAGTGCACATGGAACATTCTCCAAGATAGATCACATACTAGGCCACAAAAGAAGCCTTGGTAAATTTAAGTTAAAATCATATCAAGCATCTTTTCTGACCACAATGCTATGAGACTAGAAATCAACTACAAGAAAAAAAAACTGCAAAAAACACACATACATGGAGGCTAAACAATATGCTACTAAACACCCAATGGGTCACTGAAGAAATCAAAGAAGGAATAAAAAAATACTTGAAGACAAATAAAAATGGAAGCACAACAATCCAAAATCTATGAGACACAACAAAAGCAGTTGTAAGAGGGAATTTTATAGCAATACAAGCCTACCTAAGGAAATAAGAAAAATTGCAAATAAACCACCAAAACTTACACTTAATGGAAATAGGAAAAAAAGAACAAACAAAACCCAAAATTGGTAGAAGGAAAGACATTATAAAAATCAGAGCAGAAATAAATAAAACAGAGACGAGAAAAACAATATGAAAGATTAATGAAACTAAGAACTGGTTCTTTGAAAAGGTAAACAAAATTGATAAACCTTTAGCCAGAGTCATTAAGAAAAAAAGAGAGAGGGCCCAAAACCATAAAATCAGAAATGAAAGAGGAGGTGTTACAACTGACATCACAGAAAAACAACGGATTGTAAGAGACTACTATGAACAACTAAACGCCAAGAAATTGGACAACCTAGAAGAAACTCATAAATTTCTAGAAACATACAATCTCCCAAGACTGAATCAGAAAGAAATAGAAAATATGAACAGATCAGTTACCAGCAATGAAATTGAATCAGTAATCAAAAAACTCCCAATAAGCAAGATTCCAGACCAGAGGCTTCACAGATGAATTCTACCAAACATTTATTGAAGAATTAACACCTATCCTTCTCAAACTATTCCAAAAAATTGAAAAGGAAGGAATGCTTCCAAACTCTTTCCACAAGGCCAGCATCATTCTGATACCAAAGACAAACAAGGACACCATAAAAAAGAATATTATAGGCCAACACCACTGATGAACATAGATGCAAAAATCCTCAACATAATATTAGCAAATCAAATTCAGCAATACAGTAAAAGGATCATACACTGTGATCAAGTGGGATTTATCCCAGGGATGAAGGAATGGTTCAACATCCACAAAGAAATCAATGTGATACACCACATTAACAAACTAAAGAATAAAAATCATCATTATGATCATGTAACTATATCTTTGCTTCAGGCGTCTACTTTAGGGTGAACCCAAACTGAGCAGAACCTAGGAAGTCTTTAGCACATACTAGAATTTTAGCTTTTTCTCTATGAAAATTACCTGGGAGGTATCTATTCTATGGTGCCAATAAGAAATATAATAATAATAATAATAGTAATAGTAATAGTAATAATGGCTAGAATTTTAAGAGGGAGTACTCTATGCCAAGCACTGAGCCAAACGCCTTACATGGATTTGGTCCCAAGACAAACCATGTGAGATAAGAGCTATCATTACCCCTGTTTTACAGGTGAGAAAACTGAGATTTAGAGTCCTGACACTATGTGTCCAAAGTTATGAACTTAGCAGGTGTTAGAGCAATCTATATCCAGGCAAGTTTTACCCCTGTATCTTAGGCAAAGGGGTAAGATTAGCACCCATGTAAGAAACTGGATAAATTTGGGGGGAAGCTGGGAACAGTCACATAAGTAGGAGGCAAACCCACTTGCTTGACAGTTGGTTGACTGAGTGGGCAAGCCCGCAGAGAGGGAAGGAGTACCAGTTTCCAGTTGGCCACCCTGGCCTGCGTTAAAAGCAACACTCTTCCCAGGGAGTCTGTGTTTAACATAAAAATAAATAATCCAAATGTAAATCGCAATCCCCACAGTGTCTTCTTCCTTTTTTTTCCTTTTGGGATGTAAAAAGCATCTACAAACATATGCTCCTGCTGCCTTTTTCTTTGTGGCTCGCTCCACAAAGACACTTTAAAAAACGACAGCCCACGGTCTTTTTCAGAGCCTGCATCTCTGGTTTGTCACTTGGCAAAGGACAGAAATATTCCATGCGTGGTTGAAGGTGGTGCCAGGAGAAAGCATGGAAGATTTATTCTTTGGCTGCTCAGGTTACATATTAACGAGGGACTAGGGTTCAAAAAGGAGCTTGCAGCTCTGCACATCAGAGGTGTCCACTTCCGCTCAGTGTTGAATTAAACTGAACCGTGGCCACAAGGGAGGAGTGTCACAGGTCACTTTTAGCAAGAGGGTCCTGAAGAGGGACCACTGTGCTTCCTCCCACACTACCTCCTGGCTCTTGGGCTACTGCCAATATAATTAGCATTAATTACAATGCTGTGGCACTTCAAATGTCAATTTCAGTCTGTGACTTAAAGAAAAGCAAAACCCCACACATTAAAGCAGTCAGAAGAAGTTTTAATTTGGTAAAGGAGCAAGCCCCTCTTTGAGGTTCCAGATCTCTGCTGCAATTGCTACTACAGCAGGAAACAAGCAAATGAATGAATAAGAACCTGGAGTGTTTCCTTTCCTCCTTGGAAATCTTTGTACCAAAAGAGTAGCATTTTGGATACAGTTTAGGTACTGGGTCATACAGTGAATCCTTTTGGGTGGCTTTTTTGTGAATTCAGTATCACAACCTAAACAGACAGCAATATACGATCTGAATACAAAAGAGTTTATGCCAGCTAGAGAGTCAGCATAGGGTTTCTGAATGTATGAATGACATACCTGCAGCTTGCTGCCTCTCAGCAAGTCTTCTGAATATGAACTCTTGAAGCCTAGGAAGAATTTCCCAGAGAACTAAATGATCTTTGCATATTTGAGAAGGAAAATGCTAATAACTGAACTGAACCTAACTGAATTAAATATTAAATCTAACTGGTAGCAGTAAATTATATGCCAATGTTTTCCAAAGATTAATGTATAGGGCTTCCCTGGTGGCGCAGTGGTTGAGAATCTGCCTGCCAATGCAGGGGACACGGGTTCGAGCCCTGGTCTGGGAAGATCCCACATGCCGCGGAGCAACTAGGCCCGTGAGCCACAACTACTGAGCCTGCGCGTCTGGAGCCTGTGCTCCGCAACAAGAGAGGCCGCGATAGTGAGAGGCCCGCACACCGCAATGAAGAGTGGCCCCCACTTGCTGCAACTAGAGAAAGCCCTCGCACAGAAACGAAGACCCAACACAGCCATAAATAAATAAATAAAATTAAAAAAAAAAGATTAATGTATAATTTCACAATTATTTCTGCAGTGGACTCAAATAACCTTTAAAAAATATGGTAATCACAGTTCTCTTCCTGAAGACACCTGCATTCCTCAGAAGAAAATGGTTTTTCTCCCCTTATTTCTGTTGTGAACAGTAGGGCATCCAATGAAAAAATGAAAAAAATGTGTCTGGATTTACAGGGCACAAAATGTAAAATTCACTCAGATACACTGTGTTGTTTCCTTACCATCTTCTCTATTCAGAAGTCTTTAGTTAAGAAACAGAAGCTGTCACATTTGACCAGGGCCCAGACTATGTGAGATGAGTAAGGCAGGTGCTAGGGTGCAAAATTCAGGGAGGTTCTCCCTCTCAGAATTACACAATGCTTGACCCAGCCACAGGGGCCTACCTCACTACAGGATGGCTCTGTCAAACTAGAGTGGAGGCTTTTGCTCTGGCCTGTGACCACCAGCACACTGTACTGCACTTCATTCATTCATCTATTAATTCATTCAATAAATATTTGTTGAGCATCTGATACGTACCAGGTACCACTCTAGTTTTCAATGAACAAAATCAACAAAATTTCCTGCACTCACATTCCTGGAATGGAACACAAACAGCAAAAAGCAAACATAATAAATAAGACATGGTACAGTATGTCAGAATGGGCTAAGTACTCTGGCTAAATAAAAAGAGAATGGATAAGGGAAACTGGGAGTGCCAGAAAGAGCTACAGTTTTAGATGGAGGTGTCTAGATTTATGAGGATCAGTGGACATCAGAGAAGACATTTAAGTAATTCCTTGAGGTAAATGTGGAGTAAGCCAGGCAGATTTTGGATGGGAAAGCATTCCAGACATCAGGAACAGTCTGCAAAGGCCCTGAGACAGGAATGTGCCTAATATGTTTAAAAAGCAGTGAAGAGATAAGGAAATACACTCAGAGAGGTAAGAGAGTACAGGGGGGACTTGCTGTACATTTTAAGGACCGTGGATTAGATTCTGAAAGAAATGAGGAGCCACTGTGAAATATCGAGATAATCTGTTCCAAGTTTAGCAGGACCATTATGGCTGTCTTGTTGATAATGACTATAGGAAGGGGCAAACGTGAAAGCAGGGACACCAGTTAGGAGGCTATCATAATACACTAAGGCAAAGATGATGGTAGACTGGACCACCCTGGTGATGAAAAGTAGTTGTATTCTTGATATATTTTAAAGGTAGAGCCATCAGAATTTCCTGAAGCATTGGATACAGGGTGAGATAGAGGGGAGTCAGAGGTGATTTTAAGATACTTGGTGTGAGCAAGGGATTATGCCATAACGGTCCGTAATTCAGTTATTGCTCAATATCTAGGAAACATATTTGCTAAAATAATCATATTTTTCAAAAGAAGTTTCCAAGGCTTCCCTGGTGGGGCAGTGGTTGAGAGTCTGCCTGCCAATGCAGGGGACACAGGTTCGAGCCCTGGTCTGGGAAGATCCCACATGCCGCGGAGCAAGCAACTAGGCCCGTGAGCCACAATTACTGAGCCTGCGCGTCTGGAGCCTGTGCTCCGCAACAAGAGAGGCCGCGATAGTGAAAGGCCCGTGCACCGCGATGAAGAATGGCCCCCGCTTGCCGCAACTAGAGAAAGCCCTCGCACGAAACGAAGACTCAACACAGCCAAAAATTAAAAAAAAAAAAAAAAGAAGCTCCCCAAACAAGCAAACAAAGCAGGCATAAACTCATGACTACCACAACTGCATGCAAAATTTAGCTCAAATTTCTAATCTTGTTAGGGTGGTGAGAAATTCAGTCTCAGTCATTCCTGGGGCTCCCAACTCCACTGGGGTTAGGCTGAAGCCCTAGGGTGGGGGCTTACACAGTCCAGGTCTTTCAGGGAGACCCCATTATCTTTAGATTCATGGTGGTCTTTATGATATGCTCATGTAGAAAAGTCAACATGGTCGAACCCTTTAAGATGTGCATTGAAGAGCATCTCTGAGGAGGCTAGAAGCTCACATAACTAAATGCATTAAGCTGTTTGTTTTTCTCAGGTCAGTCCTCTATTCTAGGCAGAGAAGCAGCAGGGTAGGGAGAGGAGGTGTGGGTCCCTGAAAACACAGTTTTTCCAGTGTTGGACAACTTCTCCCTGCCCCAGTTTGACAGTTTCTGCCTCTACCTAAACTAACACACTTCTCCATCTCCCTTGTATCAGTTTATATAAGTTATACTGCAGAAACAAACAAACTCTTAAGGGGCTTACAACACAAAAGTTTATCTCTGCCCATGTTCATGTCAGCTGCAGACTGGAGATGGCTCTAATTCACAACTTCTTCATTAGTGGATCCAGGTTGTTGGAGCTGCCCTTAACTGGCCTCATGGGAAACAGAGCAATACCACATCATGAAATGACCCTTTCATTTTTGTCTGGAAGTTGCATACATCAATTCTGCTCAAAATGTATCATCCAAAACACATCATCACATGGCCAAGCTGATGGGTAGGGAGGTAAAAACTACTCCCTGGGAGAAACATGGAAGAATTGGGGACAATGACATGACCTACCATACTCCAGCTCCTGAGGCGTTTTACAGAAACAAAATGTCAAGTTTCTTTCCTGGAGGTAAAGTAGCAATGAGAAAATCAAACCAGTTAGCATTTTTTCTTATTAACTCAGTTTGCTGTTTTAGCAAGCACTTTGTGGTTACATAGAGTTGAATGAGGAAATTTTGGAGAGTGGGGTCTATCAATTCTATAATATTGTCAGTCAGGCTCTGATCAAGCTTTTAACACATATTACCTCATCTAACCCTTAGAAGATTCCATGAGGCAGACACTATTTTTACTCCCTCTCCCCATTTTTATAGATACAGGAAGTTAGGCATAGAGATAAAGTCATGTTAAGAAAAAGCAAGTGATAAATTGTGGCTGCAGGATTAGGACCCTAGGTGTTTAGCTCAGGATCTGAGCTCTTAACTACTGTTCTACAGTATTACTGAGAATTAGACCCAGTCACAGTATTTAGGGTGCCCTAATGAGAGAATGAGTGACAACTATCCAGTTTCATTCTATATAATATCCTTCTATAAAAGTCTGGAAAAGGACTTTTTTCCCTCTGTGTTTCCTTTGAAACGTAAAGTCTTGCTGTGCCATTTTCAGATTAAAGCCCAATTAAGGGAACAAAATACTTAAGCTATTGATCTTTCAGTAGGAAGGTTACAGCTATAATCACTTACTCCTAGGAACCAGTTATCTTTCCAGATGTTCAGCTGTGACCTTTCATCCATCTATAGGGATTCCTGAGTCCACAGTCCAGGCCCTGACATGTCTTGCTGTATGCCAAGAATTACTACAAATTATTAAGGCTGTACATGCAGATTCCCACAGCAGAAATTTCTGCCAGTTGCCCACTTCCTTCCTTCTATCTCCCCTTCTTTTCCCTACATCTGGTAAGAGTAACTAGGGTGACCGGTTGAACTAATGAGTTTATGAAAGCAACAATCCCAGCATGCATTGCCACCAGGACTCCTTCTCTGGCACCTTCCACTGTGCTGCAGTTGGGAAAGGGTACATTTTTCAGGATGAAATGCCACACTGCCATTTCTGTGTTTTTCCCCTTACTTCATACATACGCAAACACACTAATCCCAACATAAACACACAAAGACATGTATGCATGCATGCAGGCACGCACATGCATTCCCCCTGATCTTTTGTTTTCCAGAAGTTTCACTTTCTGAATGTTAAGTGCCAAGTTGCTGGACATAGTGCTAGGTAGGACTGCCTCAAGAAGTAGCATCCAAAACATAGAGAGATGACTGCCAATTCTATACATAGCATTTCTTCTTAAGGAGTTTAAAATTTGAGTATTTAATTAAAATTGGCCAGTTTTAATTTCTTTAGAAAATACTTAGTGGAAATATAATAGAAAAGTGCTTTCTTCATTCCTCCACATCACAAATCATAGCAAGTTCTTCACAGAAAGCATCAGGGTCTTCTCTTGTTGTTAAGCACCCCATGTTCTATCATTATGAAATAACAATATTCTGTAATTAAAATATCCTAAAACGAAAGGATTTTAAAGAAATGTTTCAGATCCATAAGGAAAAAAAATTGAATCCCTACATAACAACTTTCACTAAAGTCAACTCTAGATGTATCAAGAGCTTAAATGTGAATGGCAAAACTTTAAAACTTTTAGGAAGAAATACAAAAGTATATCCCAGTGACTTAGGAGGTAGGGAATGATTTCTTCAGAAACAAAAAGCACAAACTATCAAGGAAAAGACTGATAAACTTGATTCATTAAAATTAAGAATTTTACTCATCCAATGATTCTATTAAAGAAGGCGAAAGACAAGCCAAAAACTGGGAAAAGATATTTGCAATATCCGGAACTGACACAGGATTAACATATAAAATACATAAAGAAAAAGGGAACTTACTTTGATAAGTTAACCACGGAAGCCCTCTGTTTGGTGGGGACACGGAGACCAAGGTCAAACGATGAAAAAGAAGTGAAGGGTGGAAGAGCGTTCCAGCAAGACAGACTGAGTTCAAAGAGCAATGCGGCTGGAAAGCAGAGAGAGGCTCGGAGCGGTAGTCGACGGCCGGAACACGCAGGATGGTACAAAAAGGATCCAATTGAGGGTTTAATTGAGCGCAGCTGGCTGCTATGTGGAGCGCGCATGCGCGGCCGAGATTACTCTTGGGGAGACGTTGGCGCCTCTGTAATCTAATACTGTAGAGGAGCTTTCACAGACTCTCAGAGAGGCAGCCACAGGGTCTCGGTTAAGGGCGTGAACTCTGTAGCCAGATTACCTGCGTTTCTCTCCTAGCTCTGCGCCTTATAAACTCTTTGACCTTGGGCAAATTGCTTAGGCTTTCTATGCCTCAGTCTCCCAATATGTGAAATGGGTAATGGTGCCCATTAGGTGTTCTTAATCTTTTCTATGCCTTGAACCCCTGGGCAGTCTGGTGAAGCCTATGGATCTCTTCTCAAAAAAAATATTTTTTTAATGCATAAAATAACATACCATAGGATTCCAAAAGACACCAAATATATTTTTAAAATAGTTATCAACATATTTAAACAGATATAGCTGACAGAGTTGTATGTATTTATATATATCTTTACTTACTAGATAATAAGAACTAAGGGGTATAATATCTACCATAATCTTGAGATTGTGATGAGTGAAAATAATATTTCAAGTTATCTACAACAATTATAATGTGTTACCAGAAAAACCCAACAATTTTTACAGGTCATAAAGTGACAGCCAATTCTACTGTGTGGTTTGGTGCCTGCATTCCCAACTGAAGGATATACTAAATTTCAGTTAGAGGTTACTGAAATTAAAGATATATATATTTAGATCTCTATATCTGTGTCTATCTAGATTTATCCATGTATCTATCGATCTACCTATCTATCTCCAAGTTGAAGGACTCTCTGAATTCTAACCACTTATCCCCTGGTCATCCATGGATCCTAGGATAAAAAGCCCTTGTCTTAGTCTGTCCTGGCTGCTCTAACTGAATTCCATATACTGGGTGGCTTACAAGGAGCAGAAATTTATTTTTATTAAAGAGTTTCAAGTTCTCCAAAAGTAGAATGAGGGGCCATAAGCTCTCTGCTGGGATAAACTGTATTTCTTGACTTGCCTGTAGTTCTTTATTTCATGAATATGAATAAGTTCCTCTAATCTCAGATAAACGCAAATAATGAAACTGGTGGTAACCCAATGCTTTAAAGCTTCTATCCTCAAATTCTATTCCTTTCAGAATTCTTTCAAGCTGTCAATTGGTGTTTTGGGTTGACTTCTTAGGAGCACCAGTAAGTGGTGGGGAAATGAGACAGGAAAGGGAAGAAAGTCAAGAAAACGTGTGTTATAAAGTGGATTTCCACTGTGGGCAATTGGAGCTTGGTCCCACTGGGGCACTCTGAGAGATACTAGAAAACGTCCTTTCTGCCCAGAAGTTGTCTCACCCAAGGAGCAAGGAAGCTAGGGTACTGACTCTCCCTCATTCATCAGTGACTCAGGGCTGCTCCCAAGGGCTTTAAATCCCTAGCACTTCCTGCCTTCTCACCTATGGATCAAGGGAAAGCACTCAGCTGCTTGTAGTTATGGGCATATACTGGAATTTCTGTGTTTTGAGGGGATATGGGCAGGGCACTGCTGGTGTCACTGCAATAGGTGCAACATTATAAACAGACATCTGGTTAAATAACTTTGGAATATATAAAAATGACAGCTAGGTTGCTTAGCTGCACATCTTTTCATGTCCTTTTATGTTTTAATATACATAGTGAATCTCTAAAAAAAGATTCAACTATTCCAACGTACTTTACTCAAGAATTATTATTTTTCTCTTTTGTCACTGTATGTTCTTAATACCTAAATATAAAATATAGTTTAAAATGAAAACCACACTCAAAAGTTTGGAAATTGAAATTCTCACTTCTCAAAAGAAGAAATCATAATGGAAATTTGAATTTTTAGAAGTAAAAAACAATGAAAACACTATATATTAATATTCATGGAATGTAGCAATACTTAGAAGGAAATTTACAGCATATAATATATACACATTCAAAAACAAAAAGTTTGAAAATTAAAAATTAATGAGATAAGCTTCCAACTCAAAAAAATAAGTTGGAAAAAAATAAAATGGTTAGTTTTTCTTCCTTATACATAAATTGTGAAATATTCACATCCTAGAAAAATTGATAACTCTGATGCTTAGTGTATCCTAGCTGCTGCCCACATGGTCCTTGCCCTTAGGCTGTGTCCATCTGAAGGTATTAAGCACCACTCACTATAATAACATTTGCTTAGTATTTGACTGGTATATACTTATCCTTTTGTTTTTTCTTTTTGTCATCTTATGTTTTTAGATGTCTTCGCTAAATAGAATATAACTACTTTTTTTTTAATTTATTTTTTATTTTTATTATTTATTTTATTGGAGTATAGTTGCTTTACATTGTTGTCAATTTCTGCTGTATAGCAAAGTGAATCAGCTATACGTATATATATATCCCCTCCTTTTTGGATTTCCTTCCCATTTAGGTCACAACAGAGCATTGAGTAGAGTTCCCTGTGCTATAGAGTCAGTTCTCATTAGTTATCTATTTTATACATAGTAGTGTATATATGTTAATCCCAATCTCCCAATCCATCCCACCCTCCCATCCCTCTTGGTATCCATACATTTGTCCTCTATGTCTGTGTCTCTATTTCTGCTTTGCAAATGAGTTTATCTATACAATTTTTCTAGATTCCACATATATGTGTTAATATATGATATTTGTTTTTCTCTTTCTGACTTACTTCACTCTGTATGACAGACTCTAGGTCCATCCACATCTCTGCAAATGGCACAATTTCATTCCTTTTTATGGCTGAGTAATATGCCATTGTATATATGTACCACATCTTCTTTAACCATTCATCTGTTGATGGACACTTAGGTTGCTTCCATGTCCTGGCTATTGTAAATAGTGTGGCAATGAACACTGGGGTGCATGTGTTTTTTTGAATTATGGTTTTCTTTGGGTATATGCCCAGGAGTGGGATTGCTGGGTCATATGGTAGTTCTAATTTTAGTTTTTTAAGGAACCTCCATACTGTTCTCCACAGTGGCTGTACCAATTTACATTCCCACCAACAGCGTAAGAGGGTTCCCTTTCTCCACACCCTCTCCAGCATTAATTGTTTGTAGATTTTTTAATGATGGCCATTCTGACGGGTGTGAGGTGATACCTCATTGTAGCTTTGATTTGCATTTCTCTAATAATTAGTGACGTTGTGCATCTTTTCATGTGTTTGCTGGCCATTTGTATGTCTTCTTTGGAGAAATGTCTATTTAGGTCTTCTGCCCATTTTTTTGATTGGGTTGTTTGGTTTTTTGATATTGAGCTGCATGAGCTGTTTGTATATCTTGAAGATTAATCCTTTATCAGTTGCTTCATTTGCAAATATTTTCTCCCATTCTGAGGGTTGTCTTTTTGTCTTGTTTATGATCCTTTGCTGTTCAAAAGATTTTAACTTTAATTAGGTCCCACTTGTTTATTTTTGTTTTTATTTTCATTACACTAGGATGTGGGTCAAAAAAGATCTTGCTGTGATTTATGTCAAAGAGTGTTCTTCCTATGTTTTCCTCTAAGAGTTTTATAGTGTCTGGTCTTACATTTAGGTCTTTAATCCATTTGGAGTTTATTTTTGTGTATGGTGTTAGGAAGTGTTCTAATTACATTCTTTTACATGTAGCTGTCCAGTTTTCCCAGCACCACTTATTGAAGAGACTGTCTTTTCTCCATTGTATATTCTTTCCTACTTTGTTATAGATTAGGTGACTATAGGTGTGTGGGTTTATCTCTGGGCTTCCTATCCTGTTCCACTGATCTATATTTCTGTTTTTGTGCCAGTACCATACTGTCTTGATTACTGTAGCTTTGTAGTATAGTCTGAAGTCAGGAAGCCTGATTCTTCCAGCTCCATTTTTCTTTCTCAAGATTGCTTTGGCTATTCGGGGTCTTTTATGTTTCCATACAAATTATAAAATTTTTTGTTCTAATTCTGTGAAAAATGCCACTGGTAATTTGATAGGGATTGCATTGAATCTGTAGATTGCTTTGGGTAGTATAGTCAGTTTCACAATATTGATTCTTCCAATCCAAGAACATGGTATATCTCTCCATCTGTTTGTGTCATCTTTGATTTCTTTCATCAGTGTCTTATAGTTTTCTGAGTACAGCTCTTTTGCCTCCTTAGGTAGGTTTATTCCTAGGTATTTTATTCTTTTTTTTGCAATGGTAAATGAGATTGTTTCGTTAATTTTTCTTTCTGATCTTTCATTGTTAGTGTATAGGAATGCAAGAGATTTCTGTGCATTAATTTTGTATCCTGCAACTTTACAAAATTCATTGATTAGCTCTAGTAGTTTTCTGGTGGCATCTTTAGGATTTTCTATTTATAGTATCATGTCATCTGCAAACAGTGACATTTTTACTTCTTCTTTTCCAATTTGGATTCCTTTTATTTCTTTTTTTTCTGTTGCCATGTCTAGGACTTCCAAAATTATGTTGAATAATAGTGGCAAGAGTGGACATCCTTGTCTTATTTCTGATCTTAGAGGAAATGCTTTCAGTTTTTTACCATTGAGAATGATGTTGGCTGTGGGTTTGTCATATATGGCCTTTATTATGTTGAGGTAGGTTCCCTCTATGCCTACTTTCTGGAGAGATTTTATGATAAATGGGTGTTGAACAGCAGTACTTTTTAAAAAGCAAGTGGAGACTCTTTGTCTTTGAATTGGTAAGTTTAGCCCATTGGCATTTATTGTGATAATTGGTACATTTGGATTTATTTCTTCCATATTACTTTGTAGTTTCTTTGAATAATGTTTTTTCTTAGGTTTCTTTCCTGGTTTCTACTGGTTTGAGTATTCCTCCCTCCCATCTACACCTGACTCATTTAGGGGTTATACAACCTGTAACTGTTTTTGAATATGTTAGTTTTTCTTGGATATATGTGGCCGTGCTGGGAAAAGCACTAGCTGGATTGTGTCCACAAAGCTTTACCAAGGACAAACTTCTTTTGGTCTGTCACTCCTAAGATGGCAGTTCTACAAGGATGAATGTAGGAAACAATTAAATGATACAGGTCCCAACCATAGAAGGCTATGAAATCATAAAAGTAATATTTGGAAACAATGAGAGTAATATCTGATGATTAGTTATTTGTTATTTTGAGTAGAGGATGAACGGACTTGTTGAAAAGCCATTTGACTAATGACTTTTTCTTGGATTTCTGAGTTTTTTATTTATTGCCTTACAAAAAATAATCCTATAATTGATTTGAATATTGGCATAGAAGAGAGAGGCTGTCGAGACTTTGGCCAAAAATATCCCTTAAAAGAGTGTGGATTTATATTTTTTAAACTCCTTGGGCCGTGTATGCATTCCACCTGAAAATACATGTCTTTTGCCTGTTCTAGAAATGTAGTCAATCATCGAATATTGAATATCATATTGAACCTTGCCAACAAGTATTTTCTTTTCTTTCCTTCTGAACTCCTATTAGATAATGTTGAACCTTCTCACCACATGCTCCATGGTGCTTAGAATCTCTTTCATTTGTTCCATTTTTTCATATCTCTGAGCTACTGTCTGGAAAACTGCTCAGATCTCTCAATTGTACCAGTTCTCTCTGCCACCAGGTCCGATCTGCTAATTAGCCTGTAGATTGAGGTTTTAATTTAAATTGTTATATTTTTCATTTTTGCAAATTCAAGTTTGATTTTTCTTTTCTTCACATCTGCTTGTTGTTTTTTTCACAGTGTCTTGTTGTTTTCCAATGGGTTCTATCTATCCAAGTTTTGGGGACTATAAATCCTGCTGTTTATTGTGCCTGATAACTCTGACACACATGGATCTTTTTCAAACACATTTTTCAATTTTGACTGAGAATTAAATTTCAACAAAGTTTGTTTTCCAAATATGAATCCTTCATCTTTGCTTGTAGCTATATCTTTCGTGTGTGTGTGTGTGTGTGTGTGTGTGTGTTTGTGTGTATGTGTGTGCATGAGCATTCCTGTGCTTTGTGATTTCCTGTTAAGCGCCTCAAGGATATCATATTAAAAATAATTCATCCAGCTCTCCAAGTAGTTGTTACATGAGAGTTTCTCAATTGGCTTAGTTTGCCAAGTTACCAGAATTGGAAGTCAAATTAGACTATTGTCTTTGCATTTTTCAGTCAATTCTCTTAGTATCAACAGGCATTACTTGGAGACATTCTGTGGACACTTCAATTCTTTAACTTGGCCAGTAAAAATACTTGGTTACAGCATAGTCGTTAAAAAAAACAAGCTTTGGAGTCAGATTGTCCTAAGTTGGAATCCTCATTCTTTTATTCACTAGCTTGGTAACTGGCCGAGTTATTTAATCTTCCTGATTCTTGGCTTCTTTGTGTGAAGAAAAAAGAAAGATAAAAGAATATACCTGATTGAACAGTAGAAATAATATGTATATAAAACACTTAGCATAAAGCTTGGCACATAGTATAAATTCAAGAAATGTTAGCTCTTCTTCTCAACAGAGATGACTTTCTGAGTCATCTTAAGCGTCTGTAAAGTGATAAGCCATCTTTGTTGCACTCTGAGCTAGAGTATATTCCAATTCAATTCAATTAAGCTAAAACTGGTTGAGCACCTATTCCATACCACATATTGTGCAAAGTTCCTATTCAGGCTTTTCTACCAACTAACTGCCAAGTTATGCCACCTCCTGTGGCCAGAATTTCCTTACAGTAAAGTTAAGATGATTTTTCAGGCCTCTTCTAACTCAAACATTTTATGATTCAATGTACTGTCACAAAAGTGTAATATTCACATTCTATTTACAATGGTCACAGCTATTTCATAAATGGATTTAGGAAGATATAAAAATCCATGTCGTTCCTTTTTGCGTAAGTTCCAAAGACTCAGGCTTGGAAGGAATTGGTGTTGAGAACACAGAGGAGAGGCTGGGGAGCAACTATGCAATTGAGTGATTGCAGAGTGTCCAGTGCAATCTGACAATGACATTTCAAAAGTCCATCCAATGATTCCCATCCATCCTTTATCTCCAGGGAGGTATACTTCTTGTCAGTTTTTGCTTTTCAAGAAGGTATTGCTCAGATTTTTATAAAAAGAATGAGATACATTTGAATTGTCATGACTGAAAGAGCTCGGATCAACTGGCACTTCACTGTAACAGGAGTTAATTCAAAATAGACATTCATCACCTTTATCACTTTGCTCAAGAGAATTGCAAAGCTACAAAACAGGCTGGCAAAATCCCTACCCAAAGAAACAACTGTTCTGCAACCACTGAATTATTTGCTCATGTTTTATGCATTGAACATAGAAATATAATTCTACTTTCAATATCCCCTGGACTGAAATATGTATTATTTGATTTCAATGTAGCAAACCTAATCTAGAGGCTTCTGACAAGAAGACAAACCTCCCGCAGGCAGAGTTGTCTCTGGTTTCTTTGAAACATTTGTGTTCTTTTTACAGTTGTATGTCTGCACAGCAGAATAATATTTGCTCTCATTCTATTCCCAAGAAAATTTTAATTGTTTTTTTTAAGTCTTTCAAGGGAGAAAGTAATAATAATACAGGTAATCAAAACATGAAACAAGGTTCAATTTCACTATCATTCTTCAAGACTGCTCCCAGTGTAATGTGTACCAAGAGGGACTAATTTAGTAGATGAACTCAGCAACTATATTGTGTATTAGACACATCAAAACAACATTAGTTTGCAAATCACCCCTGAACCTTCATAAAATTGTCTTTAGTAACAGAACATAGACCTTATGGTGGCTTCTTAGAAGAGTATGATTTTTGTCTATCCAGATTAAAATACTTCCCTAGTTAGTTGTCAGAGAGAATTAATTTATAATGAGTGTTATATAAAAAAGGTTGAAATAGCTCCTTAGAGAGGACTATTTTATGGATTTGTAACGAGCTCAACAATTCAAGGCCTTTGCTAGTGCATCAGATTTATAATAAAAGGCAAGAGACAGCCTTTTGGTTCCCAGTATTTCTCAGCTTTGATTGGAAACATATTTCTATGCAGGATTCGTTTAACTTTTGCTAGCACTTTTGTTCCTTTCTAAATCAGGGCTACACACAAATTTCATTTTTCTGTGTAAGTTTTCAATTCTGTATTTAGCAGTGACCAAATTAAACAAGTACAAATCCCTAGTCAGCTACACAAGTGAATCAAAATAGGCAGACTTACCATCAACCCCAGGGTCACATGGTCCCATTCCAAATTTCTGTTCACCTAAGTATGTGTGTGTGTATGTGTGTCTTGGGGGTGGGAAGACAGGAGATAGAAGTATTTCAAGCAGATATAATGACAAACACAAAGGTTTTGGATGCAAAGAAACTAATGGTGTGCTTTAAAAATAGAAAAATTTTAACTAAACTAGAGTAAGGCAAAATACAATTTGGTAAAGGGGCAAAGCAAAGCTGGAAGAAGTAAATTTGCACCAGACTCTGGAGATGTTATATATATATCTAATTTTAGCAAATGGCTATCTATTTCTGCTAAGGATTGAGGGATAGCTATTCTCAGTCACATTTTTGTGATCATTTCCTCTATGAATTATGAAGTATTCATATTCCAGAAAAGTTGATGAGGACCTCTGATGTTTCCTCTATCCTGGCTGCTGCTGCCAATGCTCTCTGGCCTGGGGCTTCCCTCCATCTGAAAGCCAGCAGCATCTCTCCATCCATTATGAGCACTGCAGAGACAACCACATTTTCCATGGATTCCAAAATGCAGGGCTCAGGGGCGAGCATCCCAGAACATATGTGTATCTGAGGTCCTGCCACCCACTACGGCATAAATATAAGCAGAGTCCTGGTGCCTGCCACTCATGAAACCCACAACTTACCTGTATTTCCAGTTTCACAGGAACCAAGAATTGGTTCTCCCTCTAGGATTGGGTCACATGCCTTTTCTTCTCAAAGTACCCTTTTCTATACTCTCTTAGGCCTTCTAAACAAAGGCATTCAAAGATATCTTTAGTGATATTCTGGAAAAACAAAGGAATTATTAATCTCCACTATTACTAGGGCAAGAAGTCCAAAAGACAGATGCTTGGTTGTCCTTCCAGAATACAAATGGAAGGAATGTTTAGCTTTTCATTCTTTGAGTCTCCTACAGGAGACTTAACATAAGACAATAAGGTGATATCTAAATGAACTTTTGTGCCACATCGACCATGTTAAGGAGTTTGGACTTTATCTTTACGCCTCTTCTCAGTTGCTTACTGTCAAATGAGATGAGAGGAAGGAGCAAAAACCTTGGCACTAGATCCATCTTTTCCAGGGTCATATATAAGGGCTTCCAGAAAACTCCATTTGGAAGGTAAAGGATGGTCCAAAGTAATGACAAATGGAAATGAGAGCAAGGAGCCTGCATCAGGACCCAAGGCAAAGGAGAAGCAGGATCCAACAGAGGAGGACCAAGCACAGAAAGAAGGGATATAGGGGAAAGGCAACAAGAGGGCAGGCAGACAAGGAGTAGGGAAGAAAAAGGGAGAGTTCCAACCCTTGAAGCTGACGAAGATGCTGGATAAGTTACTTAGGAATAAGCAGGCGTTACCTTTCTAACCCAGGTCAGTAAAGACAGAATCCCACCACTTTAGCGCTCCACCCCAAGGTGGGCAAGACCTGGCAGCTCTTTCTATACTTTCTGCTTCAAGGCAAGGATGTTTCTCACATCTAGGAGAGATGCTGAACCTACCTATGTCAAGTGGGGATGATAAACTGTCACCATAGCGTACTCATAAAAATAAGAGATAAGGCATGGAAGCAACCTAAATGTCCATCCACAGATAGATAGACAAGTAAGGTGTGATACACATTATATATATGTATTTATATATAATGGAATATTAGCCATAAAAATAATGAAATAAGGCCATTTGTAGTAACATGAATGGACCTAGAGATTATCATACTAAGTGATGTAAGTCAGACAGAGAAAGACAAATATCATATGTGTGGAATCTAAAATATGATACAAATGAACTTATTTACAAAACTGAAACACATTCACAAACATAGAAAACAAACTTATGGTTACCAAAGGGGAAAGGGGGAGGGAGGGATAAATTAGGAGTTTGGAATTAACAGATACAAACAACTACATATCAAATAGATAAATAACAAGGTTCTACTGTATAGCACAGGAACTATATTCAATTTCTTGTAATAAACTATAGTTGAAAAGATTATGAAAAAGAATATATATATATATGTATAGCTGAATCACTTTGCTGTACACCAGAAACTGATACAACATTGTAAATCAACTATACTTCAATAAAAGAAGAGATACTGTGTCTAAACTGCCTAGTAGGCATTTAATAAATGATAATCTTATTTTTGCTGTGTCAGCAACTCTCAAAACCCTGAATATATACACACAGGACCACCTCCAATTGCCACATAAAACACAATTGTCTTTTTCTTGTTTTCTTTATTGTTTTAATAACATGCTCTTCATTTAAATAGATTGGTCAGTAATACATTTCTTCACATTGAATACACTTTTTCTACCAACTTCCACTATGGAGGGCAGGTGTTTCCAGACCCCCACGTTAGCTGCACGAAAATTTTGCATCCAGCTAACCGGAGCATCCAGCTCCACATTCCACACCAGCATGATGAACGATTTTGGGATTTTAAACTCTTCCATGAATGAGTCATGAGTAGATTAAAAAAATAAACTGAGTGGACTGAATTTACTTCCCTTGACACTCAATTCAGTGATCTCCTGTGTGCTTTCTTCTGACCATTTATCTTTTTCAGGGACTAAGAGTTTTCTTGTCTGAGATAATCCTAGTGAAATTAACCAAAGAAGCTTGGAAACAAATTAGGGGAGGGGTGTGTTTCCAATGCCTGCCTCTGTGTGTGTGTCATATGATCTCAATGTGTGCCTTGGCCAGAAAGTGGTTCTCCACTTAGTTTCAGGAGCTGCTGGACCTTGTCACTTTTTTTTAAAAAAATATTTTATTTATTTATTTTTTTTTAAAGTTTTTTTGTTTGTTTGTTTTGTTTTAAATTAATTAATTAATGTATTTCTTTATTTACTTTTGGCTGTGTTGGGTCTTCATTTCTGTGTGAGGGCTTTCTCTAGTTGCGGCGAGCGGGGGCCACTCTTCATCACGGTGCGTGGGCCTCTCAGCATCACGGCCTCTCTTGTTGCGGAGCACAGGCTCCAGACGCGCAGGCTCAGTAGTTGTGGCTCACGGGCCTAGTTGCTCCGCGGCACGTGGGATCTTCCCAGACCAGGGCTCGAACCCGTGTCCCCTGCATTAGCAGGCAGATTCTCAACCACTGCGCCACCAGGGAAGCCCTATTTATTTATTTATTTTTGAGTGCGTCAGGTCTTAGTTGTGGCACACGGGATCTTCACTGCAGCGTGTGGGCTCTTCCTTGCGGTGCGTGGGCTTCTCTAGCTGTGGTGCGTGGGCTCCAGAGGGTGTAGGCTCTGTAGTTTGTGGCACGTGGACTCTCTAGTTGAGGCGCATGGGCTCAGTAGTTGCAGCGCGCGGGCTTAGTTGCCCCACGGCATATGGAATCTTAGTTCCCCAACCAGGGATTGAACCCGCATCCTCTGCATTGGAAGGCAGATTCTTAACCACTGGACCACCAGGGAAGTCACCCATGTCACTTTTAAGGAGTGACTGACCTTTCCTTGCTTTTGTCAACTGCATATTGAGAAAGAACAGAAGTATTTGTTTGGAAGTCCCTCATGTGATCAATAAATAAACACTGTGAATGTTAGTTACAGACACAGAAGGCCTGACAGGAACAATCAGTGACATCTCCCCTGACCACCCTTCTTTAGGCGCCCATGGAAGCTTTCACCTCTTTTCACGGCACTTTCAAAGTTGCAACTTTTTTAATGAAAAAAATTTTTTTTCATTTTTTCTGTGAAATATATCATACATACAAAAACAATATATGATAAAAGTACATTTTAAAGGCTAATAATAAGGTGAACATCCTTGAAGTTCACCACCCAGGATGAAGCGAAAGAGCATCGTCATGAACACGACAGTCCCCTGGGTGTCCTGAATGAATGAATCCTCCTCTCTGTCCCTAACACATGTGACCACTGCCTTGAATTTGTTGTTAATCATTCTTGCTTTATTTTTTTTGCAGGATTGTACATATGAAGGTTCTCTAGGGAAACAGAAACAATAGGATGTATATAAATATGGAAAACGATTTATTATAAGGAATTGGCTCCTGTGATTATGGATGCTGGCAAGTCACAAGATTCGCAGGATGAGTCGGCGAGCTGGAGGGCGTTGGTGGAGTTCTAGTCCGAGGCTAAAGGCTGAGACCCAGGAGAGCTTTCCTGTCTGAAAGCCAGCAGGCTTGAGACCCAATGTTTCAGTTTGAGTTTGAAGGCAGGAAGAAAGCAAGGATCTCAGTTCAAAGGTCATCAAACAGATAGAATTCCCTCTTACTAGAGGGACAGTCAGCTTTTTTGTTCTAGTCAGGCCTTCAACTGACTGGATGAGGCCCACCCACATCCAGTGGGAAGAGAAATCTGCTTTACTCAGTCTATTGATTTAAAGGTTAATCTCATCCAACAACGTCCTCACAGAAACAGCCAGAATAATGTTTGACCAAAAATCTGGGCACCTCGTGGCCCAGTCTTTTTTTTTTTTTTTTTTTTTTTTTTATTTATTTATTTTTGGCTGAGTTGGGTCTTCGTTTCTGTGCGAGGGCTTTCTCTAGTTGTGGCAAGCGGGGGCCACTCTTCATCGCGGTGCGCGTGCCTCTCACTATCGCGGCCTCGCTTGTTGCGGAGCACAGGCTCCAGACGCACAGGCTCAGTAGTTGTGGCTCACGGGCCTAGTTGCTCTGCGGCATGTGGGATCTTCCCAGACCAGGGCTCGAACCCGTGTCCCCTGCATTGGTAGGCAGATTCTCAACCACTGCGCCACCAGGGAAGCCCTGGCCCAGTCATTTTGAGACATAAAATCAGCCACCACAATGGATATACCACATATGAATGTATACCTAAATAGTACGCCTCTAATTTTGTCTCATTTAAAACCTTACATGAATGGAATAATTCCACATGCATTTTTTCTGTGATTTTCTTTTACTAAACATCATGTTTGTTCATAGTTGATTCATGTTTATTCCTGTTTTTTCCCCACTATTTTATATTCTACTGTCTGACAAACTACAATTTATTTACCCATTCTGTTCTTGATGGATATTTGAATTGTTTGCAGTTTTGTACAATTCTAAAAATAGCTTCTAGGACTATTCTTATGCATGTTTCCTGTTGCTTTTGGTTATGCTATTCAAATCTACTCTATACCTATCGTAGTTAAGATATAGGCCAGTAGTTATGCTACAGTAAAGGCCCAACAAGTCTGTGACTTAAACAAGGTAGAAGTATTTCTCTCTCCCAAAACAGTCCGAGCATAAGCAACCCTGGACTGATATGATAGGTAACTATTATGCCTGCCCGACTATGTCAATGGACACTTCTCATACACATAACACAACCTGTTCTCCCCAAGGACAACAGTCCACCCCTGAAGTCCCCTCCGGAAGTGCAGAATTGCTGGGAGATGCCCTGTTCACTCCATCAGGTCTGGCTCTGCAAGACCCAGCCGCCTACAATGAAGGCTATTAATATGCTCACCCTTGTCCCTCTCCTACATGGTCGTGGAGTATCAATAGAATATTGGCAATAAAAAGCTCCTCACTGAGAAGAGGGAACCTTAGTCACACCCAGGAGTCATTCCTCTATAGGAAAATCTAAATGCTACTGAGCATGTGGAGATATACTGTCCTGGCAATGGAGGAAAATTTTTGCTTAGCCCATGTTGCAGTTGTTGTTTCAGGTCTGGCAGGAACTCCTTTGTCCTTTGTCCTGTGGCTTTGCCATTAGAAGGAGCTTCCCTACCTCTTACCTGTCCTGTGGCACACTGAAGTGGCTATTAGAATGTGCGCCTCCTCGGTGACCGATGGTATTACAGGCATTTCCTGCTTCTCCAGACTTGGGGCTTGGGATTGCTTTAAGGAGTCAACAAGCACAGATTTTTCAGGCTAGGCTTGTGGGTTCTTTGGCAAAACTCGCTTAGGCTTCTTAGGTTGCTTGCTTCTGGTCAGTTCCATGTTGGAGTTACTACAGCCAAAGTCCTTATGTAAAACAGAGCTCTTCAAGCAGTGCACTGGGCATACTGTTTAGCCACAAATAGGTTACAAATACATCCAAGATATTGTTCCCTTTGGGCTCTACTTGGGATGATCACAGCATGCAGTCTGGTCAGCACTGGCTATGAGTAGCTTCACTGATGTACCCCTATGGGCTATACAAATATTATATTATATTTTGAGTGCATGAGTGAACAGGGTTAGAAAGCACTAATCTTAGCAGTTTTTCAGTTCTGGACTTTTATTAATGATCTCTGTGCTCTGCCAGTCCTGCTCTGCTTCAACTTATTGGTGGCTACCTTGAAGTCATTCAAAATAAAGGAACTGAGAAGGAAGGCTGTGTCAGCATGTGAAAAACCTGCCGAAGTATCTGAGGAGACAGATTTACCAAGTGATTTGCGCAGGCCCCCAGATTTCCAGCCTGCCCTGTCTGCATTCTCAGAGTCTGCATTCTGAGTAGTGCGCCTTCCAAGCAAATGTCACCTAGATTCTGTTCCTGTAGCTCCACTTCCAGGGACTAAGTTTGTATTTGTTATGATGTACATGTTGTATTAAAGACCCACAATAGCAGTGATGTAAGCCAGACAGGAGTTTACTTCCCTCTCAAACAGCAGTTATCACAAAAGCAATGCAAGGTGTTTATAGTGTCCAGGGCCCACACTCCTCGTTGCTCTTCCCCTCAACACATGGCCTCCATCTCCCGGGCCATCGCTAGCTCTTACATTCACCTTTCCATTCCAGCCAGTTTCCTTCTAAGGACATGATCCAGACGGTGTACTTACCACTTTCACACTTTTTCCTTTAGCAAGAACTTGGTCACACAACCGCACCTGGGTGTCAGGGAAGTTGGGAAACACAGTCTTTACTCTGGATGCTAAGTAAGTATTTAAAGGAAGGGAAATAACCCCAGATATTGAGGGAAAGTAGCTGTCTCTGCTATAATTCTTATGATTTTTCTCTGATCTAGCAATTACTAAGTATGCTGTTAAAAATCTCCTTTTAAGCTAGTGGATTTGTCAGTTTCTCCTTGGATTCTGTTAAGTTTTGCTGTAAGCTATAATATTAGGAATATACAAAGTTAAACATGTATCTTTCTGGTGAAATTAACCATTTACTAATATGCTGTGATCTTCTTTATCTCTTATAATAACTTGTCAAATTCTATTTTGTCTAAAATTAACTTTTTTATCCCTCCTTCTTGTGGTTTGTATTTGCTTTATATATCTTTTTCTATCATTTTACTTTCAATCATTTTAAGTTCTTTTATTTCTGAAATATTTCTTATAAACAGCATACAGCATAATATTTTATTGATATTCAATCAACTTCTTAGTTCTCTATTACAGTAACTTATTCTTCTAGTGCTCTATGAGCATTTGCATTGTTTCTAGTCTTTTGTTGTTACAAATAAAGCTGCAATTTTTAGCCACTTGCTGATATCAACTTGTATATTTTTTGGCATACCTTTGGGATAGATTCTTAGAAATAGGGCCCATGTGTACAAGGGTAAATGTGTATGTAATTTTACTAGATAGTCTCCTCCATGGGAGTTGGAGCATTTTGTAAGACCATCAGTAGCAAATGAGAATGTCTTTCTTCGGTATTTTTACCAGTTTCGTAGCTGCAAAGTATTATTTCAGTGTATTTTTATTATGACTGAGGTTTATCATCTTGTCCTATGTTAAACAGTCATTTGCATTAACTTTCTCTATGGACTGTCAGCAATACCTTAAATTATGGTTTTGGCCTCCAGCCCCTTGGTCTTCACACTTAAAGCCAAGCCCCAGTATCAGGTGATAGAAGGCTGTAGTAACAGAGTCTCAGAGGATCCTGCTTTCATTTCATTTCATTTGCTCCACCCAGAGCTGGGGATGAGACTGAAGTGATCTCATCTATGGGATGGAGGTTGGCTGGCTCACTCCTGTATAATTACTCCTTAGGGTCCACCCTCAGTAGGGTTTCTGACCTGATCTTTCTTCCTTAGCTCCTGGTTTGTTTCCTGTCCCCCTCTCACACGTGGCCTGTTGAAAACGAGCCTCAAGGATTCCAAGGACACAGACCTTCATGCCCATTATAGCTTATTCTAGAAAATTACACCATTTTTATATCAAGCTTATCACATTTTTTTCCTCTTTATCTGCTACTTAGCTGTGGTTTTTTAAAAAGTGTTTGAGAAACAATTTTATCCATCATTTTGAAGTCTTCTGAGTTGAATTCTCACAAATATACAAATGAATATTTGAGTGACATTTATTCCCTTTGTTATGCGGTCAGGTTCACGAAGACTGGAGCCACGGCTTCGCTGTTCACCGCTGGTCTCCCAGGGGCCAACACAGGACTAGACTAGTGGATGCTCCAAAATAATTTTTGAATGCATATGAATGAATATGAGCACCGTAAAGACCTTGGAGATGAGTGGGACAGTGGAGACCCTAGGGGTGGCATCCAGAAGCGAATTCAAACGCTGGGAACGCAGCTGAGACAGGTCGGCAGCTCTGGAGTGGGGCGTTTGTGCCAAGAATCAGTACTAAACTGACGTGGTGGCTGATGAGGGAATTTGTAAGCAACAGAGATAGATTGAAAAAGTGAATTAGCCACTGTTACTGACTAGAAATAAAATAATAAAGTTATTCCCATTGCCTATTTATTTATGAACTGGAGACAATGTGACAAGGAAGGAAATCGGAATCAGGCATTGTTAAGGGACAAAAGGGACACTGAAAGAACCACCTCATGAGTGGCTGAACAAGAGGAAATCAAAGAGACCAATGGCCTGCTTCCTGCCAAGGTGGAATAATGAGGGCTGGATGTATAGTCCCCCATCACACACTCTTAAAGAAATAGATAACCATAAAAACATATGAAAAAATGTTTTTCAGGCAATAGACAACAGACAGTGCAGGGCAGTGGCCTCTGAGAAAGGGGACACAATAAGGAGAGAGCTCTGCTGTTGCCCCAGCTCACTGCTTGGAAAGCGTTTCCAGGCCCCAGTGCAGGAAAGGGAAACCCAGGCAAGTCCTCCAGGTCTCCCTGAGTTGGGGAGATGGAGATGGGAGCTTTTGAAAGCCCAGGCAGCTAGACCAGAGGGAAGTGCACAGAGCAGGCACTCTGGAGATCTGCATACTAACCAGCTCTTACATGTGAAGAAACTAGCTGAGGCCAGGGAATGAACTACGGGCAAAGGAGCAGGTGGGGCCACCCCTGGGGCTCACATAGGCCTGGGACAGCTCCTGTTCCTGCCCAGAAGCAGACAAAGCCTGTAGCCCGTGGAAGGCTGGGCAGAGTACTCAACAGGATATCACCTTCATAGGGGGGCAAAATCAGCCCTACAATAAGGCTCCTCCAATCCCACTTTACAGAGCTTGTAGAAAGAAGCCCTCAAAAAGATCCAAGAATTTCCAAGTAACCTAGCACAAAGTTCCCGGGTATTTTTTAAACTGAAAGAAAACCCAGCACCCAGTAAGGAAAAATTCAAGACATCTGGCATCCAGTCAAAAATTATCAGACATACAAAGAAGCAGGAAAATATGATGCACAATGAGTAGAAAAATCAACTTATCAAAACTGACCCCTAAGTAACAAAGATGATAGAATTAGTACCAACTACATTAAAATAGTTATTATGACTATAACTTATATGTTCAAGAAAGTAGAGGAAAACATAAGCATGGTAAGGAGAGCTATGGACGATATTTTTAAAAGACCCAGATTGAACGTCTAGGTATGAACAACACGAAGTCTGAGATGAAAAATACACAGGATGAAATTAAAATATCCTAGATACTAAAGAAGAAAATATCAGTGATTTTAAAGATACAGCAATAGAAACTATCCAAATTGAAACACAAAGAAGAAAATATCTGAAAAATAATGAACACCAGTTATAGAACAACTTTATATATAGCTAATATATGTGTAATTTTGATGGAACTTTTCTATATCTTGATTTTGGTTGTAGTTATATGATTCTATGTGTTTTCAAAACTTGCCAACTGGGGACTTCCCTGGTGGTGCAGTGGTTAAGAATCCACCTGCCAATGCAGGGGACACAGGTTCGATTCCTGGTCCAGGAAGATCCCACATGCTGCGGAGCAACTAAGCCCGTGCGCCACAACTACTGAGCCTGTGCTCTAGAGCCCGCGAGCCACAAGTAGTGAGCCCACGTGCCACAACTACTGAAGCCCGTGCACCTAGAGCCCATGCTCTGCAACAAGAGAAGCCACCACAATGAGAAGCCCATGCACCACAACGAAGAGTAGCCCCCGCTCATTGCAACTAGAGAAAGCCCGCGTGCAGCAATGAAGACCCAACACAGCCAAAAATTAATTAATTAAAAACAAAAAAATCTTGCCAACTGTACACTAAAATTAGGGTGATTTTATGGCATGTAAATGACATCTTAATTTTTAAAAAAACCTGGGGGGAAAGTGACCAGTAGCAAGGAATTGGACCGAGCTGAACTTCTGGTAACATAATCTAGGGGGTGTTTGTGCACTTGGTACATCCTCCTTCATGTTCAGTGTTCAATGTTCACTACCTCAAGGGCAGAAAGACCAAAGTTCCCTATCCTGGCTCTACCCTTATTAATAGTAGAAACTTAGACACATTAGTTAACGTCTCTGGGACCCAGTTTATTCATCTTGAAAATGGGGATAACATTGATTCACTCACTCATGCATTTAGTCCTGCATTGAACAATACTTATTGGGTGCTGACAACATGCCAGGTACTGTGCTAGACACTGAACAAAAGGGATGCACTGTTTGCCTTCAAGGTGCTTGATCACAAAACCACAGAATAAATGACAGCAACAGAAATACTCAGAAATCATCTGGTCCCACATCAGGAAATCGATGTCCTGAGAGTGAAAATAACTTACTGAAGGGTTTTGAGTTTGTTGGTGGCAGAGCTGTGAGTACAACCCAAGCCTCCTCATGTAAAAATGCAGACCTATTGTTAAAAGTATGGTTGATGACAGAAAGTTCTTCTTTGTTTCTTTTTCCCCTAGAAAAAGATATTTCCTCTTTAATCTTGACATGGAGATTTTAAATCAGTGGGTACTTGTAGAAGCCAGGCTTTTTCAATGATGATGATGATGATGATTTTACCTGGATTGTGTTTTCAAAAAAATTTAACCAGTCATCTACATTTTTAAAAGCAGGAAATTACATAAAAGTCGGGATGCTTTGTTTTCCTTAAAGAATTTTATAAGGTCTGGCTGTACTGGTACTGAAATTCACATTCTAATGGAGCAACAGTCATCGAAAAAAAGTACCTGCTTCTCCATGCAGCAGGGGCCTCGGCTCGTCAGTGCTGCAGCCCTCACCCAGCCTACTTCTTTTATTTATGTTACCTTCTTGGCCCTTAGGAGACTATATGTATATACCTTAAATTTTATAAGATTACTTCCTAATGACTGGTTTTAGTTACCACCCAGCACAGATTATACTGGGCATCTCAATCTACCAGCGGTTTTGCCAGGCAGCCATCAACACAAAGTATCAGTAATTCGGGCCCCAAGCCAGGCTGTAATAGTACTCAGTGGTCAAGGAGTCTCACAGCAATAACTACAGGCTTCTCTGGCCACAGTCCGTAGATACAGGACGTGAATCTTTATGTACAAATAAATGCTAAGGGTATTGCTCCTCTGTTTTGATTTATAAATTAATATCTAAAACTTGGATTTTGTTTGCATTTCCAATTCAGGGGTTCATACAGCAAGAGGTAATTTCTTTTGCCCTCTGTTGGCCTCCTCTTTGTGGCTTTGCCTTGGAGTTCATTCTAGTTCCCTAAATCTGCATTACAAGGCAGCCCATAAACACGGAAAGATACCAGTAAGTCAAAGTGACTCTCAAGAACCAGGCTCTTCCTTTATTGGCCCTAAAGAAATGTTTAAACATTGTAAAATATATCTGTCCATGTTCTCTGAAGTGTTTTATAGAAGGATAAACTGGATTGTGCCTTACAGTTGATGTGCCATTTGGATAGCTAGCTATCCTCAGTGAGCTTTAAACCCCATCATTGCAACTAAATCAAACTGTTGAAGCTCCATGCCAAAGTATGTCCCCACAGCCTCTGGGGTGAATGCCTTCCTGGAAAAGGTACAGCTGAAGTGCCAGAGCAACCTGAACGCCTACGGTTGCATTTTAATAGCTGCAGCCCAGAGGGCTGGGGTGACATCTAACTCCCACGTCTAGTCCTGGCCACAGGCTCGATCGCCAGTCTTGGGCTGGCGTGATGCCTTGGGTGAAGGGGAGAGGAAGTGCTTGCTGCATGGCCTTCAATTGTGTTCTGGCTTGAACAGCGATCTCTCAAATTCACATCCACCTGGAAACTTGGATGTACTTAGTTAAGTTAAAATGAAGTCATACTGGATTATGGTGGACTCTAAATCCAATTGCAGTTGACGAACAACACAGGTTTGAACGTCACAAGTTCCCTTATACATGGATTTCTTTCACTAGACACGTACTACAATACTACACAATCTGGTTGGTTGAACTGATGCAGAACTATGGATACAGAGGGCCGAGTGTAAAGTTATATGTGGATTTTTTTTTTTTTTTTTTAAAGGTTTTTTTTTTTTTTTTTAACTTTCGGTTTATTTATTTATTTACTTATTTATTTATGGCTGTGTTGGGTCTTCGTTTCTGTGCGAGGGCTTTCTCTAGTTGCGGCAAGCGGGGGCCACTCTTCATCGCCGTGCGCGGGCCTCCTCACTATCGCGGCCTCTCTTGTTGCGGAGCACAGGCTCCAGACGCGCAGGCTCAGTAGTTGTGGCTCACGGGCCCAGTTGCTCCGCGGCATGTGGGATCTTCCCAGACCAGGGCTCGAACCTGTGTCCCCCGCATTGGCAGGCAGATTCTCAACCACTGCGCCACCAGGGAAGCCCTATATGTGGATTTTTAACTGCACAGAGGGTTGGCCCTCCTAACCACCACAATGTTCAAGGGCCAACTATACTGGTGCCCTCATAACAGGAGTGATACAGAGATGCAGAGGAGACGCACACAGAGGGGAGAGGGCCACGTGCACATGGAGACAGAGACTGGAGAGATGCAGCTACAGGCCAGGGACACCAAGGACTGCTGGCAACCACCAGAAGCTGGGAAATAGTAGGAAGTCTTCTTCCCCAAAGCCTTCAGAGGGAGCATGGCCCTGTTAGCACCTTGACTTTGGATTTCTAGCCTCCAGAACTTTGGAAGATAAAGTTTCTATTGTGTGAAGCCAAGTAGTTTGTAATGCCTTTTAAAGCCACCCTGGGCAACGAATACAAATGGAAATGCAAGGCCGCAATCTAAAGGAGAAGGGTTGCTGGTGCTCTCCAGTACTGGGCTGGAGACAAGTTCAGGACAAGATCAGGCCCTTAGAGCTTATGGACTCATGGCGGAGAGGATGAGGTAGAATTAAGAAAGACTTAGCAACATTCATTAGGACTGTAAGACACAGCACACAATAAGTGACATATAACATTCAAAAGCCGAAAATTTAAGATCAAATATCTGAGATCATGCTTTTCCTTTCATCACCATGGTCTTAAATTTGTGGGGAGGATAGTATCTCAGCCCTTATAGCCCATAAGTCCATAAACCCACTTTAAAAAGCTGATAAGGAGGGAGGAAGAAGGGGAGAGGTTAGGAGGAGAAAAAAGAAGTGAGAAAGAAGAGAGTGGCAGAGATGTCTTTTCAAGGAGTGATATGAATGCTTACATAACGTGATTCATGTGGTTCAGTCCCAGAGAAAAGTCGCAGTTAAAAGAACACAGTCCATGTAATCAGAAGCAATTTAGAAATAACTCAAGTCCTTTATATGTATCTCTTGAACACCAACAAGGGACACACAATTTCCTGCAATACTTGTTTAAAGCTCCCATTTTGTTTCTTGCTCTGAACACTGCCCTCACACGCCACAGTTGCTTTCCTCAACTTGGGATTCCTCCCAAATCCCTCCGACTCTTCCATTTATGTGCCTCTTTCCATGCTCCTCTTTCCTCTGTTTCCTCCAGATTGTCCCCTACCACAGTCTCAGAATCAGTCTATCAAAGCGGAACCTTCGTAGGGGTGGGAGGTGGAGGGCACTGTGGGGAAGTGGATAGACTGAGAAGGTCAAGCCATCGTCCTCTTGACTAAGCAAGGCCTCGGGGTAAGACTGGGAACACCCAGCAATGAATGATTTTCACCCCTCAATACTGGGTTGGGGGGAGCGGGGGCAGATTATGTTTTGAAACTTTAACCCATACTTTGTTTGCTGCCATATTCTGCTACTCCAGTTCTTCTTTCCCCACAGCCCCCAGTTCAGGGTAGAGTTGTTATAGCAGAAATACAAGAAGAAATAAAAAGACAATGTTCAGCTTCTGAGTTTCAAAATATATGTTATAAATTGTGATAGAGACACCAGTTTAAAGGAAAACGTTTTGATCTTTGCCACTGAAAAGTAGATATCCAAATACATGATGTAATACTGTGTTTAATCCTGTCTCTGAGGTGATAAAGGTCTTCTGGACTTGAAGGGATGGGGCTGGGGGAGTCAAAGGGAAAGCAAAGTAGCAAGACGCTGGCAAATGTGCCCGAGTGCGCCTCCATTTAGGGCTTTCCCTGTGTAGCCTTGGGGCCTGGGGTCAGGTCCCCTCAGCTGGCCTCTGCCTTCAGGAGCACTTCTACTGAGTGGGCACAGAATCACCTTACAGTGGTGGCATCCTATGACAAATGACAAGCTTCCTCTGTTAGTCTACCCACTTTCTGCCTCAAGGCTGTATCTAATGATGTCAGAAAACCAAAATTATAGGGAATTTAAACCTCCGGGGGCAATGTTCGTCCATTGGGGTGGGACTGGGGAGGCGGGCAGGAGCCAGAGAAGGAACCCCGATGGTTTCTCCTTAAATTCTGTACCCTAAGCATTTCACCCTCCCTCATCCTGGCCATACTTAGCTCTCTCTCTCTCCAGATCCCCATCTTTTCATACCTCGCAGTGGTAAACGTGCTCCACTGTGATCACCTTCAAGATACTGTACTCTCTCTCATGTTTCCCTGACATTCTGCCCACACCTATGGAAATAAGTAATCTTCAGTATTATTTTGGTGGGACAGCCTGCCCCCATGAACCGCCCTGGGTTCCTATCATTTTTAAAAAGTGCCATTCAAATGATGAACTTTCCCAGTATGTCTTGATCAAGTGAGATGCACTACGGCTGCCCTTCATGATGGAAACCTGATGCTTGTATAAGTACAACACTAAGTTGTATCCTGAAGAATTTGTATCCTATTGTAGGACAGACAATCACAAAAACGACTGAGCACAGCATCAGTTCAGCAAATTAAGGAATGTTAAATCTCCCCAAATCAAGGTTGTTTTTTCTCTCTACCACAGGGTGTAAACTTCTGTCTTAATCTTAGGCAAATACTTTTAAAAGCAAGCTATATTTGATTAGGGTGAGAAAAAGGAAGAAAAAATTAACATTAGCCACTGTGGGATCCATTTTCTATACTTCCTCTGATTAGTAAAGAGTCCAAGTAATGCCTTCCAAGGATGATTGATTTTAATTTTATTAATAAAGTTTGGGCTTTTATTATGTGATTCCTTATGAAGCTTTTTTTTTATGGAGAAATAGCACTGTAAAGTTCACAGTCCCTGACTGAGACATCACTCCAAATATGAAACAAGATTAAACTTGACAAGCTACTCACTCCCCCAATGTAGTTTGTTATTGTTTTCAAACACATGTAAAAATTATATTGTGGGAATTGCACACAAACATCAATAGAGCAAGTTCCACAATGTGATGATTAGAATAAAGTTAAGGAAAACTTTTTGCTTTCAATCTTAAATATATTGTAAGCAATTTAGAGGGGCCAGATTAGCTATATACATTTTGACTCTTACTGGAAAAAGAAATCTAAATAATGAATGGATTATACACTGAAGTAGTGTAAAGATGATAACACGTAATTGAAAAAGAGATAATCTCTCTGGGCGGCCACTAATCATGTGCACAGCACCGGGTGGGTCCTCCAGTCCTTGGAGGTGAATACAGGTGAATACAGGACAGGCATGGAGCCCAGATCCATCAATCCTACCTCTTTCTTTTGCATCTTCTCCTTCATAATCTCCTTAATAATTGCTTTCCTCAGCTTTCTATGGTTGGCTCTAGCAGTAATGAAATTAGTTAATTTTGATCAGGAATATATCTGAACCCTAGTCTCTCAAGTAGTAGGAACAGAAATTGTCTTGTGATATCCAGCAGATCAGGCTGTAAGCTACACAGAGGGGCTGAATCTCTAAGTGCTGGCAACCGCCCTCAGAGGGCGGGAGTAAAGCTGGCATGAGAGGTGATGAGTGAGAGCCTTGCGACATGATGCTCTGGGTTCCTGTATCATCAGTGACACAAACCCCCAACCCTTGACATTTTGAGAACCAACAATTCTCCTGTTGACCTAAACCATTTTAGTTACTTTTCTATAACTTCCAAGTGGTAGAATCCTGACTATTTCAAAGGAGATCTTAGTTGGAACTTAGCTTATTTACTCAATGATAGAGCTATGTCTCAAGTATGTCTGTTGTTCCAAGTACAGTATTGAGGCTGTGCGGTTCCATTTCAGGCCCAGTATTCAGAAAGCTTGTTTCCCTGGGTGCAACAGCAAAGTAGCCTCCAAAATTTGAAATGAAGGTATTCCCTTGAGACCTGAGATATAAACTCAAAACACAGTGGGCCAACATAGAGAAGAGTTTATATTTGAGATTATCTTCAATATTGAATTGGAGTTAATCCGACTGTAAAGGCAAAAGTAGAAAGAGAGATGGAAGGAGAGGTAGGGATGGAATGAGAAGTAGGGAAGTATATTCTAAACTTTAATGTGCACCCAGATCCCTGAAGATCTTATTAAAATGCACAATCTGATTTAGTAGGTCTCGGGTGGGGCCCAAGATTCTGTATTTCCAACACGTTTCCACGTGACACCAACGCTGCTGGTCCCTAAACTACACTTTTGAGTAGTGAGGTCCTTTAGCATACTTCAAAAATTGAAAATAGTCTAAGGAACAGACTAACAATGATAACAACAAAAATAATAATACTTCATTGATGTTATTAGCATATCTAAAGAAAGAATACATCAATCAGAAGGGTAGGGAGGAAAGTCAGAACTAACACAGAGACAAGAGAGAGTCAGAAAAGAAAAAAAAGGTCAGAAAAGCAATGTCTAAAAAAGGACAGCGTCTTGGCAAGAAGAGACCCACTTTGCAGTTAATCCCTGTTGTGAATATAGATGTACCGGGCTCTAAATTTCTAATGATGATGAAATTTTTTATTCCATATTTGTGTAGCAACCTTTTGAATTTTATTTGCCTCTTTGTATGGCTTTGCCATAGGAAGAAAACAGGCTCTCCAGGTTAAAATGAATAATCTACTCCTCATGCGAGTTATGTTATTCCTTGTAAATTATTAAATTGTCATTATGTTTATAAATAACAGCCTCTGTGAGTTTAGTTTGTGTGACTCAGCAACCCTACCTCCAACTGTATTTGCAGCATCGATGAGCTAGAGTTTCTGATACTCCAACCAAATAAAATAAGTAAAACTGAGGGTGTTTAAATTACCACATTGAAATGCCACCACTTGAGGTCTATTAGCAACAAGATGTACCTCCTCACCCACATCTGAGATTGTCAGGTACTTTCTTTGAAATTTATCATGTCCTATAAGATAGTGGGTCAGAATACTGATCTTTAATTTGTTAACTGGTGTCATTTTGTGATTTTCTTTGTTTTTAATATAATTATTGTTTTTTTTTACTCATCGAATAAATCCTGATATTGCAAATAGCCTTTCTCCATCTTCCCCATTCTCTCTCTTTTTTTAGAGAGAAAGTCTTTTTATTTATTTATTTATTTATTTTTGGCTGTGTTGGGTCTTCGTTTCTGTGCGAGGGCTTTCTCTAGTTGTGGCAAGTGGGGGCCACTCTTCATCGCGGTGCGCGGGCCTCTCACTATCGCGGCCTCTCTTGTTGCCGAGCACAGGCTCCAGACGCGCAGGCTCAGTAGTTGTGGCTCACGGGCCTAGTTGCTCCGCGGCATGTGGGATCTTCCCAGACCAGGGCTCGAACCCGTGTCCCCTGCATTGGCAGGCAGATTCTCAACCGCTGCACAACCAGGGAAGCCCCTCATTCTCTCTTGATGGTCTTGGGGGGCCCATTGCTTTATTTACAATTTGCTTTTCTTTACAGTTTCAGAACATTGTCCTATTCACTATTCCACTGTACTTCATCCTCCAATTATTCTTTTCATTCTTTCTTTTCTATTCTCAACAAAACAGGAGTGTTGTTTGAATACATTTCTACATATCTGGTTGTGTGTATTGTATTAGAAGGCCAGTCAAATTCACCTTTTCCATTAGTAAACCTCATATCAGTATGTCACACATAAATTAGGAACGGTTGGAAATGGATGTATTCACTATGTGAAAAGCAGACGTAGTTTGGCTGATGGTCGTCACTGAGCTTCTTGGTTTTGTGTCCACATTAATACTATTCTTTTAAACTGAGCTGCCTTGGTGGCATCTTGTCAAATCATTCATCAGGGAATACAAAAAGGGGTGGGATATACTTTAAATCACTCTTGTGTTAGTTGACTATTTAATCCATGCAACAACTAGACCAAATTAGTTTAGATGCCAATGGTATTTTCCTCTATTAATTTATGAAAATACGAGGAGCAAAAATTGGGAAGATGGGTGGAAGAAAAATAATGGTTTGTTATAGAGTCTCTCAGGAGAAAATAAGGAAGGATCAACAATTTATTTTTATCTTTGTAGGATTACTTTTTTTTTTACTTTGATTCAGCTCAGCAATTTAATTTCAGGTGTACAGACCTGCCATCATGTGAAACTGTTACTCAGTTTTCATAACATGTACACCACTGGGGCATCTGCTGTTGACTTCATTCCTCCCCAAACACTGGAGAAGCTAAACATGAGTTATCTGAATTTTCTGTGTCTCTTAGGAACGAAGCCAAATTTGTATAAAACGTTTCAGACATCTGAATTTCTGTCCATAAACCAAACTTTTGGGCTGCATGTTAAATATGTCATTCTACCTTATTCCACATTTATTCCTCATTTCCTTTTTCTATATGCATGCATAATCCCTTTTAGATTAAGATTTATTCTGGTTTGTGGCATTCTTAATTTAACAGAATATTAATTGTTAAACCTTACTATCTACTAACTGTATCTTTAAAAAGGACATAGAAAAACATTTCATTAAATGACTAAATATATTCCTCATGCTTGTTAAGTTCTCACTAGATCAAACCTTGCTGGAATGCAGACATGATGACTGGAGCTGGAGCAGCCATCTTGGATCATATGAAAGAAAGCAATGGATGGTGAAGCAGCAAGATGACCATGGAGTGAGATATCAGCCCTTGACTACTAAAATTTTAATTGTTTTTTTACACCTCAGTCCTGTCCCTGGGTATCCTCTTTGTGTCCACTGCTCACGTACCTCAAGGTCTATTTCCTTTATACCAGACATCTCCACTTGCTCAGTGCAACCCTCCTTAGCTCTGAAGTGGTAGTTTCCCTGAAGTAAGGCTGAGATTTCCATTTGGTTCCTGATCCTGCAGCGCAAAGTGACACTGTGGTCTCTCCTGCTTTGAAAGTCCCAAGTGGAGAGCGAAACAAAAGCCTCTCTACTCTTGGATTTCCCCTGGTTTTATCTACACTACCTCCCTGCTACAGAACTGAGGCTAAGAGTGGGGACGACAACATAAACATGTCTCATAACCTGTTTCCCTACCTCCAATTTCTTCTTCTCATAATTCACTGAGACTGCCAGGGACTAGAAGTGTCCCTTTTCCTTACACTGTACCTAGAATTTTCTCTACCCTATAACTTATAAAAGGGTTCCATGATTAAGCCAGCTAGGCCTCAGGTGCTAATGAGAACATGAATTTGGAAAATCCAATTGATCATCTTGCAATGCACTCAGAAAATATTCTAATTTTCTAGAAAAAGGGAAATTCACCTTTCTTATAAAGCACTAAAGCCCACTGTTTTAGTTGGTGTAGAGACTCCAGGGCAATAGAACTTGGTTAGAAAGATACACCTGGAAATTTAAAAGAAAGTGATCCAAGTAATATCCTTGGAGCCAAGTTCGGTGCCTAGCTGCATGTTTGTTGAATAACTATATGAGAGTGAACCACCTACCACTGTAAGCATGGCGCTGCGGACACAAAGAGCTAGAACCCAGGGTCACTCTCTTCAAGAGCTTCGGATCTATTTGGGGAGACAGCTGCTAAATGCCAAATGAGCTAGGCAGTAGGTGCTTTAGAACAGTGCTTCTCAAAATTAATGTTCATATAAATCTCCTGGGGTTCTTTTAAACGGCAGCATCTGATTCAGTAGATCTGGGGTGGGGCCAGAGAATGTGTACTTCGAACAAGCTTCCACATGATGCTGATGCTGTGAGCACATGGACCTCGTTTTGGCAAACAAAGTTAAAGAGGGTCAGGGAAAGAGAGGCTTCCCAGAGAAAGGGGATTGAGCTGAGCCCTAAAGAGTAAATACAATAGAGAGAAGCAGAGGACATACGGAGAGAGAGGGGGAGAGGGAGAGGGAGAATGAAAGAGGCAGCCCAGGTAGGAGTGACGTTGTGAACCAGTGTTTGGAGGCAGGAATGTCTCCAACATGCCTAAGGGCTGCTGAGCAGATTAATGGAGAAAAGGGTTGGTGATGGGACTAGGAGAGAAGGTGGGAAAATAGAAGCCAGATTCGGAACAACTCATGCATTGGGTGAATGTCACAAGCTGGCTCTGCCAGCAATGCCATCAGATTGAAGGCTATCAGTACGTTTTGAGGCCTTAGCAACATCTGGACAAAGAATGTATTGACCCGATACAGACAGAATCCATACCAGAAAACCTAGTTATTAACAACTTCCTCCTCAGCCAAGCTAAGGAGGCAGCGTTCCAGTAGGTCCCATAAATGGAAAGGAAACAAGGCCTGCTATGGTCCTTCGGCACTGACCAGCCTTTCCCACTCCCAGGTGACCACAGGGCTTCAATAAATTACTTGCATCTTGAAGTCACAGTGATAGCCAGCCCCATAAATCCATTCCCCGTGCTTCAACGTATCTCTTCACTTGAAACACAGAGAAGACAGACAGCAGGGGATGGGAGGAGAGCCTGGAGTAGAGTTCTCTGTAGGGAAATACAATACTGAACTTGAAAATCTAAATTCAGGCCATTTTGATCAAAACACAGGAAGCACGAGCAATTATTCTTACCCAGTCTTTTCCACTAATAGATGGCAGGCAGCTGGCCATGGGGCTCTCGTAGGGAGTCAGGTAGTTTTATTTTTAGCTCAGCACAGAAGGGGAAAAGATCCAACCTGTTTACACCAGAGAGGCTGTGCTTGCAAAGCCCTGGGAACGGCTGCCCTGCATTGGTGGCATTAGCTACCTCTCACACATGTAGGTAAGATGACGGAGGTCTTCACCTGCTCCCGGCTTTACCACTGATGAGGACTGGAGAGCACATTGTTTCTGTTTGGTGCAGCTGAAAGTCAACATTACCTACCAGCATGAAATCTCGCTGCCAAGATGTGCTGTCTAAAACAATCCTCGTTACTAGTCTGTTGAAAAATCTGAATATCCAAGAATTTCTCTTTTCTATTTTTATGTCCCTTTTGTACGTTTCCAAGTACCCTCCCCAGCTTCATTCCCTTTGGGTATCCTCTACCCTCCTCTTACTGCTTTTCCTTTGTTGTAGAGAAAATAAATCAATAGTATAGGAAACTAGATGTGCTGCTACCCCCAGGTGGAAAAGTTTGGTTTGCAATCTAGGCTCTGCCTTTACCAGTTTTAGATCTTGGGCTTTGACATTAAAGCTGTGCTTTTTGGTACTTAGGACTCACATGTGGTTCATGGGTCCCCTCTGTCACTGCACCACTGTCAATACCACTCAGAAGAGGGCATCCTTGGCAAGTCACATCCTTCCCTTGCCCTTCCAGCAGCTGCACTGGATAGTAGTGTTATTTGGGAGAGTACAAAAGAAGCAGCGATGGGCAGCGGAGGTGTGCACTCCTCAAACTGGTACCTAAAGGTAGTCAGGATGGACAACTGCCCACCCAATGCAATCAAAGGTCCTCAGAGGGTTTCCAAATGCCTCCCTCAGTGGCCTGCCCTCCAGAGAGCAGACAGAAGAGAATAAGACCCTTTTATGGGAGGCCAACACGTTCCCTGAGAAAGGATAATACGTTAACTATACATACTCATTGCTAGGATAATTTGTCACAGTAGCTAACATGAGAGATAAGGATTATGAGGGAATAGGGCATAGGGTATGGAAATTTTGTCAGTGAATAAAGTTGGACAACCAGGAAGCAGCATGGGAGCTGTCAGTGTCTATAAAAAAGTGGCACTGACACTTTTTGGAAGTGTTGCAAGAAACTTTGCAGAAGCCAACTCCTTTCATGCAGGAGACAAATTACTCCCATTTCACTAATAACTGATAGGTAGTTACAAGGTCCTTGTGCCCCATTTAGAGCCTTTTTCATCTCACTTTGCTTAGTCCAATACACTGTGAAGTTAAAAGAGGCTACTTTTATTTATTGCTCCCCTCTTATACCCCTCACTTCCTGCTGCTTCTGCTGGTCATTTCTGGATTTGTCTGTCCACCATGGGGCTCGAGCAGGAACCTTAAAGCACTAGACATGAAAGGGAGAGCAAGGGACAGATGATCAAACATTCCCAGGGACAAAGACAACCAGACATGAAGAGCAGAGGTCTTTGGGGCAGAGAACGTAGAAGGCAGCAGAGAAATAAACATGCACAGTATAACGGTGAATACATCCACGTTAGAGTAAACAAACTTGGAATTGACAGTCATTTAATTTTAGAATTTGAATGAGCCCCCAGAAACACTGAGGTCTAAAATCCCACCACCTTCTCTCATACCCTTGAACAGCTGGTAAATCGTCATAAGGTTCACATTTGTATATCTCCCATTTTAAGAAAGTTCTCTCTTATGCTTTCACTGTGTAAACATATATAATGTGATGCACACGTGGTTTTAATTTTACATCTAACATCAAATTTAAAATCCAAAAATAAACTATAGTGTATCAGAAGGTCACTTGTAGAATGTTGTTCAAAACCAAACTATGGGGCTTCAGTTACTAAATAAAGACACTCACTTTATCTTGCTTATGCTGATGTCCAGGAGTGTTGTTAAGGTTTATATTTGAACCTTTTAAATTCAGAATGTAAAGACAGGAAAGCTCTGCTTTCTCCAAACTACTTTATCAGCTCAAAATATTAGCTATTTATTCAACTCTATTCTCCTCAAATAAAACTAAAAATGTATAGGTAACAAAGATGAAATACCTATAATCCCATGTTTGAAAAAATTCTGT
The DNA here is from genome assembly GCF_965194825.1 of Balaenoptera physalus. Lineage (NCBI taxonomy): Eukaryota > Metazoa > Chordata > Mammalia > Artiodactyla > Balaenopteridae > Balaenoptera > Balaenoptera physalus. Next base: position 44,409,436 of record NC_138886.1, read on the forward strand.
GCTAGGGGATACTTCACAAAGAGTTCACGCTTAATAAATATATTTAATAGACTCTGGGCCAATATCTAAAATAAAATAGATTAGATGTCTTTTGCTATTGAAGAATCTCTCAAAAATTATTAATAAATAAATATTTTCTCTGGTTTCCCAGGCATTTTATATATTGCTCTCCATTTTTAGAAAGTTTCAACATGTATTTTCCTTTCAAAACCAGCTGGTTTATGAAAAAGGAGGAAATCAGCCATGAGAAAGAAGGAAATTCTGTCATTTGTGACAACATAGATGGAACTTGGTGGCATTAATAAAGGGAATTATTTGAATCATTCAAATAATTCCATTTTAACTTATTATTGCCATTGCAACTCTGTATTTTTTTAGTAGTTGTTCCAGGAATAATAGTATACATCCTTAACTTTTCACAGTCTACATAAAGTTAATGTTGTATTACTTCACATAATACACAGAAACCTTAAAATCATATAGGTTTCTTTAATTTTGGCAAACTTGGTGCTATAGTTGTTATCTATATTATATTGAAATACATTTTAAAATCACAAGGCAATGTTCTGATGTTTTGTTTCAAATAGTCCTATTTGTTTTTAAAAAATTAAATAGAAAAAATATTTTATATTTACCAAGATATTTACCATTTCTGATATTCTTTACTCCTCAAAGATCTGCATTGTCTTCTTATATCATTTCCCTTCAGGCTAAAGAAATTCTTTTAGTGTTTCTTGCACTGAAGTTCTGTTGGCAATGAATTCTCTTAGATTTCTTTAATCTGAAAGTGTTTTTATTTTACCTTCCTTACTAGAAAGTCATTTTTTGTTGAATACTGAGTTCTAAATTGCCATATGTTTTCAGAGATGTTCAGTAAGTATCAGCCCAGCTAATCCCTTTGGTTTTCATGCCCTGGCCATATGATCACTTCTGGAATAACTTACTGATTGTTTTCAGTTTTTAAAAAGTGCCCTGCCCAATTTCCAAAAGCCAGCACCTGCATCTCTTTGCCTACTCTGCCCACGTGCACAGCAGATGGAGACAGACCAGGTATTACCCCTTCCAGGAGCAGGGCTACAGTACTAGCAGCCTGGGTATACAAGCATCACAGCTCAGACCCTCTGGGGTGGGTGACTTAATGCTGAGGCATCTGCTGTATACCAATGCTTCTCAACCCTTAAGTTGTGAGGTACCAGTTTTTTGTTTGTTTCTGACCAATATTTTTGTAAAATACCATAAAAATCAATGTGTATTTCATGACAATGTCAACTTGCTATAAGCGTTTATAAACATTTGGTCTCAACTTTTGGATTTATCTCATTGCTAACTGGTAACAAGCAGTTCGTGGAGTAGCACCAGGTTGCTCACTGTAGTAACTGCCTTCATAAACACACCTCTTATTGGCTTTATTTCCTTCCCTGTCTCACTTCTCCACTTCCCTACTGGCGTGTTTTGGGATCACCTCCCAAATAAACTATTTGCTCTCAAATGCTTGCCTCTGGTCTGCTTCTGGAAGAATCCAGTCTAAGACACAAGGAAATCCAGCTAAAGTATCAAATATAACACTAACTGGAGTGGTTAGTACTGTCAATAAACAAATTAAAATGTTCTCTTTTACTCAATGAAAAAGAAACTCATAAATTTTAGATGTTAAACCGCTGACTAGAATCTCTGAACTTGAAAGAAGAAACTAAAAACAAACGTGACTCAGACCCATAATTGCATTCCAAAGTGGGGAAAAGATCTGATCTCAGAATTCTGATTATATGCTGCTACCGTCCATCTGGTAAAAGAATGCCATTTTCTTTGTGAGTCATGTGATTTGATGATTTCCTTCATAATGTCATAGTAAGCCATCAAAACAATAACTGTTTTTTTCCTTTGGCTTGAATAGTAGCTTATAATTGGACATGAAATGTTTCTACATCAGTTAAAATAAATACAGTCCCTTCCTTTTTGTCCTAAGGTGACCTTTATCCTTGTGCTTGACTATAATCCTTCAGCTGGGAAAAGAATGAGTGTAAGGGCCAGAGTGCAAAAATATAATTTGAGTTTGAGTTTTTAAAGGTAGAGTGCCCAGGACAAGTTATTGGTATAGAAAATATCTTCTTTTTATTAATGGTGTGTATTATATAGGGAAACTCAGCAAGATTTTAGCATCATGTAATAGAAAGTATATGACTTTTGAGTTTCAATCCTGAATGCTCTGGCTTGAATTCTAATCTTGCCAGTTACCACGTATGTGATGTGTGTAAGTTTCTGTAATGGATCTAGTGACTACATCTATCTCTTAGGAATATTGAAATTTAAATAATATAATGATGTATTTGGAAATATCTGGCTCAGTTGAAGAGATAAAGGAATCAAAAATTACTTCAATGCATAGTTCTCTGATTTTTATAAGTGGGAAAAAGCATGTGAAAGAAAAAGTATCATATGGTATTGGGGGTTAAGAAGTATTCCAGTAAAGGTAATAATTGTCTAGTGTTGTTTATCATTGTTCTACCAGATAAAATCTGCCAGCCCAAATTCCCCGTTCTCTGTCAACCAGAAGGGAGCTAGCTTAAATGGACTACAGTGCATTGAATAGGAGCCTCTCTGGCTTTTTTTGATTGTGCTCTGTGGAATGAAATGAAGCTCGAAAAAAAGAAAATCAAAGTAATGCCTGCTGCATATGAGGCCACAAGGACACTCAACGTAACCATATCATAGATCATCAAAGAGAAATGCCAGGGAAGATCTATGCTTCCAGGACAGCTCGCTTCATTTAATATATCTAATGCCGCCATAATAGCGACTCTTTAGTTCCCCTTTCCCTTTGTTCAGTGGTAACTGTCCTTCTGCTGGACCATTCATCCCTCGGAGAGTTGTCTCCTGACTGGGAGATGTGTACAACTGTCCGCGAGTTATGGGTTCTTAGCCTGGAAAACCTTGTTTCAGTTCAGTAGTGTTCAAAGTTGAAGTGAAGAGCAACCAAAAGCACAGAAGGAAAAAAAGGACCCTTGGAAAAGCTGGTTGAATAAAAGAGTGGTTGTTTGATAAAAATTCCTTCACTTTCTGCTGTGTTTCTTTAATAAAGAACAAATAATGAAAGAACTAGTTTTGGAGAATAATTAAAAGAATATGACAATAGTGATATAAATAGTCATGAGGACGCCAATTTAAGAGCCCAAATGCGGTATGTCATGGTCTTTTACAATCATAAATGGGTCAGGATGAAATCTTCATAGTGTAGTTTGAAGCCAGTGAGTTAAAATGATCAAATATATTTTCACCTGAAATCAGAGTTCTAAAACAATATACAACCTACAAAATTCCTTAGGATTTGACAAATCCATTAGGACTACTCACAGCCATGAAGCCGTACCAGAAGTTTAAAAGCTTTAGTCCTTCTCAAGTTGGTAGCTACATCTCCCACTAGAGATCTATTCATGCACAAAAGAGATTAATAAATTTAGCTGAGAATTTGAGAGCAAAAATTGATCAAAATACAAAGGCTCAGCCCAAAAGAAAATTATGAGTGAGTAAAAATAGAATAAGTAGCATTAGTATTCTGATTTTACTTCACGCACTACTCATGAATCCTTCATAAAGAAACATTCCAATAACACAAGGAAACATTCCAATAACACAATAACACAAGGGATCCAACGTAAGCCTACAAAAGAAAAAAAATTAAAAGCTGAGAACAGAAAGCATTACAAGAGGATAATGGAAGCAGCCAGGGTAGCTGGTTAGAAGCAGCAGGTATAATAAATATATTTCTTGATGAGGTGCACAGTCAAACCTTTTTCTTGATTTGTAGCTACAAAAGCAAGATAGATTTACTTATTCTCATTCACAGCAGTATGTGATACAAAGATAAAACCCAACTTTTCAGGGACTAGAACACATGCAGTCTAACCAAAGCATTCACTTTATCTTCCAAAGGACCAAGACAACAGCAGCAGAAAGCAAAACAATGCTCTGAGGATATGAAGCATTCAAGTTCCCTTTAAAATTCATACAGCAGCTCCTGAAATTTTTACTATTTAAGTGATTCCATCAAAATTCTCTTCTCCTGTCTGGTTGAGTTCATTTAAATTGATCGCCAGTGGAGTTAATCATCACAAGTTAGAACTTACACTCTGACTTTAACATGATTTAATGCTTACTCTTGACCTCCTCTCTTCTCCTTTTAAAGGACACACCTGGCCCCACAGTTGGAAAGCCCGTGAGGATTCCTTCTGTCTCTTGAGGAGGAAGCAGAGCAATGAGGCTTGTTACCGGTAGCTTGCAGCCAGTCTCTTCCGGCCTGCTATAGAATACTGGGGGACCAAAGTCAACAAAACTAGAAAGCCCCAGTTGGGTGGCAGATGTGAAGGTTAGCCCTTTAGCCTTTGCATGCCACTAAAACCTCTTTAGACATTCAGTCGCAGGCATTACCTTCACGCCACAAGTTTGCATTTGCTTTCTGGAGCTGACAATGCATCAATTCCAACTCCACATAGAATCTCCTATCTTATAGGCTACATTTTTTAGCATATCCTAGATTAGTGACATTTACGTAGAGGTAAGACTTTAGAGAAACTCAATTCATGGTAGGACACAAAGCCCATGCCTGAGTGGTCTGCTGTTTAATTCAAAGTCCCCAGTTAGTACCGAAGCCTTGGTTCCATTCTCACTGAGATCTGCGAAGGAGTTGACTATTCCCTGTAACAGTCATGGGAACATAAAGCCAGCATCACATAGACCTTCCCTCCAGCTTCTTTCGTCGCATACTGCTTATAATTCAGGGAAGCTGGCCACGTGCAGCACACTCAACCAGGAGAGGTGACTGCCACCAGATAGAAGATCTGGTTCAGCACTTTAGTATTTTTCACCTCACACTTAGTCACTGAGTTTAGCAGGAACCTCCTTGCTGAGTACTCAGAAAAAAAGATAGAGGTGAAAGCCCAGTACTCCCAGTACTAATCATTTGTTCATGTACCTCCACCCAAAGTGCTAATCCAGACAACTATGATGATTAAAAGAAAGATACACCAGTCTCCACTACATACAGGGACTAAATGATTGAGGAGGTTATAATAGGGACAACAAGCCATCCAACATAGAAAAAAAAAAAAAAAAAAGACAACATAAGACTATGGCCTCAGAGGATTAGCAGAGAGGAAGACTGATGTCTCTGAAACTAGTCAAGAAAACTTGGGGAAGTCCAAAGAGTTTGCATAGATCTGGTCCAAGTTCTGGTTCAAGTTCATGTCTTGGCTATGTCATTTTTAATAAATTGCTTAACCTCTCTAAGACTAAATTTCTTATTCTGTAAAATGGGGGTGATAATACCTACTGCAGAGTGTGCATAGAGGAATAAAATAGAGGAATAAAATGATGATGCAGAAATGTTAGCTAGAATGACATAAATGTTACCAGAGCAGGGATAATGAAGACCTAAACAGAAGCCACATGTTAATCTAATGGGGTCAGAGGCTACGACACTGAGTGATGACCTTAAAAATGGTATAATGAGGCCTATTAAGAGTGAGCCTTAGATATTCAGCCAAAGAGTTTGGGTTTGGAGTATGGAATAACCAAGATTCACAATCATGTGGAGAATATAAAAGAAGAAATGTTTTTGATGGTTAGGTTGGAGGTGATGAATAACAGTACCTTTTATGATACTTACTATGTCCCAGGCACTGTTTTAAGTGCATTAAAGCATTATCTCAGTTAACAATACTACAGAGGATGAGCAGGGAATGGCAGGCTCAGGGAAAGCTGAGAGGCAAAGGGAGGAATCTAGTGGTGAGGGGATAAGAAGCTTGAGTATCACAGTGGCTATATAGACAGAAATGGAGAAATATGGTAGACACTGGGAATGGGGACAAGAGAGCAACGGGTCACAGTGGTTGACACCAGAAGGCTAGAGAATATGATTCCTCAATTAAGATGAAGAGTCATGGAAAGCAGTTGTAAGAGAACATTCCACTGACAATTCCCTTTTCTTGTCAACCTTGATTCAGTTCTTCAGCCCCCTCTACTCCTTAGCTTTTCACACATTTTGTGTGACTGTTGGAAGGAATCCAGTTGAATCTTTTACATGTTTTTGACCATGTGCACATGCTTCAAGGCCCTTTGCTACTTTTTCAGTTGTTGATTTCCTCCACTTACCCTAAAAATTGATATAGTTACTCTTTTGATTTTTCAATTTACACCATATCTTCAGGTACTAATTCCACAAAGTACATGAGAAAACTCCAAAGAGGCAAAAATGCTACAGAATTCATGTGTGACTTATTGAGAAAACCATTAAACTAAGTCATTCTCAACTTCCCAGAAGGAGAAATAATGAGAAATTGATACTACAGTTTAGAAAGAGAGTGGGAAAAAAATGTTTCTGAGCTGAGAGACATTCTGGGCTTCTCATTCCACAATAATTCTTTTATAGAAAAGTCATAAAGTGCTGAAAATAGAGGTTTGTTCATACATATGTGACAGACCCTTCCTAAGTGACAAGATGGGTCATAATTTTAATGAATATTGTGACACACCCACCAATTATCCTTGAATATGAATGTGACCGTGTGAGTGTGCAAAAGATGGAGAGTGGGTAATTTCAGTCAGCATATTCCTGCACATCTGTCAACAGTTGTCAGGAATCTAAATGACCCATACCAGATAAAATTAATTTTGTGTCTAAAAAGAACCTCACCTGCACATTAAAAACACCTTGGGCTTAGAACCATACGGAGAAAATTACAGAGCAACCCACAGTAAAATACTGCATTGAAGTAAAGTAATGGGGAAGGGGGTGGGGACAGCTTGGAATTCAGAGCTAAAGAAGTTAAAACTATCAATGGAAGCTTGTGTTGTCATGGAAACCTAATGCAATTGAGGAGCCAGGAAAGCCATCACTTAGCTATATCACATTGAAATGTACAGATGCTATTCAGAACAATTGGAATTGACTGGGCAGATGACTCCAAGAAACCAGTAACTGAATTAGTGATGGGTCTAAAAATTACAAATAAAGGATTGGAATAATGAAGGTAAGGAATAGAGAATTCAGGTGGTCCCAAGTAGAAAAAAGAAAATCCCTTCAGGCACAGGTAGAGTTGAATAGGAAAAGAAGAGATGAGAAAAAAGTAATTAGGATTGGTTGGACGTTCTAATAAAATTAAGGATAACCATTTAGGTTATATAATAAAGGAGGAAAACTGAAAAACAAGTAAAGAACATGTTTTCATTACAGTATTAATCACATTATAATGTATTAATTGCTAATATATTGACTTTCTATAGACTATGAGCTTCTTTAGAAAGAGTCTGGCTGTGTTTTTCATGACCCCTCCAGCCCCCCACTCTTAGTAGGCCCAGCACAGCGTAGGCACTCAACCAATGTTTGTCAAATGGTAATAATGCTACTATTTATTTAAAAGTGGACTGTGGTACAGTTACTGTAAAAGTTGTATTCGTTTGCTATGGCTGCCATAACAGAATAGCATAGACTAGGTGGCTTTGACAACAGAAACTTATTTTCTCACAGTTCTGAAAGCTTGAAGTCCAAGATCAAGGTGTTAACAGATTTGGCTTCTTCTGGGGCCTCTCTCCTTGGTTTATAGATGGTTGTCTTCTTTCTGTGTCCTCATGGCCCTTTTTCTGTGCAAGTATCCTTGGTGTATCTTCCTCTTCTTATAAGGACGTTAGTCATGTTGGATTAAGGTCCCACCATAAGGGCCCCATTTGAATTTAATCACCTCTTTTAATACCTTATCTCCAAACGTGGTTACTCTCTGAGGTACTGAGGGTTGGGACTTAAACATATGAAATTTAGGTTGAATTCAGTCCATAACACAGTACAGGTGACTCAAAAAACATGAGTTTGAACTACTCGGGTCCACTTATACGCAGATTTTTTTCAATAAGTACTACATAACTACACAATTAGAGGTTGGTTGAATCCATGGATGCAGAATCACAAATACAGTAATTGAACATCATGGATTTTGGTATTCAAGGCAGGTCTGGAACCAATCCCTTGTGGATATTACAAGATGACTGCATATAGCTTATTTTGTTCAATCATCACCACAATATTAGTATTGCTATTTTGCAGAAGAGGCAATTTGAATCTCGGAAAGATTAAGTAACTGGTCAGTGGTCACACAGCTAGCAAAGAGCCAAATGAGGATTTAAGCATAGGTTTACTGACCTCAAAGCCCTCATTCTTTAAAATGTACTCCAACAGAAGAATAAAATGGAAGTTAAGGGTGAACTGGGAAAGTTAAACTAATAGGTGTAGTACTGTCATCATCATTAGACTTAGACTATAAAGGTAACCTAAAGATACTGTGGGACTCTTTCATCTCACAGATGAGGAGACTGAGCTTCAGGAAGGGAAGTTTGGTCCCTAAAGATTCATTTTGTGTCTAAAATTTCCAGTTCTGCTTCCTAAGAATTGCTCCCTCAGTCAACATCAGGTAAATTCTTCCAGTCTCCAGGTGAAAGACTAGAGACAGGGCTTCTGAGAAAAGAAACAAAGAACACATTGAAGCCAGCCCCATGCAGTACAGAGCATGACAGGGAAATCTGTACAAAGACTGGACTATCTTTTACCTCTAGGAACCTATGTTTTCATGGTGCTGAAAACATGCTTTCTTGTGGTTTTTGCTTGCTTTGAAAATATTTAAAACCAAAGCTGCTCTTTTTCTTTTAAACTCTGCTAATTTCTTCTTGTTCATTTAAATATAGTGTCTCTAGAATTAAGTGGCAAAATTGCCCTGTGTTTTCCTGAAAAGAATAAAAAAAAGGAAATGACTTTAAAAATTCCAGTCAGTCCACTTGATTCTCCTACTAAGGAAGTGGTGATTTATTTTTCCATTGTTAGAGATTTAGGAGGCCCCCAGAAAATCAGCCACTCTCCAGGCCTCTCCCATTTGATGAGGACTAATGAGGGCCTCATTCATAAACTGATGCAGAGAGAAAAGGTGGCAGCTGAAAAATTCTATTTCAGCCTCTGACTGTTGCTTGCTCTCCATTACCTTTGTAAATTTTCGACGATAACAATCCCATTTGTGGAATCCTCCTCATGAGGGACAAAGGGTCTTTAAGAAGAAAATTTATCCTGCCGGCCTATAGGTACCTGAAATTAACAGATTGATTGGCAGGTCCACCATATTGGGCTATGTGGAGCCCCAGAGTCCTCTGCATTGCCCTTGGCTAAATCAGCAGATCTTATCAATTAACAGGGTATGTTCCAGGGAGTTTTGTGCTGCTTGTTGGGGCTCTTTACTTTCTGTAGCCCCACTATTCCTCCCTTCCTCGACCCACTAGACTCTCTCATGAGCTCTAGAGTTTGCTTCCTGAAGCAGAACTGGGAAGGACCCAAGAATTTTCCTCAAATTAATGGCTCTACAGCTAAATGGAACTGATCTAACAGAACTCTTTGGGGATGGATATGCCCCCTCTCCCAGCAAGAGAGTTTGAAAAATTGGTGAACTCTAGACATTCCTAAAAAATGATCTTGCTGCCTTATAATTCATAGCACACAGCACTCAATGAAATGCGATGAGGCCCTGTTATAAGGCATCTAGCCATGGAGGGGATTATGTTAGAGACAAGGCCATACAAGGCAACACATGCAGCACTTGGAGAATCATGATTTCGGAAGGATGGAAGCAAGAGGGAGGTGCCCAAAGGGAAGCAGGGAAGCTCTCAAGGTAATTCTGTAAACTCCAACATTTACTGAGCACCAGCTATGTTCCAAACAGTGTGCTGCAATCTGGGCTTAGTGCTAACATAAATAATGCACAGTCCCTTCCTGGGAGGTGGTCAGGGCTGAAATCAAGTTTTTTTTACTGTTTTTTCTTCAGATGAAATTTCAATCATGAATACAGTGGCATATATTATAAATTCAGAAAATCCATAGCAAATCTTTGATATAACTAGCACAATCGTGAGAATATGCTTTTCTCCCTAGTTACAACTCTCATTCATAGTCTTTCAAATGATATTGGTCACCTTAGATGTTTAAAAAGGGATCTTTGAATTCCCAACAAATGATTCCATTCTCAATTTATGAGTTACATGAGAAATATATATATAGTCAAGTGTTTCTACACATTGTATAGAAGCCAAAATTTTTTTAAAGATCACAGCTTAAGAGTTCAATCTTACGGTTAAGGAATTGAGAGTGGAAACTGGGCAATTTTTGACCATCCCCATTTTGTAAGAGAAAGGGAGGATCGTGCACGCCTCCAGAGGGAAGCGCTTCAGCACAGAGAACCTCTTCGTTTCCTCTCTGTAGCTTCATCCCTGGTTTCAGTAGAGCTCAAACCCTGCCTATGACAAACCGAGCTTGAGCAATTAAATAATTACTGTGTCTGCAAGCTCTACAGAGAAAAGGCAAAATGCTAGGCATTGACAGACACCAAATTAGAATAAAACCTGCTTTCACTGAAATTGTAAGGTGCATCCTGTGTCTTGTCAACCCGTCCCAGCTAGGAGAAGAGATTGTAAGTAATCTCAGAGAAAAAGCAAAATGAATGACACTCATGGTGGCCAGGCCGAGACAGGGTGTCTTGAGAACAAGCAAAGAAGCCACTTTGTGGAGAAATTAAAGCTCCTCTTCACTGCCTCTAAAGAGGAACTATGAATGTTTTTTTCTCTTACTGACACACTTGTTCTCTTCTCAAGAGTTCATTTCAATCCTCACAGCTACTGTCATGCTTTTTGTTCTTTGCCAAGACAGCTGGATAGTTTAAAAGTCATTTCAGGCTGAAGTTAAAGATCTGTCTTATCCCAAGTTTTGCTTCACTTGTCTAGTGTCATATTTTCTCTTTAGAAAGGTTTAAGTGGTGAACATAAGAAAATGAATTAGAATTATTATAGTTATTCTTTTTATTTTAAATGAATATCAACTTTAAAAGACTAGACTGGCATTGGACCAGCCTAGTGTAAAAACTGGACCACTGGCATTAGAGTCATCTGGGGATTATTATTTTATATAATAGCTTTATCAAGAAACAATTCATATACCATACATTTCACCTGCTTAAAGTGTGCAATTCAATCATTCTTACCATATTCACAGAGGTACACAACCATCAACACAATCAATTTTAGGAGATTTTCGGCATTCCCCAATTAAACCCCACACCCGTTAGGAGTCACTCTCCATTTCCCTCCAACCTCCTCGGCTCTAGGCAACAACTAATCTATTTTCTGTCTCTATGGATTTGCTTATTTGGGGGCATTTTATATAAATGGAATCATAAAATATGTGGTCTTCTGTGACTGAGTTCTTTCACTTATCATAATGTTTTCAAAGTTTATCTTTGTTGTGGCATGTATCAGTACCGCATTTCTTTTTACTACTGAACCCTAGTCCATATTTTTAAAAATCCATTTATCAGTTGACAGACATTTGGGTTGTATCCACTTTGGGACTATTATGAGTAATGCTGCCATAAACATTTGTGTACAATATTTTTATAGACATGTGTTTTCAATTCTATTGGGTACATATCTAGGAATGGAATCGCTGGCTCATCTGGTAACACTCTGTTAACCCTTGAGGAACTTCCAGACTGTTTCCAAAGTGGCTGCACCATTTTCCATTCCCACCAGCAGTATGTGAAGATTCTAATTCTTACACATCCTTGCCAACACTTGTTATTATTGGGTTTTTTTAATACAGCCAGCTTAGTGGGTGTGAAGTGGTAGCTCACTATGGTTTTGATCTGTACTTCCCTGACATTTGGGATTAGTATTAAAATGCGTATTCCTGGGCTACGACCTGACCCTGAATTAGAATCAATGAGCATGCATTTTACTGAGACTCATATATCAGTTATTTGTTCCTGCATAACAAATATTTATTCTCTCTCATAGTTCTTATGGGTCAGATATTTAGGGGAAGCTTAGTTGAGTATTTCTGGTTTGGTATCTCATACCGTTCTGTTAGATATCAGCCAGGGCTGCAGAAATTTGAAGGTTTGACTTGGACAGGAAGATCCTCTTCCAGGGTCTGCTTTGAGGGCATGCAATTTATGCAGTCACACAAGACACCATGCTCAGAAGGGTTCCGCACACTTGATTTAATGCACTGCTGTTGCCATCTTGATTGTCTTATATAACCTGTCATTTTTGAACGTGTGCTTTGTAAGTAAAGTCCAATGAGACAAGGGAGCATGTGTGAACAGAGGAGATCTGTGCAACATGTATGTCCGTGTTCCTTGGGGCTCCATTTGCATTTGATGATTATAATACATATCAATATAGAACTCTGGTGGACCTGTCATGTGTGAGAGTTCAGTGGGACTCAAAGTCAGTACAAGATAGGCACGTTATATTTATGACTGTGTAAATTGAGGTCCTGACAGTCCAGAGAGGCCACACTTTCTGTTAGAATCAGAACTTGCTATGAACACAGCAAAGACTGCATTTGGCCCTGGAGGTGAAGAAGGGAAAGAGAGGAGGAATAAAGCTGTTGAGATGACCAAAGCCATAGAGTGCACGATGGGCCCCCTCCCTGTTCCCTTTCAAATTTCTAGGAAAGCTACCAAACCCACTAGATGCTTTGCAGGGGTGAGTCATTTTTTGTGAAAATCTGTACAAGGTTTTAGCTTGGAGTATGGGTGGATACGGGAGAAGAGAGAGGTAGCACAAGTGGGCACAGACATAAGGGATAGAGGGGACCAGGAAGAGTTTTAGCTTTTAGGACTAACTGAAATCATGAAGACGACTTTGGACTGTCACTGGCCATAGAATAGGGGGATTTGAGTTTGAGTCAACTTTGAGATCTTCAAGGGTCATGGAAACCTCAGTTTACACCTGAGTTTTATTTATAAATTCTGTACACTGGACATAATGCATAGCTTCTTGATTCCAAATGAGTAATGCCTACTTACCATTTATCTCCTATATTTAAACATCTTGTGATGACAGATGTTTGAAGCATATATCATTGCATCTTTAAGAGGCACGTAGAAATGATGCTCACTTTCTAGATAGGAAGAACGAGAATATGCCCTACTCTGAAGTAAGTGTGTCACATTGCTTGGGTGTTCCCAAGATCTCAAGTTTTGGCTGCTGTTCGGGGCAGATTTGGGCAAGAGATCACAATGCTCAGCCTAACTGAAATCCATTGATCCCCCAACCCTAGTGTTAGCTAAACCCGAGGGACGGGGGAAGGAGGAAGGAGGAAGGCCTTGCTGAGGCTGTGGGAGAGCTGCTGGGGACTTAACATCAACATGAAACATTGGTATTTGAGGAACATGAGGCAAAGGGAAAGAGGGAATGGAATGTTCTGGTCTCTAGGTACAATTGCTGCTGAGTCTCGGCATGGCTTGCCCTATAGCCCATTGTCATTCACTAATTGGCAGAATTTCCTCCTTGTTATGCTGGCTCCATTGAAAACCCACTGCAGGAGCAAACCTGCTTGTCAAAGTACTGGCTCCAACGATGGATGCTGTGGCTCTTCAACCTGCACGGCCTTCCTGCCTCAAAAACGCTGGGTACAGCAGGACGCTGTGCACAACCAGGCCAGCAAGCACCGGACTCAGTGAGACAAAGGATCTCGTCTCTGCTCAGTCGAGCCTCATTGACAAGCCCCTGCTTTGCTGTTTCAAATGAGCAGCAGAAAGGCGATCGACCACAGCTCTGAACCAGCAGCTTTTCTTCTTGTACATGAATTGCAAGAGCAAATTGCTTAGGAAGAAAACTGTTCTTGCAATTTATTTTATATTTCAAAATCAGTGGATTATTTGTTAGTGAGGAATATTTATTGTTACTTTAACCTGTATTACATTAAGGTGGCTATAAATTTGGCCTTATACCTATTTTTAATGTAATTGCACATGTGCTTTGACCTGCAATCCCATATAACTCAACCTGCACTTTGGCTTCTAGACTCATCTACCCAATTGTTTACTCAACCCTTCAGTTTGGAGGCTTAAAGGGCATTTCAAACTAAGCACATCTAAAACCAAACTCTTAATTTCCCATACACTCCTGTCCCATCCATCCGGCCAAACCTGTCTTCATCTCATTAAATGTTACCTCCATTCATTCTGTCGCTCAGGCCTACACTTGTGATCAACCCTTGTACTCTCCCCTTGACCAACCTTTGTCTAGAAGGATCCCTGCCAATATGGTCACATACCTAGCTCCTTCAGGTCACCCATGTGTCATAGGAGTATTTTTTTGGATCCATCTCCTAAAACGAAAGAAAAGCAAAAATAAACAAATGGGAGCTAATTAAACTTAAAGGCTTGCACAGCAAAGGAAACCACTGACAAAATGAAAAGACAACCTACTGAATGGAAGAAAATATTTGCAAATGATATGACCAATATGGGGTTCATATCCAACATATATAAAGAGCTCATACAACTCAACATCACAAAAACAAACAATCTGATTAAAAAAGGGGCAGAAGACCTGAAGAGACATTTTTCCAAAGAGGAAATGCAGATGCAACAAGCACATGAAAAGGTGCTCAACATCACTAATTATCAGGGAAATGCAAATCAAAACCACAATGAGATATCACCTGACACCTGTCAGAATGGCCATCATCAAAAAGAACACAAATAACAAGTGTTGGGGAGGACATGGAGATAAGGGAACACTTGTACACTGTTGGTAGGAATGTAAATTGGTGCAACCACTATGGAAAACAGTATGGAGGTTTCTCAAAGAACTGAAAATATAACTGGCATATGACCCAGCAATTCCACTCCTAGGTAAAAAACACTAATTTGGAAAGATACTTGCACCCCAATGTTCATAGCAGCCATATATATATATATATATATATATATATATATATATATATATATATATATATATATATATATATATATATACACACACACACACACACACACGTATGTATCATTCCAAAAACTGTTTTTTCACTATTAGGTTTTTAAGATTCATCCATCTTGTTGCATAACATTCCATTGTGTGAATATGACCTAATTCCACTGTCCTATAAACAGGCACTTGGGATGATTCCAATTTATCCTTTTACAGACCGTGCTGCAATGAACACTCTTTTATTTCTATCACAGTGCACACCTGGAAGAGAGTTTCTCTGAGGGGATATACCCAGGAGTGGAATTGCTGGGTTGCAGGTCATGTAAACATTTATTTTACAAGATAATGACAAATTGTTTTGGAAAGAGTTCTTGCTAATTTGCATTCCCACCAGCAGTATATAAAGTGTATGTTTATCCATATTCTTGCCAACACTTGGTATTTCAGAGTTTTTTTTTTAAATTAATAGGTGGAAAATAATACTTGACTGGGGTCTCAGCTCACATTTTCCTAGTTGCTAATGAGGCTGGACAACTTCTCAAATGTTTGTTGGCCATTCAGGTTTCTTCTTCTAGAAAATACCTATTCATGTCATTTATCCATTTATCTATTTAGCTGTTTTTCTTTATTCTTTTTTTTTAAATGCATAGATCTTCCTTATATACTTGTTATATTCATTGTAAATATCTTCTCACCTTTTTTTTTTGGAGGGGTGGTTATTTTTTTCACTTTTTTTATTATACTGCTTGAAAGACAGAAGTTTTTAATTTTAATATAGGCAAACTTATTAATCTTCTCTTTGATGTTTAGTGCTTTTTTATTTAAGAAACTTTTTCCTTATTCCACTATCAAAAAGATATTCTTCTATCATTTCTTCTAAATGCTCTAAAGTTTTGCCTTTTACATATAAGCCTTTAATCTTTGTAGATGGAATAAGGTAGGGACACAATTTTATTTTTTCCCACATACATAACGGTCTCAGCAACATTATCAAATAGTAACTCTGTAATATATCATGTATTGATAAATGTGTGTATCTGTTTCTAGGCTTTTTCTTCTGTTTATAACAGAGGCCGTACCAATACCACACTGTCACAATTAGTAAAGCTTTATAATAAATATTGATGTGGGTGGGGCGAATCCTACTACCCCATTGTCTATTCTTAGCTTTTTGTTCTTTGATATATATTATGGAAGCAACTTTTCATGTGTCTCTAAAAATTCTATTGCAGTTGTTTTTTTGTTTATTTTTTTACTAGAATGCATTGGATCTATAGATCATATTGGGAAGGATTAAAATCTTTATGATATTGGATCTTCCAATCTGTATACCTGATAAATTTCACAATTTAAGTATTCTTTAATGTCTCTCCATAAAGTTTTACGATATCTCCAAAGAGGTTCTGCACAATTTTTGTTAGATTTATTTCCAAGGATCTTATATTTTTTTATTGCTATTTTAAATGTCATGCAGTTTTAAAAACAACAAAGTTTAGCTAGTATTTAAAAATGCAATTAATGTTTGTATATTGATCTTATATATGCTCATTTTGCTTTATTCTCTTATTTATTCTAATAAATAACATAAATCAACAATCTTAAGTAATGAACATTTTATTACTCTCTTGGTAATCTTCATGCCTTTAGTTTTTTTTCTTCTTGTCTTATGGAACTGACAAGGGCCTTCAATAAATGTTGAATGTATGCAGTAAAGTGAGTATCCTTATCTTGATCTTAATTTTAAAGACAGTAACTTCAGTATTTCTCCATTAAGTATGAAGTTTTCTCTAGTTATTTTTAAATAATATTTATCAAGATAAAAATGTTTTCTTCTATTCCTAGATTACTAAGTTATCTTTAAATTGAATAGGTGTTGTATTTTATCAAATGATTTTTCTGCTTAAATGGAATTGGTATATAGCTTTTTTTTCTTTAATTCACTAATATGATGAATTACATTCATAATTTTTCTAATGTGAAACCACTTTTGGCATTCCTGAGATAAACTCAGTTATATCTGTGATATAATAGCTTCTTTATATGCTGCTGATTTTGGATTGATAGTATTTTGTTTAGGCTTTTACTTCTATGTTTACAAAAAAAGTAATATGGTTATAAACAATGTACCAGGCTGTGTTTTACAGTTAGAGTGTATTGTTGGTTAACTGCAGAATCTGTATGGTGACAAATACGTAATAGCCACTCAGCAGATACTTTTGATATTGATGATGAAACTAGAGGAGTTGACAGAGTGTCTTTCTATATTAGAAAAAGACACATTTAAGACTATGGTTTAGAAGATAAAGGAAAGTGATTACAGAGTCCATCATAGACACTGTAACACAGCAAGTCCACAGATCTCCAAATAATATTGATATGGCCAATAGAAAATAAAAATATTTTCAAAGCAGGATAATATCTAAGTTTCTGAAATACAATGGCAAAAATTATTTTGGGGAATGGGATGTCTTTGTTCACAGAGTAGAATGTCCCGACTTTAAACAGAATAGCCTGTCTCTCCAAGAATCCATTTCACTGAGAGTCCCTAATGCTGCAGTGGAAATTCAAAGGGACAAGGTAATTGACTGTTCCCTCAATTCAGTGTGTCACTTGTTACTATAATAATGACGCTCACTGTCCTCCTTATATACCTTGCCTTTCACCTTGCCTCAAACATCAGAATTTATATTTGTTTCTCAAATTGATTTTATATCTGAATTACAACAGAAATCATCTCATTTTTAAGAACGTGGTTATAGTGCTTCCTATCACACTAGTCTTTCTTCATCTTTCTTTGATTTAATCATTATTTCAGGACTTCATATTATTCTATCTGTTACCAGTTTTTGTACTATGTTATGATATTCCTTTGTGACTTGCTTTCATATACCAAAAGACATGCAATGAATCAAAAATCAACACTACAAAATGATAAAGCAACTCCAGAATAGATAAGCAACTAAAAAACAAATAAAATATGTATGGCAGAAAAATAAATACACACCTACTGATGGCATGGTAATATAGTCTAAGGACTCAGGTTATTTTACAAGTAATAATGACCCTGAAATTAAGAAATGGCAAGAAAAATCAGAAGAACATATGGGCCATGAAATTTTACCTCCAAAAAGGAGAGAATTTCTCATATTAGTGTCTTCCCAATGTCTTGTTTTTATCCTTCAGCTTCTATGAGAATTATAGAGGCTAACAAGTGGATTGCTTTTGCCATGATAAAAATAGAAGGAGAGCTCCGTGGCAGGAACGTGTCTTAGGCTGTTACTTTGATGAAGTGGCCTAAACCTGGAGATATCACTGAACATAGAACATGATGAAAGTCATTTAAATTCTAGTAGTGAAACAAAGGCTAAGAAACAAAGGGAAAGACGTCAAATGAGAGGTCATGTAAGGGTCGATTTTGTTCATTTCTGAGGTGTACCACGTGATGGGACATGCCATCTCGCAGTATTTGTCCTGATCAACTGTCATAGGTAATTTATTTTTAAGACTTGCACTGTAACTAACTATGTGATTTACTATATGGCAACACCAGTCCTGAGTGCTAATAATCCACATTTCTGTCACTGATATGTTTTATTAGTCATTTATTCAACATACTCACTTCTATCTGACCAAAGGAGAGAGCCGTGACAGTTATTCCAAAGAGTTGCAGGTTAAAAAAAGCAAAATTGTCTTAAAATATTGAAGGCAGCTTAAGGCATCCAGCATAAAGCTCCCCAAATGATCATTCACTTTAAAGTATCAAGCAATGTTGAAGTAGCTTCTTTTACTTTCTGCCCTTCCAGGAGAGCTTTCAGATATTAAAACTTCATGGATAGCTCATGACACATAGCAAAGGAAAGGACTTTCAAAGGAGTCCACACATTTAAATTAACATTGGCCTTCTACCTCCACAACAAGCCATAGAATTTTTAGTGAGACTTCATTGGTTTGTTCTGTGTCCTGTACAGTTCCTTTGGGTTTTAATGAAATATCAGAGATAAAACAGTGAAAAGCATTTGACCTAGAAAGAATCCTGAGAAGTCCACCTTTATAATACACCTATATAATACATCTATAGTCACCTATTATTCCATTAATATTCTAGTGGATGCTGCTGAGGACATATTGCAAAGACAAGGGATAAGACATCCATACACCAGGTAAGCCACTGTCCTCTGATCATAGATGCCACTCCTAGGCAGATGGGAGAGTGAGGAAAAATCCTGAATTACCTGTGTTAAAATCTGAAGTTACTAAATTATCCCAGAATGGATTAAGGTTATTTTTCCCATAATCAGATATAATGAAGTTTAAAATAGAGATTACTTTGTTATAGAAAAATAAAGAACATTATTTTCTTTCCTACACATGAGTAAGTGGCCGTTACATTTTTCTTTTGACTTGTGTATTAGTTATCTATTGCTGCGTAACAAATTACCCTCAAAAAGTGGCAGCTTTAAACAACTCTAAACATTTAGTTCACACAGTTCCTGTGGTTCGGGAATTCCAGAGTGGCTTAGCTGAGCGCTGGGTGCTGGGCGGTTCTGGATCAGGGCCTCTCACAGCTGCTGTAAACATGATGATTGGAACAGCAACCATCTGAACGATGGACTGGAATTGGAGGATCTGATTCCAAGATGGCTCATTCAGTCACTGGCAAGTTGGTGCTGGCTGTTGGCAGGAGGCAACAATCCCTCACCACGTGTAATTTTATAAAAAGTTGCTGAAATGTTTTCAGGACACAGTGGCTGACTTCCTCCCAAGAAAATAATTCCAAAGAGCACAAGGTGGAAGCCATATGTCTTTCATTATCTACCCTCAGAAGTCACATGCCATCATTTACACAATAGTCTATTAGTTATAAGTGGTCAACCCTATTTAACAGGGGAGGCGAGGATCATTGGGGCACCCTGTAGAAGATGGCTACCACAATGTGCAAACTAGAACTACATCTTGTTTAAAAGGCTTTTCTGCGGTAACTATAAACCTGGAAATGATATTTCAAAGAATGTACGTTCAGACAGGCAAACCCAGCCAAACAGTCTGAGAACTTAGTTTTGTGTTGTTTTCTTGTTGGCACAACATCGTCTGATAAAAATAACAGGATTTTCCATAGTACATAGTTCCTTTATTTCCACTCCACAGTGTTGTACAAATGTCATTTTATCAGCCCTTACATAATGTTAAAGCACAGATTCCTTGTTAAAAGTCACACAGCATGTTAGAGAGGAATAAGGCTCCAGCTGAAGTTATTTCATACACATCAAGCATTTGGCCTATATCTCTTTGTTACTACAAATAGAAGCCAATAAAATAAGAGGGATGGAAATAAATGTCTGAGTAAAAGGAAGAAATACAATAGTTGGAAATGGTTGGCAGTACTATAAAATATAGACTTCTTTTCCCAAGTAAAATAAGTGGTGAAAGGAAGGTAAGGAAAGAGGAATAAAACAAAGAGAGAACTCCAACAGGGTCTTCTAACTCACTCCCTTAATTTTACAAATAAGGAAACTAAGGTCTAGCAAATTTAATTCGCTTATCCAAAACCACCCAGTAGATTAAGCAGTTATATATTCAGAGGCCATTTCATAGGCCTGACCTCTTTTCTCTTAATTTTGTACTTATAAAACATCACACAACAGGTCAAAAGGACAAAGTCGAGTTGAATCAGTTGTTGGTTATCACCTTGACAAAAACCAAAAGTGATTTCTTGGTAGACTTCAACTATCCACAGTTCTTAAGAAACATAAATTTAGTTAAGCAACTTTGCCGAAATCTTTCTTTCTAGCGCCAAAACTTTAACTTATTATTTTAAATTAAAGAAACATTTCATCACTCTTCAGAAGACACTGCTACAGAAAGAAATATTTCTGTTTACTTTCCTTTCTAAAAATGCTTTTGTTTTTTATATAATTTTGGATATAAAGGATACTCCTTTCACGTAGGAAGCACTAATCATAGAAAATAATTTCATATCGTGCCAAAAATTCTGAGCAGCTGAAACTGTTATCCTTTAGCTGAATGTCTCTTGAGTTGGCATTTCACAAGTGTGTTTTAGGAATTGTTTTCCAAACTACAGTGTGACTCATTGCCTCCTTTCAACTGTGCATTGTCTGCTCCTCTTTAGTGTGCAAAACTTTCTGATTGTAGTAATTTTATTTTCATGCCACATTACCCTAGAAAACATTCTTCCAAACAAACAACTGCTGTCAAAAGGCATAAGATGCACTGTTTGTCTTGGATTCTAGTGAATGAAACTAACTCATAACAGTCTATGGCTTGATTTAGAAATGTCGCTGCCTTGTATGGAAATTGATTTAGCATATGCTAAATGGCAACTCTTAGTTGCTAGGACAAGGTGGAAAAGGTCCTTGGACTAATTGATTAGAAAATGTAAAGATTATTGGGCTCTGGGAGGAAGAAGCACACTAATGATACACAGGCACCTGAATTTCTCTATAAAATCAAACATTTACTGAGCACCTGTCACTGACTGAGTACCTGTCTTTGACCATGGACGATGCTGTTGTTATGGGTTCAAGGTTGAATGTGGGTTTTAGGGCTCAAATCTGATTTCTCACTTCTTCTATCCTCCAGGTTTTGTGCTAAATGTATTAAACACAGAACACAGAAGGTAAAATGGTCAAATATCTTAGAAAATACTCACTAATCAGGGCTCCTCTAGAAAAGGTTCTGTAGCATGGCTAAGGCCAAGAGGCTTAAATAAGTCTCAGCCTGTTATCAACACCCAGGAACCCCCACCCCACTGGAAAGCCAATTCAAAACACACTTACCAGTGACAGCAACAAGGAAACAAGAAAGAAGTTAAAAAAAAAATCATGTAGTTATCACCAATGCCTACTGTTTAGCTGCCTAGGCTACCCAGACTCCACTATCTGGGCTGTCGAACTGATAGGAAGCTGTTATGTGAGATGAAAGAGAGCACAGGAAAGAGGCCTTGGCTTCCTCCTACGGGGAGAAAGGGCTCTGGTGGAGCCTGCCTCTGTGAGGTGGGTTGAGAGCTCTGCCCATGTGGCCCTCCTGTTTGAGAAAAGAAAGGCCAAGGCAAGAATGCAGGAAGTGAAAGTGTGAGCAAGAGGCCTGCCCCGAGAAAACTGCCATCAGAAGCAGAAGATGCTCAGCTGCTCCCAACGCAATGACCTCACCCATTAGTGAACTCTGACCAAATGAAAGTCAGGCGCGGACAAAGAAAGAAAATCCTTCTGTCTGGTAAGGAAATCCAGTTGCAGCCACTAACATTTCCTTCTGTAGTCCTCTGACTGGGGAAAAGAAGCTTGGGCAGAATTTGTTTTCCTTTGGGCAGAGGCTAAGTCCAAGGGAAAAGGAGTCTCCCTTCCTATCAGGTATCAAAGTGCCCCTTATGGAATCTGGAACCAGAAAGCGTGGGTTCAAGTCAAAGGCTGTCACCTTCACTACCGCCCAGCTGGATAAGTGTTGGCAGTTATTTATCATCTAGAAATCTCAATTCCTTCTGAAAAATGTGAGTGTCATTCCCCACTAGCTGTGAGTGATAAAAGCCTTCTCCCTGTTGGTTTATCCAAGGAATTCTCTGGGCCAATACTGATCAGGCCTGGGAGTCTCTTAGAAGTCTCCTATTCCCTGAACGAAGAGGTAGGATGCAGAAGAAGGAGTGTAGAATTAGTCTTGCAAGCATGAAGTCTGTGTGCCTGGGGTGAGCTTTTGAGTTCAGGGGCCCACTGAACAACATTTCTCTCTAAGTCTTCCTGAGATTTCCCAAGACTGGCTTCTGCCCCTGATCCCTTAAGTGTGTTCCAGTTTTCCCAGGTTGAAACCTCTATACCTGCAGTATGACTCCTCCCCTGGCTCAATGGAAGGTCCTATTTTTCCACTGTAGTTGACTGGATCTCACTGCAAAAACAATGCTGCCAGCTGGCTAGTTGTAACAGTGTGTCTGCAAGGAAATGTTAGGATCATCCCTTGAGTGACAGCCCCAAGTTCAGGACAGCCTTGGTTTAGTGTCACGTGTACCATGGGTTAGCTTCTTTGGGGCCAGCTGCACACCCGGGTTAGCCCTGTTGGCTCTGGCCCACACTTTTCCAGCTTCCTCTCCAATGTCTACTTGTGTGCTAATGAAGTTACAGCATGCCTCCTGTCTAAGGCTACAGCTCTCCAATCCTCAGAGGCCCACAAAAGTGATAGGCTTTTACATTGTAAACAACCCAACAGCACCAGTCAGAGATGGACGGCAATGGTTTTCATTTGGCAACGCTCTCTGCTTGAGTGTAGTATGGCTAAGAAGTGTGTAAACCTTGCTTGGAAGGAAGGGCAGCTGTTTTCAGGACCAGGAATGTCCCTGCTCCATCTCAGCAGCAGGTCTAGGTCTGTTCAGCCTTCCAAGCAAAGGTGTTTGCTTGTTCATTTCCTTGTAACAAGTACCTACTATATATCTCTATTGTTTCACCAATAGTATCATATTGTGACTATTGGGTTTAAGTCTATTTTTCAATTTTGTTGCAAGTTTCATATTAACTATCATTGTATTGTCAGTATCAAGCATTATGCCTGGGCCTTCAATACATATATTGTATGACTGGGTGCCTAGATGGATGGATGGATGGATGAATAAATGAATGAATCCTACAACTGGACTGGGGTATCATGGTATATAAATGTAAAAGATCATCACATGTCCTTTCCAAAGTGTCATAGTTCTTGGAAGACCTCTGACAAATTCCAGTTTATAGGGCAAGGTGTCAGTTCTAAGACACAAATTTTTTTCTGCATGTTTTACATCTATGAAATGGTGAGGGATCTCCTAATCCCTGTTGGGCAGGCAGAGTCAGGATATGGTTGTCATAGTGTGTTGGTACATCCGAAGTAGTAAGGTCGGTGTCAGTGGTTTCGAAGGAATTCATGGAAAAGATGAAGGATGGTTTTAAAGCAATGTGACATCACCAAGTCTCCTGACACCATGGAAGATAATAGTGAGACAGGCTGGGTCCTGGGAACTGGGCTCCTTTGTTGCAGCGCTTGCACCTGGACACACGTTCCTCAAGCAACAGATACAAAGAAACTGTAAGGGACTAAAAATAACTGCGTGCATGGGCAGCTGGGGCAAACTATGAACAACAAGACACACAAAGACCAAAACCCAACTGCCACTTCTGAGAGGTCCGGAGCAAAAACAGTGTACTGCGCGTGATCTCTGCACACAGCACCACCAAGGGGGTGGGCAGATCGCCTAAGCCGCCCCTCCAGCCCCACCCACAGATCCACCCCTACACTCACCCCATTTAAGGAACCAACTCTCCCCCCTCAGGGAGCGAGCAAGGGAACCTGTTACTTGTTTTCACTCTCTCATGCTGCAGCACCAGTCCCGATAAAGCCTTGCCTGAATTTCTAGTCTGGCCTCTTATCAATTTCTATTGATTAAAGAGTCCAAGAATCTGGGTCAGTAACCATAGTATGTAGAAAATCTCAATATCTACTGCTTTGTGTGAAAAAGTTTTTAGAAGAGACAGCATCTAAATGTGAAGAAGTTTTAGGAATATCTCAACCAATTTAATTTGCTTATGTTTTCCTTTTTAAGGAAAGTGCAAGAGTTCTATATCAAAATAATCTATGCCTAAATAACTCTAAAACAGCTCTTTCGATAAGAAGAAGATGAAAACTCTAAGTGAGAGAACAATGTTATGTAAATTTAATTGACAGCATTTTTTCTTTCTTGAGCTATCTATAAAATAACGGTGGTTCTTACTGTCAATGACATTATGGTCTATGAAATAACGGGAAAATTTTATTTGCTGTAAAATTAGTGATTTTTCCCCCTCTTTTGGGAAACAAATGGGATTAGTAAATTGTGACTGTTATCTCTTTTGCTGACATAAAGGCACATGGAGATCTGCATGTACCTTTCTCAGAAAGATAAATTTCACACTACTGCAATAAGCAGAACACATGATGCTTGCTAATTCCCCTAGAGAAGCTCCTCTGTTCACAGTGAGGCTCTGTTGTTGTTTGATGTTGCTCAGGGAAGCCACGTTAAAAAGAGTCAGTGTGTTTTGACAGCGCTGCCAATCAACTCCACCTTCCACGCTGCCCACCCCAAAAGGGCTGTAAGCAAATAAGATGGAAGAGCCTCTGTTCTCACTCACCCTAACTCTGAGGCAAACGTGAGTTTGCTGCCAAAAATCCTTAAAAGAAGGTCGTTAGTCCATACCTTAGACAATCAAAAAGAAAAAGAAAATAACGGTACCAAAGGAAAGAATCTTGTGAGCACAGAGGGAAACCGTTAAAGAGAAGTAGGAAACTCTTTGGATAGTTACCAGGTCTCTGCTAAGGCTCTCTGTGTCCTAAACTTTCTATTTTGCTGCTTATTTTAAAGAACCAAAACTAGATCTCAACCAAGTGGATGCCAACCCTGACATTTTGGCAAAGGCCAAAAACACACATAAATGTGCCCATATGAGGTCTCCCATCTCTACATTTTCTTCACTGCTCCCCACCCAGGTGAGCCCACCCACTCCATGGCTTCCAAGTTCTTCTCATCCTCCACTTCCCCTTCAAACAAACAGCGAGAAGCAGTATCAGTAGGGGCATAAATGATAGCCTTTGAACTCACTCCATGGATGGTGCATTTGAGAGCATCAGTACTGGATGTAATGCAGGCAGCACACACAGCCCAGTTCCGGCCCATCCAAACAGAGGAAAGATGACTAGAGGAATAAATAAAAGGCTCCCTCCCATATGGATGTGCACCACTGTGCAATTACAGCAAAGTCTGTAATTCCCAGCAGTGCCATTTAAGTTCTTGCCTCTTCAAACTCTCATGGTAGATTGTAAAAATGCTGATTTACCACCTTTCTTGGTGAGTTGTCTCTGGAAACGTTGACCTTACTCCACCCAACACTTAATAAAAAACTGATGTCCAAAAGGGTTATAGGTTCATCTCTAAATTCCATACTTGTTCCAAGAAGAAAAAATAATATTTGTTGTTTTGGGGGTCCAAAAGAGGAAAGCAAGAAAGAGAAAATATTTGATATTCCAGGAGTGCCAAGTCCCAAAGCTTCAAAATTCTCTCCAGCAGCCTTCTTCAAAATACCTGTAGTCCCTAGAGCACTGGTGGCCTTTGCCCAGGTCCCTAGTACTCTCCATAACTGCATAAGCATGCAACTTCGTGAATTTAGAGAGAAGTAGCTACATATGCCACTTAAAGAAAAATTTAACTTCCGTATCTCTTCTCTAGAAACATGCCGGGTTCCATGGAAGGAGGCTGTACAAACCCCTAGGCAGGTTACACACAGCGAGCAGCTGCTGTGAGCCAAGGGGAGGGCGTGTGGAGGCCGTGAGGTAGTGTCTCGTCTGAAGGAAATGAAATATTGCATGCAGAGGGCTTATTAAAAGCTTCATGCTTGAAAAATCCCTAGTAAAGTCAAGTCCTGGAAGCAGACAGTTTCCCTTTTGCTGGTTATGTTAACTTTATAGCTGGAAATGTGAATGCAATTTTGACGTTTGTATGGACTTAGAAAAAAAAAAAAAGATAGTGAAGCATGCAGCTAGTTTTTATTGAAAAAACATAATGGAGAACAAAACTTCTCAAGTCAGCACTTTGCCAGTGACTAAGGTGGAGGCTTCTCTTCTGCACACCACCTTGTCACAGCTACAGTCAATAAAAAAGCAAAACAGTACAGTGACCATGGAGGCCACGGCCCTCCCTTCTGAGCTGCTCAGACAAAATGACTGTAGAAATTTCGCCAAGGTATTTCGGGACACTGTACTCCAAGCAGCAGTAAGACAGCTCACTGTGTTCCCCAAATTTAACTTTAAAAAACTCAACTGCGTTTATTTTTTAAATTTTAAAAATAAATTTTATGTTTAAAGCTTTTGAATGGTAATTTATGCACATGGTACAAAATTCAAAAGCTGCAAAAAGTATATGCTGAAATGTAGGTCTTCCCAAACTTCTCCCTAGTGATTCTACTCCCCTTCCTAGAGGCAGCTCTTGTTACATTTTCTTGCAGATTCTTTCAGAGTCCTATGGCATATATACAAGCATAAACTACACAAACCTTTTCTTTTGTTTCTTATATGGGCTTTTCTTTTGTTCACCCAAAAAGGTTTAATAAAAAAGACAGTGAATTTGGTGAAATGGATTTTAAGCAACCTGATGCAATGGATTATTTTACTAGATTCAACCAGATATTTTAAAAGTATTAGCATGCTATTAAATCACTCCCCAACCTCAAAATGATTTTTAAAAATAACGTATTCATCCAATATTCATACCAGATGAATTCCAAAGTGAGAATTTCTCTTGCTCCTCTTATTGTTCATGGGATTGTGTCTTCCATCAAGGAAGGTTTCTCTCTTATCCCACTTTATTATGATCTTTAAATATTCTCACTGATGTTCATTATCTCAGCTTTTCTTTAAAATTCTTAAAATAATTTTGCAAGGTTTTCTAGGTGGAAATGGCAAAAGTCATGATTTTTTAAATTGGCTAATAGAAATCAAATCCCTTACTGCTGGCTGAGGATGGCTGATCACTGGCAAGAAGGAGACTAGTGTTACACTGTAAAAAGACCACTGACTGGAACTTAAGTGGATTCTGATCTATTCTTTCTAACTACATTAGCATCCAGATCTCAATCATGTCTTAAAATCTCTCAAGCCTCCTACTTCTTTTTTTTTTTTTATAACTGAGAGGAAATCACAATTAGAGATTTCCTGCTTAAACATTCTGTTTCTCATCTGACACTTTCCAGTGATTTTTCCCATATATATCTAGTCCTTAAAGTCTCAAATTGATCAGTGCAACAAACTTCTTTTTCTCAAGTTACAATGAAAATGATGAGCACAATCAAAATGAAATTTGCTAGGTGTTATGGACTGAATATTTGTGCCCTTCCAGAAGTCATATGTTTAAGTCCTAAACTCCAATGTGATAGTATTTGGAGGTGGGGCCTTTGGGAGGTTTAGATGGATGGGACATCCTACCCTCATGAGGGTGGGGCACTCAAGGTGGGATTAGTACCCTCATAAGAAGAGCTCTCTCTCCACCATGTGGGGACACAGTGATAAGGTGGCAACTTGCAAACTAGAAGTGGGCCCTCACGGAACCATGCTGGCACCTGATTTTGGACTTCCCAGCTCCAGAACTATGAGAAATATATTTCTGTTGTTTAAGCCACTCAGTCTATGGTATTTTGCTATGGCAGCCCAATTTAAGACACTAGGCATTTCCTAACTTTTTTTTTTTAACATCTTTATTGGAGTAAAATTGCTTTACAATGGTGTGTTAGTTTCTGCTGTATAACAAAGTGAATCAGCTATATGTATACATATATCCCCATATCCCCTCCCTCTTGCGTCTCCCTCCTACCCTCCCTATCAACCCCATTTCCTAACTTTTGACAGCAAATAGTTTAGCCACCCAAAGATATGGTTTCAACTGATGCCAATTCTTCTTTGTTTCATTCAGTCATATAGGCCCTTTCAGCATTAGTGCCTTAGAAGTGCATGTTTCATCCTGCATACATGGCAGGCCCCTATTCTTGGTACAGATGCTGTCCACTGGGCACATTTCCAGCTGCTGGATCCTGCCACTGAACTCAATGGAAACTAAGAACTGGAGTAGGACAGTGATATCTGCCTAAACTTACTTACCAACCAACCTGAATTCTAGGTGATTGAATTGAACTGGGCTTTGTGTAAGAACCTAAGACAAGATAGGACAGTGGGCTGCCGTGATTGAAACTAAGAGACATGTGAAAAATTCTTTCTAGGGGTGAGGCCAAGGTCAGGAACCACAAAACTGTCTTCCTTCCTTCCTTCCTTCCTTCCTTCCTTCCTTCCTTCCTCCCTCTCTCCCTCCCTCCCTCCCTCCCTTCCTCCCTTCCTCCCTTCCTTCCTTCCTTTATGGCTGTATTGGGTCTTCGTTTCTGTGCGAGGGCTTTCTCTAGTTGCGGCAAGCGGGGGCCACTCTTCATCGCGGTGCGCGGGCCTCTCACTATCGCGGCCTCTCTTGTTGCGGAGCACAGGCTCCAGACGCGCAGGCTCAGTAGTTGTGGCTCACGGGCCTAGTTGCTCCGCGGCATGTGGGATCTTCCCAGACCAGGGCTCGAACCTGTGTCCCCTGCATTGGCAGGCAGATTCTCAACCACTGCGCCACCAGGGAAGCCCAAAACCGGCCTTCTTAAGGAAGGGGATAAGAAGTGGAAATCAAGTATGAGGCAGCATATATTTTGTTCTTCTAATTGTTACATTAAATATGTGTTTTACTGAACAAATTTATACTAAGGGCAAATTATGTGCTCAGAGCCTTGTTCTAGGTGCCAGCGATACAGCAATGAAGAGACCTCCCTACTGGAAAGAAAAAAAAAAAATCCTTGCCCTCATAGAACTCACATTCTCACATTATGTTCTCCTACTTCAGCTCCACCACCTAATTAGTGTCTCAACTAACACCTTATCTTTAACATGAGGATAGTGGTGCCCAATTCTTCTTTTACAGCTGTACTTGTATTTTGTATATCATCAGGATTTTTAATGTTTCCATTCTGTTTTTCAAATATAAATAGGTCTTCCATTCTTTACCTAAATAGGTTGATTCTAAAAGTCAAAAATCTATTAACAGACTTATGTTATCATAACTATATACATGCCAATGACTGCAAAGACAAGTAATAGGCTAGAATTATATATTTTTTTATAAAAGGTCTAATGGCATAACCCCTGAGCGATTTAAAGGAGAATATTTATATCTTAATCACTCGAGTCAAATAAATTCCCTGTTCTTATGCCAAATCAATTAAAAGCTGAAAATCATGACATCCCATATCAAAAAAAAAAAATTGACACACTTTATTTCATAATATCTGAACTAGAATTTCCTACACAGTTTTTTGTTTTTCCTGAAGTTTGTATTTGCTTTCTTTTTTCTTGTTGATAGAAGAATAATTCACCTTCACCTTATTCTCAGGCTTATCTAGACTATCAGTCATGCTGGAGTTCACCTTTTTCCCCAGAACTCCCTGAACTCTGCATTCTCCTGCTCCAATCAGGAGTATTTGCTGCTTAAGCCCATTGTATAGCTTTTATCCTCATCTTTTCACTGTCTTTCTGGGATTTACTTTTTCTTGGATCTTACCTATTCCTCTTTCTTGCTTTTTCACCCCTGTCTTCTAAGAGGACATCCCAAAATAACTTACTAAGAAAGGATATTAGGAGATCCTGAGACATATACCTCTAAAAAAAGTCTTTATTTTTATTCTCATACTCATTGGATAGTTTGACCAAGTATAGCATTCCATAAAGAAGTGAAATAAATAAGTTAAATAAAGAAGTGAAAAGGCAAGCTGCAGACTAGGAGAAAATATTTGCAATACACAAACCTGAAAAAAGCCAGGACCTAGAATTTACAAAGAACTTCTAAAAATCAGTAAGAAAAAGATAAACAACCCAATTTTTTAAAATGGGCCAATACTTGAATAGGAACTTTGCAAAAGAAAACAACCAAATGGCTAAGACGTATGTGAGAGGTTGCTCAATATCAATGCTCATCAGGGAAAATCAAACTCACAGTGAGATATCACTGTGCATTGACCAAAATGGCTTAAGTTAAAAAGACTGATAATACCAACTACTGGGAAAGATGTAGAGACACTAGAACTTCAGAATACATTGCTTATGAGAGGGTAAGACTCTTTGAAATACTGTATAGCAGTTTCTAATAAATTAAACGCACATCTACCTATGACCAAACGAGCAATTCAAATCCACCCAGAAGAAATGGTCAAACAATTCACAAAAACTTGTGTAAGTTTGTTTGTAGTTGCTGTATTCAAAATAGCTTCAAACTAGAAACAACCCAATGACTACCAAAAGGAGAATGGAGAAACAAACCATACCATAATAATACAATGGAAGACTTCTCAGCAATAGAAAAGAATGAATTACTACTACACCCAACAACTTGGATGAATATTAAAACAATTATATTGATCAAAGGAAGCTGGACATAAAAGTATATACTCTATGACTACATTTATAGAAAGTTCTGGAACAGGGAAGACAAATCTATGGTGATAGAAGTCAAATACCGATTATTTGAGGGAGAAAGTAATGTGTATTGATTGAGAGAAGGCATGAGGGAACTGTCTGGGGTGAAGGAAATAGCCTACATCTTGATCTGGATGGTGCACATTTACTCACCAGGCTCTGCACTTAAGATTTGTGCATCTCACCATGGGTACTACACTTCAACTTTTTTTAAAAAAGAAAAATAGCTAGGTTGAAAATCGTCTTCCTTCAGTACTTTGAAAGCTTTCCCTCATTATCTTCTAACATCCACAGGTGATGATAAGAAGTCTTGTGTGAGTCTGATTCTAACTCTTTTGAAGTCCAAGTTTATTCTCTCTGGAAGTTTAGGAACTTTTCTTTAACCTTCTTGCTCTGAAATTCCATGAGGATGTCTTTAGGTAGGAATCTTTATTACATTCATCCCATTTGCCCCTCAGTATGCCTTTTCAGTTTCAATACTTGTGTCTATCCTTATTGCTAGGGCATTTTTCTATTAATTTTAAAAAGAATTTTCACCTCTTCTTTTTATTAAAATCTACTGTTCTTGAATCTCTATGGTCAGAAGATGGAATTCCTAAATTAAGCCTCTATGTCTCTTTCTTTCATTTTTTATATTTTCTTTGTCTTTCTGCTTTGTTTTGTAGATTTCCTCTGCTTTATCTTATAGCAATTATGCTTAATTTCTAAGCAGTCTTACTTATTCTGTGTTCCTGTTTCACAACAATTTGATTTTAGGATACAATATCTTCTCGAATCTCTGAGAGTACCAGAAGATTTTGAAAAAGTCCTTCTCTGTTTTCTGAATAATGTCTATTTTCTCTGATAATTGTGGTCTTTCTCTTTCATACAAATTGTCTTCCTCCTGTGTTGGATCCTCCCTAGATGCTACATATTAATAATGAAGATGTGTGTTTCCTCCTCTGTTCAGTAGAGAGTTTTTTTCCTCGCTTGGAGGGTCTTCCTGGAAGATCCGTGTACGAGGGAAGGGCAGGTCGAAAGATCAGCTTTATGGTAAGTAGGCTTGGAGCTCCCTGACAGTTCAGGGGTATCCAAATGCCGGAATGAGGAATTCTTTTGCTGAACAGCCAAAACTCTCAAAAGAGGTCATGGCTTTCCCTGGTTTACTTATTATCTTTTGAGAAGGATCCTGGAGGCAATGGCCAGGTGGCCTGCAGCTCTGAGGGGTCGGGGAGCAAGTAAGGCCGCCAGGCACTGACTTGCACACAACTTCCCCCTGTTTATGGCTTCTGCTCTCCTCTTCTTCCTCTTCATTCCTGTGACTCCGAGCCTTTAGCCCCTCCAGGCAGATGGGTGCTCTTCTGCACTGCAGACCATCATACAGCACATTCCGGGCTATGGTTTTGCTACTGTGTTTCATCTGTCTACATGCTTCCAACCACTTGCCATCATCTAGAAGTTTCTTGAAGTCTCTTATCTACTCATTTCCTCCTCTCCACACTCTTTCCATTCCTTTAAAAACTTTTATTATCATTTCAATGTAGTCTCTACAGGGAGAGAGATGAATATGTATGTTCAATCTATCTTGAATTAGAATGTACATTCTTTTCTTTTTTCCCCAGAAGTAAATTAATCTGTTTAGAAAAACCTGATAAGACGTTAAATATAATAAGTTAAAGATATTACCAAACAAAACTCATTTATTAAGGCATCACCTGACCCTTCAGTGCAGATGATTCTCAAATCTATACTCTCAGCATCTTTCCATATTTCCACGTACCTGCTGATCATTTCCAATTCTTTGTCTACTTTTACCACATTTACACCAACCCAAGCCCACTCTCTACTGCCTCCCTCCCCATGTAGATCTTCTTCCCCAACACGACTAGTCCGCTTGATCTTTCTGCAGGTTCCACCCACATCCACGCAGGCTGAACACTTCACACAAGTTTTTGACTTTTCTTTGCCCTGTTTCTTTATAGTTCATGAGTGCTCAAATCCTCTCTCTTCTTCCTTTCTATTTTATTCTATGTTTGGAGTGAATTCTCTCCTTTAGCTCACCTTGCTCCTGGAAAATAAAGGGGACTAAAAGCAGTAATGGGTACATCGGCTGCATCACTGCCCTGAGAAGGGCAAAGGAATAACCACTTGACACCGAGCAATATCTTCTCCTTTATACAGGTGTGCACAGTTGATACTGCAGCTGAACAGAAAAAAATGTGCCTATTAAACATTTAAAGAAAATAAATTGTATTTGTCACAGAGAAGAATTTATAAACATCTTCTAAGAGTTGAATGCCAAATACATATATTCTTAGACCTAAAATTATTTTCAAGTCCAGTAGACTGATTCCAATCTCTCCTACTTTGCAGCCATTCTGATAAAGTCTCAACCCCATCTCATCTCTTTCCTTTCTTTTTTTAAAAAATATTTTTAAAAATTAATTAATTTAGTTTTGGCTACGTTGGGTCTTCATAGCTGCATGCGGGCTTTCTCTAGTTGCAGCGAGCGGGGGCCACTCTTCCTTGCGGTGCACGGGCTTCTCACTGCGGTGGCTTCTCTTGTTGTGGAGCACGGGCTCTAGGCACGTGGGTTCAGTATGGGCTTAAAGCACAGGCTCAGTAGTTGTGGTGCACAAGCTTAGTTGCTCTGTGGCATGTGGGATCTTCCCGGACCAGGGCTCGAACCCATGTCCCCTGCATTGGCAGGCAGATTCTTAACCATTGCGCCACCAGGGAAGTCCCTCATCTCTTTCCTTTCTTTATGTAAATAAGACACTACAAGTGCATATATTATCTGAATGATCATATTAGCTGAAGCCAGGATCTTCTGAAAGCTGTAGTCTGTGTGGGTAGAAATCACCTTCATACTCCCTCAAATGCCATTGTACTTATGTGTTTTTAGTGTTAGTCTGATGTCTGCATCGTCAGCTGTAATTAGAAACATATAAAACTGTTATCAGGCTGAACTGTTGATAAACCTAGTTCAGGAATTTAATGTTTTTCTGCTTTAGTTCATACTCGTATCTCTACTGATAGATGACTGTAGGGTTTACACTTAGACACTTGGAAAATTCAACTTGCCATTAAGTTGTAACTTGTGTGTCTCTTTTGTAGGAATAAATTGATTAGAGAGCAGCCCTGAAGTCTGTTGGGAGGATTTGGTGGGGGTGGGGGAAGCAGAGAGAGATGAGTGCTAATGGGAGGAAGGAGGGTATTTATAGTCGGTGAGGTTTTGATATTAAACAGAAAGGAAATCACAGATGGTGTCTGATTACTGTTGGATTACTGCCAACAACTTATAGGTAGATATTGCAGGAAAAACCAAACATGGCACCCATGGGAACCTCATTCTCAAACCTCAGTGCCCTTCAAGGGCTCAGGATTATGTTCTGTGTCACTGTTGCTGATTATACACACATCTATACATATATATACATTTCACTTTTAGAAACATCATCATACAAAAACTTCAATTACTGAATAGGTACATTAACCAGAACATATTTCCATCACAGAATAAGCCTTCATTTCACGAAATGATTTTACAGAATACTACATTTCCCTATGAATTTAAAATTTGATTTATTTACAAAATTAATTTTCCATGAGTTTTTTTTTGCAGTTCAACTATTTATTTTAATAAAATCAGAATATGCACAACACATGCAGTTCTAGCATCTAAACTAACAAGCAATTACTAAAGCTACAGTGACTTGAGGTTAACTCAATCACTCATAAAGGTTTATTGATGACTGCCATCTTCACATTTACAAAAACACATCAGTTAATGTATAACGAGACAAATATACAAATCAGGACAGGCCAAGATCCTGATTTAACATAGTATCCTTTTGTTTTCACCTATAAAATTGACAGTGACTCATTTTTGCTAAGTAAAGGGTGCTGGTTGGCAATTGATATCTAAGTTCATCATCGACATCATAACTTTAGGATTGAATCTGATTGCCTTGATTCTCCAGCTTTATAATGTCTCCACAATTCCCTGACAACCTGATGAAAATTCAAACTACCTAAATAACCAGTCGTTTGTCCACTGTACATCACTGTAACTGAATCAGCAGGTTTCTCTTGGAACACGATGGACTTAAACTGAGTAGTCTCAACCTGAAGTGTGTTGCATTTCTTAAACAGTGAAAAGAAAGGCCGTTCACTGCAAAAAAGAAATGCAAAGTCCTAAGATGCTCTCTCAAATTCATGGGAGAACCAGGACCAGACTGCCTGGGTTTGAATCCTGACTCTGTATCTTATAAGCAAGTGTGTGTTTTAGGGCAAGTTACTTAAACTTGCTGTGCCTCAGTTTCTTCACCAGTAAAACGGAGATAAACTTGTACCTGTATCACACAGCTGTTTTAGGATTAAATGAGCTGACGCATAAAGTGCTTAGGAAGGAATGGCGTTGTGTAGTGTTTGCTACCATGACTGTGATAAATCCCTACTTTAGTCCGGGTGCCTTACCTTAATGATTGCCGCCGATACCTCCAGGTGGATGCTGGATATTGTAATCTCTATTCTCCTTGAAGAGAAAATGGACTTCAGAGTAATAAGTAATTTTTCCACGACCACACACTGTGTAAGCGGTTAAGCTACAAGTCCTAACCAAGTCTTTCTCATTCCAGGCCGCCTCTTCGCACTTGTGAAGAGGAAGCAGCTAACTAGCCAGCTGGCCGACTTTCTCACTTTTCACTTAGTTGTCCTAGTGTTCCGTAAGCGGGCCTTGGCCGGTCTTGGACAGCACCTCAAAGATGCCCCATCTGCTCCTGTCCGCTTTATGGCCGGGGAGAAGCCAGTGTTTTCGCCCAGCATGGGGCAGCCAGCTCTGCAGGGAAGCTGGGGAACAGATGCAGTGATCAGAGGGCCCCGTGCCAGCCACTTTCTCTTCCCTGTTGTCAGGGAGGCCCCCCTACAGTGGCTGCCACTCAGGGAATGTGATTTGCTTGCTCTTTCCCTTCCAAAATGTTTTAATTTTTTTATACCGTATTTAATATTTTATTGCTTCTTGTGGATGAAAGGAGAAAACCTTGTTCTGAAAAATACATAACTCCACCTTCCACAGAAGAGATCCATCCTGGAGCAGTGTTCACAGCCAGCGCTGCCAACTTCAAAAATAAATGGCTCTGATATCTTCAGAAACCAGATTTTCATATTTGTTCTCTGAAGAGCGGAGGGTACATTTTTTAATAAAACTCTAGTTGTGATAAATCGCTGGCTCAAAAATAGCAGGCAGGGGCTCAGCAGGTACAGTGGCCTAGGAGCCACTGGGGTGAGTAATTTGCCTATATAAACAGGAGCACGGAGGAAGTCTTTTGTAAGGCTCAACACATTTTAGCTGGGTGACTTCATTTCCATTATCAGGTCTGATCTCAGCGAAGGTGATTTGCTTGCAGTCTAGATCTAGACGACCCTGGCACAGACCTACCCAATCTAACCTCAAATCTAAAGCAGAAGGGAAGATATTCATCTTCCCCATTACATTATAGTATGTTTAAGCACGGCATTGACATAGCTTATACATACTTATTTGTGACAAGGCTCAGACCTTGGAAAATCTTCTGGTTTAATTTCTTACACACAATGACTGAATACAGATTAATTTTTATGCCTAATAGGAGGATATATGCTTCATATCAAAAGCGATCTCTTGCTGCAATAGTTGGCTCTGCTTAAATATGATCAGGAGTAAGGAAGAGCTAGGAGGAGTGAAGTCAGCTACACAGGAAAATGTGGCAAATGGTCATCTTACCTCTCTCCGAACTCATCTGTTAGGCATTCAGCCCAGCTCTCCACTGTAGGTGACAGGAGGAGGTGGTCTCAGAAAGGGCCCTTCGGTAAATAATTTTTGACTTAACTCCTGCTTGAGCCTTCTAAACCATGAGTGAAGTCCCCTGGGTTACTCTTTCATGTGAAGGAGTGGAGGTGTCTCCAAACACTGAGAATGGAGTTAAGGAAAAGGGGCATACGACATAGCCACAGAATGTCCACCACAGGGTGCTATTTGGGCAGGCAGACAAGTGGAAAGGTGTGAGGGTGCTGTCCTGCATTGTAGGGGCACTGCTGATAGAATGCTGAGCTCCTCGTTTCCAGCTAGAAGACCCGACGTACAGAAGAATATGGAAAAGAGGTCCTAGTCCACTCCAGTGTGCCCCTCCTGCCCCTGCCCCCACGACATTCACTGGTTGGAACGCTGGGTGTGCCATGGGGATCGCATTCCAATGAAGCAAAAAACGCTGAAAGATCCTTCTCAGTCCCTAGCTCTGAAAAAGGAGGATATTTTCTTTTGGCCTTCTAGATCTACTCTTCACCTTATCCCCTCTGCCCTGGGTCCTGGGAGACTGAAATTTTATGGATCGTATCAATGGGCTCCCTTGCCCTCTTGCTTCCAACTGGATTCAGTCAGTGGGAAGCACCAGCAAGAGAAGAGGACAGAACAGAAATGAGGCTGGGGTATTTCTCCCCTGAGCCCTTCCCTGTGGGGTCACTGGAATGTGGCTACATCCTTCAACTAGTGGCACAGCTCCTGTCTGAGCCATCTTGCAGGGATAGGGATTAGCTTTAGAAAGGACACCTTCTGACTCTTCCACTGTGACCTCAGAGGCGGAAGCAAAGCCACTTTTGGATGCAGGTGTGGGTAGCAGTGACAGGAAGTTGAGAGATCTCACGTGATGGCCTCCTTTTATTGTATGTATGTGAGGAAGGAGATAAATGCATTCCTGATGCACAGGAGGAGAAGGCAGTAGAAGAGAGGGCTTGAGGGGTGTGGGAAAAGTTGGAGAGAGATGACTCAGAAGATGTATAAATATAAATATAAGGCACCTTTGAAGAGTGCATGAAATTAGAGAAGATGAATTTATAGCAGCACCAAGCTTTATGAGTAGCACTGGGAAAGAAGCCTGTGAGTGAAGGCAGAAAAGGCAATCAGCTGGAGATCTGTAAAATTAGGAGTTTACCGGTGTAGGAGATGAAAGGAGGACACTGAGAATTGAAGACTCTGGCAAGAGCGTGAATGAGGAAATTTGCCTCGTGGTCATGATGGGACTGAAGATGATGTGGGATGACAGTTGAAGGAACAAGGCAGTAGAGATCACAAAGAGACTGAAGAGCAGACATAGTGAGAATAACAGATTGAGGGAACCGTGATCAGGAAGTGTGAGGTTTGGATGGAGGGAAGGAGTTCCTGGTAATGAAAAGTTTTAGGATCCGATCAAGGACATGGAGTGGAGGTCATTAAAGTTCAAAAGGTCAAGAAATGGAAAGTGTTTTTCATCCAGAATGATACCCATTTCTTGTTAACACAACATTTTTTTAAATGAAAATTAATTTGTTGAGAAAAATTTATTTCATTGTGAAACTATGCATTGTGTAGAAGACACCCTTTCTGGGTTACCAGACTCTAAACATCTCTTTTTTTTTTTTGAGCTATATTATAACTCTATAATTGTAGATGACTGAGAGACATGCAAATTATGTCCTGTCTGATAAAGGTTAAATTGGCAAACCCATTTTGCCTCCACTTACAATTCATTAATATACTTTTACTCCATATAAATTTGAATTTAACTTATTGTTTTGAACTGTTTATAATATCTGCTTGGTTCCCTTACCAATTAACAAGTAGAATAAGATCTTTAACCGGTGCTCATTTTTATACCTGTATGAAAATCATGATTCCACTTGATCTTTTTAAAAAATTATCCTTTAACAAAGTATATTTTTTAAAACAAACAAAACATTGGTGAGAAGAATAGAGTTGTTTTGCACTTTTACAGATCTTTTAAATGTCTGGAATAATACAAGACAGCTGGTTTCCCATATCTGCATTCAATCTCCTATAGCTATGTTATTTCAGTTGAAGTATATGAAGAAAATTTGGCCTCACATAGATATGTAGTTGGAAGAGGGGGGAGTATTTTAATATCCTTTTCAGATAATTGTGGATATTCTTATTAATACTGTGTCAAAACTTGCCAAGCTGTAGTTTCTTAAAGGTTAGTTGCAATGTGGGATCTGATACCATTCCAATGAACTTTACATACTCTGTTAAATTAAAATTCATTGGTCTATCTTTCACACTGAAAGGATCTTTTATCTAGGCATGATTTTCTAACATCATGCATTGGTCACTGGGAAAACAGTGGTTCACTAAGTCATGCAGATCTTTCAAATGGTTACACATCTCATTATATAATATGTATTTTAAAAAATCACATTGTTAATATCACAACCAATCTCAAAAAAAGCCTTAAATATTAGGAAGCTTTCAAATTTACAGGTGTATATGTTTTCCAAAATTCTAATTTTCACTTACAAGCTTGAATTTTATCATTAGCAACAGATACAGTCAGTTATTTTCCGTGACAGGCTCACTCACTCATTTTTAGGATATATTTGCCAAATACTCAAGTCTAAATAACCATAGTCTACTCATCAGTCATTCAAGTAAAAATAGCATTTCACAAACAGCAACTAGTCTACCTTACAACTCAACTATTCCACAACAGAGAGTGGCCAAGATGGTGGAATAGAAAGACCCTGAGCTTATCTCCTCTGGCAAGCACATCAAAGTCACAACTATCTGCAGAACAACCATCAATGAAAAAAGACTGGAACCTACCAGAAAAGATCTTCTACAACTAAAGACATAAAGAAGGAACCTCAATGAGATGGGTAAAAGGGGAAGACTCGAGATGTAATCAAATTCCATACCCCTGGGTGGGCAACCCACAAGCTGGAGAATAATTACAATGCAGAGGTTCTCGCACAGGAGTGAGAGTTCTGAGCCCCACATCGGGCTCTCTAGGCTGGGGGTCCTACACTGGGAAGATGAGTTCCCAGAGCATTTGGCTTTAAGGCCAGCAGGGCTTAATTTCGGGAGCCTCACAGGACAGCGAGAAAGAGAGACTTCACTCTTAAAGGGCACACACAAAATCTCACGTGCATTGGGACCCAAGGCAAAAGCAGTAATTTGATAGGATCCTGGGCCACACCTACGTGCTGGTCTTGGAGAGTCTCCTGGAAAGGTGGAGGACAGCTGCAGCTTACCCTGGGGTCATAGACACTGGTGTCAGACATAGATACCCTGTCAGACATAGATACTGCTGCTGGTGGCTGCCATCTTGGCTCATTAGCATCAAGACCTGGCCCTACCCAACAGCCTGTAGGCGCCAGTGTTGGGATGCCTCAGGCCAAACAACTAACTGGGCGGGGACACAGCCCCACCCAACATCAGACAGGTTGCCTAAAGACTTCCTGAGCCTGAAGCCGCCTCTAGACACACCCCTAGACACAGTCCTGCCCACCAGAGGGCCAAGACCCAGCTCCACCACCAGTGGGCAGGCACTGACCTCTCCCTCCAGGAAGTCTGGACTGGCCTCTAAACCAGCCTCATCCACCAGGGGGAAGACACCAGAAGCAAGAAAACTACAATCCCACAGCCTACGGACCAAGTCTGCAGACAGCAGGCCAGACCCTACCCTGGGACCAGCTGGCCCTGGCCCTGTCTACTAGCAGGTCAACACAAGCTTCAGAACACCCTGGACCCCATACCCACTGTTCCAGGAACCAGTCTCCCCACCAATGATCTGAAATGAGCTCTGGATCCCTGGGTCCTGCAGCCAGACTCCAGGAACCAGCCCTGCCTACCAGTAGTCCAGCACTAACCCCAGAACCTGGCTTCACCTGCCAGTGGGTGGGCAACAGCCCCAGAGTCTTTGGAACCCTGACTCCAGCCACTAATGAGCCAGCACTAGCCCCAGGGCCCCCTAGAGTTCTGCAGCCAGCTGCCTTATGACCGCCCCAATGAACAGCAGCCAGCAGCATCCACACAAGTCAGGGCCTGGCAACCAACTACCAGACAGCCCACACAGTCAGCCCGCCACAACAGAAGGACCCATGCAGCCCTCTTAGGGGGAACCCCTAGAGCATATAGCTTGGGTAATGAGGGGGGAGCTCACTGCTGGGACACACAGGACGTCTCCTGCAGATGGCCACTTCTCCAAGGTCAAGAAATGTAAATAACCTACCACATACATAAAAATACAAACAGAAACAGAAAAAATGAGGCAGCAGAAGAACATATTCCAGATGAAGGAACAAGATAAAACTCCTGAAGAACTAAGTGACATGGAGATAGGCAATCTACCCAAGAAAGAGTTCAGATGATCAAAGTACTTGGGAGAAGAACAGATGCACAGAGCAAGAAGTTAGATGTTTTTAACAAAGAGAAAATATAAAGAACAACCAAGCAGAGATAAAGAATATCATAACTGAAATGAAAAATAGACCATATAAATGATTCAGAAGGATGAATCAGTGAGCTGGAAGACAGAGTAATGGAAATCACTGCTGCCAAACAGAAAAAAGAAAAAAGAATGAAAAGAAACAAGGACAGTTTAAGAGACCTCTGGGACAACATCAAGTGCAGTAATATTTGCATTATAGGAGTTCCAGAAGGGGAAGAGAGAGAGGGGGGCCTGAGAAAATATTTGAAGAGATAATAGCTGTAGAATTCTCTAACCTGGGAAAGGAAGCAGTCACCCAAGTCCAGGAAGTGCAGAGAGTTCCATACAGGATGAACCCAAAGAGGAACACACCAAGACACATCGTAATTAAAATGACAAAAATTAAAGATAAGGAGAGAATATTAAAAGCAGCAAGGGAAAAGCAACAAATAACATACAAGGGTAACTCCCATAAGGCTATCAGCTGATTTTTAAGCAGAAACTCTGCAGGCCAGAAAGGCGTGGCATGATATATTTAAAGGGATAAAAGGGAAAAACCTACAGCCAAGAATACTCTACCCAACAAGGCTCTCACTCACATTTGATGAAGAAATCAAAAGCTTTACAGACAAATGAAATCTAAAAGAATTCAGCACCACCCAACCGGCTTTACAATAAACGTTAAAGGAACTTCTCTAGGTGAAAAAGAGAAGTCCAGAACTAGAAACAAGACAATTACAAAGTGAAAAAAGCTCACCGGTAAAGGCAAACACGTAGTAAAGGTACGAAATCATCCACATACAAAGCTAGTAGGGAGGTTAAAAGACAAAAGTAGTAAAATTACCTGTATCCACAATAAGCAGTTAAGGGATACACAAACAATTAGATGTAAAATATTATATCAAAAACAGTAATCATGAGGGGAGGAGAGTACAAATGCAGGGTTTTAAAAATGCATTTGAAATTAAGAGATCAGTAACTTAAAACAATCGCATATTTATAGAGACTACTATATAAAAACCTCATGGTAAGCCCAAACCAAAAATTGATCACAGATATACACACAAAATAAGAAAAAAGAGTCCAAGTATAATACTAAAGATAATCATTGAATCCCAAGAGAAGGGAACAAAAGAAGAAAAGGGGCAGGGGGCCGGGGGAAAGGCCTACAAAACAATTAACAAAATGGCAATAAGGACATACATACCGATAATTACCGTAAACATAAATGCACTCCAACCAAAATACACTGAGTGGCTGCATGGATACAAAAACAAGACCCATATATATGCTGCCTACAGGAGACTCACTCCAGACTAGAGACACATACAGACCGAAAGTGAGGGGATGGAAAAAGGTATTCCATGAAAACGACAATCAAAAGAAAGCTGGAGTAGCAATACTCATATCAGACAAAACAGACTTTAAAATAAAGACTGTTACAAGAGACAAAGAAAGACACTACATAATGATCAAGGGATCGATCCAAGAAGAAGATATAATGATTGTAAATATATATGCACCCAACATAGGAGCACCTCAACATATACGACAAAGGTTAACAGACACAAAATGAGAAATTACACAACAATTACACAATTTCCCTAAGATAAACATCATACTTCAGTATGCAATAGAAGTACTTTATGTGTACTTCTCATGTTGTCACACAGACTATTAAAAAGAGTTACACTCAAGGGTTGAGATTTAAAATTAAAAATTTTATTGTTTCAGAAAGAACATTCTCAAGTGATCTTGGTATTTTCTTTTACTGTAAGTGGGAGGAAGTGAAGAATCCAACAAGTACTAGTTTAGTGCCACTGCCTAAAGCACCAAGATGTTTATCCACTATTGCTTTTGCATCATCAGTGCAAATATCAATATGGTGGAAAAGTGAATAATGCCTTAATGTTATTATGAAAGTACGTTTGCTTTTGTGGACATCCTGGGAGAGTCTCAGGGATCCCCCAGGGGCCCACAAACCACACTTTGAGAACCATGGCCTTACCAGATTCTCTTGCATGTTTCCTTTACTAAAGGAACTTGTACCTCTTCAGTGACTTCTCTGCTGCTCTGTGAGCTGTTTTCATTTCTCTTTCTCTAGGGCTTGACATAAAGTACATTATCAATGAATGTTTGTTGGAAGAGGTTTACCAGAGTGGAACCCAAAAGCCAGAGTCATCAACTCTACCTGATGGAACTGGATAAGGTTTAATGAAGATGACATTAAAGTGGGTTTTGAAGGATGAAAAAGGAGGTGGACGTGTGGCTCTTGCATAGAGGAGCACTGTGGGTAGAAGGAGCAGGACACATGCTTGAGACCTCTGCCATGTTGAGATGACTTTGACAGATGAAGACTCCCATCATACTATTGGACATGTGCGGCTGGTACTTGTGACATACATTTAGGTTAGATTTGACAATCATCAAAATATTGATGTGAGTTAGAATCATGGCAGCGGATGCAATCCAACAGGAAAAGTGTGCAGAGTGAGGAACAATGGAGGGGGGGAGGAGGAGAGGATGATGGAGTCTTGCACACATCTGCTTTAAAGGTGGGCAGAGGAAAGGATGTCAGCACAGGAATCTGAGAAAGAATAGCCAGAAATCAGGTGTGGGATTTACGAGGGAGTAGAATCCTGGAATTAAAGGAGGAAAGAGCTTAAGTAATAAAAGAGTGCCCCGAAGTATCAAGAATCTCAGGGAAATCAATATTGAAAACTGTCCATTAAGAGTTGGTAACAATGGAACGTTTGGTGGCCTTCGCTTGGACAGTTCCATCTAAGAAGTAAGAGAAGAAACCACATTACATGAAGTTAAGAGTGTGTTCAAGGATGATAAAAGCGGGAAAAGACTGTTACCGACTCATTTAAGCAATCTCACTGCTAAGAAAATGAGTGAGTACAGGAGGACTATAGTTTCAGAGAGGATTTTTTTAATGTAGGAAATATGTGCATATTTGCAATTTACAGGGAAGGAGCCATAAAAAAGGAGACAGTGAAATTAAAGAGAAGAGGAAGTTACAATGAATGGCTCACATCACAGTCTTTGAGGAAGGGAAGGGATTAGCTCCAAAGCTTAATGAAAGAAATTAGACTTATATTAGGGAAATGATACCTCTTCTCTGAGACTGGAGACAAACCTGGGAACAGGTAATTAAATTTACATCTACAGAGCAAGAGAGTTGAAAATTCTCATACCCAGTAGCCTCCATTATCTCTATAAAATAGAAAGCAAGTAGTCTTTTGAGAGTGAAGGTAATGGGGCATAGAAAGTATTCTAGCCAGGATTACCCAGCAAACAGAACCTAGGGCAAAAGCTTATTTTCTAACACTTTATTGGAGGAGGAAGTGTGGCGTAATTCTGAAGAAGTATGAGGGAGGGAAAAGGGAAGTGAGACAGAGAAGGAGGAAGAACAAGTATGAAAAGGCACATAACTGAAATAATGAATGCTTGCTACCAAGTGCAGCTAAGTATGTGACATCAGACATCCAACTGCAGAAGGTCATGTGAAACACTGCAGGACAGTCCAGGGAGGGAGTGAGAATGGAGAATAATTTTTCCAGTAGCTCCTGTCTCCACTGGTCAAAGTTTTGCCCCAGAAAGCATCAAGTCTCCTACATTACTAGTTTTCTAATATGGGTGCCTAGCAGTTTCCCAGGGAAGCCCCAGGGTGGGAGGTGAGTTACTGTGCCCTCATGAAAATGGTGGGTGAAGCAATACTTGGAAAGAGCCCACATAGAGCAGATCATTGCAGTACATCTGGGGCAAAGCTAATGGTTGAGGGCCCCTGAGAAAGGTAAGGCCAACAGGTTCTGGCCTTATGAGGAAAAGGTGTCTGAAACAGGAAGTTAACCTGCAAATAATAGTAAGACTATGAAAGTCAACTACTCCCTAAGAATAGAAAAAATCTGAGCCGCACTGAGGGTATATTGGA
This sequence comes from Balaenoptera physalus, assembly GCF_965194825.1. Lineage (NCBI taxonomy): Eukaryota > Metazoa > Chordata > Mammalia > Artiodactyla > Balaenopteridae > Balaenoptera > Balaenoptera physalus. The sequence continues at coordinate 44,454,430 of NC_138886.1, forward strand.
TACCGACATTCATATTCTGTAATAATTTACAAAGCCATGTTATATTATTCTCCAACAACATTCAATGGCCCCAATATAAGAGAGATGTAATTACATTGCAGAGTTTAGACTAAAGATTTCTGAGATACGATTAGTGGAAGGTGAAAGGAGCTGAGGTTATAGGTGAGAAATGAAGTGACTAATCATAAAATTTGGACATAGCGAACAAGGAATCATATTTCAGGGTGAGCCAAAAATAATCAGAGAAAGGGACTGGAAATCCTAATATATTTGAAATCTGGTTGAGTGGGAATGAAAAAATAAAAGTGGAAGGATATAAAACTGAGATCACAGAACAGCATATTGGAATTTACTATTTTGGAAGGGAAACATTTTGGCGAAATGAAGAATCAATCCTTGAGTCATGGAAATGAATTTATGAAGCAGAATCAGGATGAAAATTCCATTTGACTTCATGTCAAAGATGGATGTATCAACCACATAGAAGTCTCTCAGGATGACAGTAAAAGATGAGGGAGTGAAGTGAGTAAGAGACGCAAGATGGCAAAGTTATCAATGAATGTAGGAAAGTGAACTAGAGGTTTGTAGACCCAGCGATAAGAAGGAATAGCGGGATGGCGTTCACTAATTCTATTGTCCAGCAGGACTGAGTATCAACTATTTGCCAGGCACTGCACTAGGTGCTGGGAATACAAACATGAGCAAGATAGTCCCACAAGCTAATGGGGAGACAAACAGGAAAACCAATATTATAATACAATAAGGTATGTGTTTTAATGAAATTATATACAGCATGCTCAGGAAGTCATAGTAGCAAGTGCTGAAGTTAAGTCTTGAAAATTGATTTAGAGCTTTGCAGGTGAAAAGTGAAGGAAAAAAGCTCAAAGTAGAGGGAAGAACATAGTCATAGCCAATCATTACGAAAGAGATTCAGCAGAAAGAGGCTAAGAACTATGGATGAACTTGATTATTTTGACAACTTTTAAAATACATTTAATATGTTGTTGTGTGTTTAGAAATTCTTCCAAGCTTTTTATTTTTGTTGCAATGTACAAATATATATATATACATGAATGTGTTATTTAGTTATAAAGATAATTCACACTTTCAGTTTGTTTATTTTCTTGGCATTCACATTTTTTAGCTCTCAGGGGCTCTGGAAAAGGATTACAGAAGCAAGTCATTACAGGATCATCCATCTTGCCTCAAACGCAGGGGTGTGATAGGAGATCGCAGGTGTCTTCAAGACAAGGGCTGGGCACTCTGTTCCAGGATCAGTAAGTTACAAATGCTCGCTCTAGAGTACTGAGGGTTCACATAAGAAAGTCGTAAATGGAAATCAAGAGTATTATCCTTAGAATTGTCTGCTTACTTTAAAGGATATATTCTGGTTGCTTCCCCCTTCTTTTACTACTTTTGAAGGAAGATTAACTCATTTTACTTTTATGGCATTGGTTGCACTTCCAATTTTTAGAGAAGCCACAAAAAAGGAAAATAGCCTCATAAACTCTCATTAGCCCTTTAAAACGGTCATGTGGATAAATGATCAAATGGTGAGGGCCTGGAAGACTTTTGCTCTGCCTATAAATGGTCACTAGCTGATGTGCTTCTCTACATCATTCTCCTACATTCAGTTTTAGAGCAAATAGTGGAGACAGCATGGGATGGGTGATAGAGTACAACAGACTTGGGTTAACGTCATGAGCTTGGTACTGGCTGTATGACTAAGCTAAGTACTGGCTACAGGCAGATTTTGGTCTTCCCAGAAATTCATTTTCTTCTTCTGTAAAATTAGGCCTGAGCGTAGTTTTCATGGGGTAGACCTGGACGCCTGAAGATCAAAGGACTCAGTCAGCAGGGGCACCCTTACAGAGCTTTGACACTCTTAGAGCTGTAACCAGTCCTGCCCCCTGACTATTGTTTGCCTGATCCTGGATCCTCTGCTTAGCTGCCACATCACCTGCCTATGTGTCCCTCAACATCTCCCTCCCCCAAAAGGCTCTGTGGCTTCCATCAAATTCACAAAGGGGCCTGTGATCCAGAAAAAAGTCGGGGGAGAAACTTGTTCTACCAGATCTTCAAGATCAACGCAACCAGTTTCCAGGCTGGAAGCATGGAATAGGGAGGCAAGGCATAAGTCTATTCAGTCAGTCAGACACAGTTCCTTTGGAGGAACTTGAGGAGGCTTGATGTCAAGTTAGGGGTTTTGTTCATTGCATTTTACCATGTACAAAAGCAAACACTATTACCAAGAATCTTAAAGAGTTATTTTGTTACATCATCTGTCTCTCAGTAAATATTTCTTAATTTGAGGAAAGACCTGGCAATAATTTCCTGTAACCCAGAAGAAAATCCAAAGAATATTCACACATTGGATCTCATATCATTGGTCAGGTGAATCCAAAATAAGGAGAGGGGACTTCCCTGGTGGTCCAGCGGTTAAGACTCCGCACTCCTAATGTAGGGGGCCCAGCCCAGGTTTGATCTCTGGTCAGGGAACTAGATCCCGCATGCTACAACTAAGATCCCGCACGAGGCAACGAAGATCCTTCCTGCTGCAACTAAGACCCAACGCAGCCAAATAAAGAAAGAAATAAACATAAAAATAAAAATAAGAGTATTTGATATGATTGTTAAGGTGCTTCTTCAGGGACTCAATCTCTCTCATCACAGGGAGGTCGAGGAAAATTAAATGATTCAAGGAAGCCTCTCCAGAGACACAATTCCAATGATTTAACAGTAATATTTCACTTCAGACAAGGCACTTACATTTACACCTCAGTTTCCTCATCTATAAAACAAGAAGTTTGGACCAGATGGGCCTCATCAGAATCTGAATTTTTAACAAGCTCCCTTGGTGAATGCTTCATTCACTAAAATTTGGGAACTATTGAGGTGTTTTTTTTTTTAATTTTTAAATTTTTAAAAATATTTGGCTGTTGGGTCTTCGTTGCTGCGTGCGGGCTTTCTCTAGTTGCGGCGAGTGGAGGCTACTCTTCGTCAGTGTGTGGGCTTCTCATTGTGGTGGTTTCTCTTGTTGCGGCTCGCGGGCCCTAGAGTACGTGGGCTTCAGTAGTTGTGGCACACGGGCTCAGTAGTTGTGGCTCACGGGCTCTAGAGCGCAGGCTCAGTAGTTGTGGTGCACGGGCTTAGTTGCTCCACAGCATGTGGGATCTTCCCAGACCAGGGCTCGAACCCGTGTCTCCTGCATTGGCAGGTGGATTCTTACCCACTGCGCCACCAGGGAAGTCCCACTACTGAGTTTAATAATTGGTTCCTCCCTTACAAATTTAGGATTCCATAAAACTCCAATTTGGGTGACAGTGGCAAAGCATTCCTTAATGTCAAAGATAGATGACAAAAGATATTTTTAGCTATTAGGAAGACTATGAAAAATATCAAAGACTAAGAACTCTAGAAGTTAAATTTTTTTAAGCTTGGCAAACCTCTATCTAGGGAACAGATTTAGATGAACCAGTTAGTGCGTGGGTTAGGAGGGCTTCTAGGGTAGGTTGTAATACCTGGCCCATGCCTGGCCAGAGAGTTCCTTTGCCTCTCTACGTCTACATCTGCTCTTGAGAAGAACGCAGGCTTTGAGAGCAAGATGAGCCAAAACAGGCACTAGTATAATTCTGCTATGCCTACCAGCATTGCTCTCATTCCTGCTAGTCTGAGTTTTAAATGATTTTAATAAATGAATTCTTTTCCAAGTCTCCAAGGCCTATTTTACTGTTAGAGAAATAGAATACAATAGCCTGTTGAAGGCCTTGGAACACAGCGAATCACCCTCAGAAGAGCTGAGCAAGGAAAGGGCTGGAATTCCAGTTCTTCTGCCACTCGTGGATTATGACATCATCCAAGTTAATTGACTGCATTCCTAACTACCTTTCCATTTGGGACCATCCACTGTTCAGAATATTTTGTTAATCCAAAACAAAAAGTACTCACCCTCTGGAGCACTGCCCTGGTGTGTGAGATCACGTTATTGATGGCTAACTGCTGTCAACTACTGGAGAGGGACCACAAGCTGCCAGCTGTTGCCTGGTAATGGCCTCAGAGTGGGCAGATGAGACCATGAGAAGGTCCAGAAACCAAAGAGGATTTCAACACTTGGAGTATAATAAATGAATGGTTCCTTAACAAACTAATAATATAGAAAGAAGGAATGCAGGAAGGCCCAAATGGGAAGCAGTGAACTTGGAATGAATAGGCTCAAAAGTATAAACACATCGTAGTCCTCTTTGGTCAGCAGAGGAAAGGTGAACCATGGAGTCACTCTGTCCTGCCTCCTCGGCTGCCCAACTGCTTGCTTTTGTCCTCCTTCCCTCTCTGTTCCTCTCTTCCTGCTACCTTCCCTCTCTGCTCTTATTCGACATTTAAATGAGCACCTTTTAAACAGAACCAAAGAGGACTGGAGAAATACAATGAACACAAAAGACAGTTTCTTTAGACGAGCTTGTAATCTAGTGGGAGAACCTGACAGCTAAACAGTGACAATTAAGCATAAAAAGTGCTTTAATGAAACTAAGCGCCACAGGAGCCCAGGGGAACAAGTGCTTTACTCTCCTTAGGGAAGCTTTCTTACTTTCTACCAGTGGTTCTCATCCAGTGGACATGTGGTGATATCTGGAGACATGTATGGCAAAAGGACAAGACAGCAGCGTGAGAAAGAGAGAGACTTCAAATGGTGACGGAGGTCTCACGACTGTGAAAAAAGAAAAGGGAAGGAAGGCGGGTTGAGCAGGGTGAGCCTCAGGCTGCAGTGCCGCTCTGCAAAAGTTGTGGTCAGGCTGGCGAGGAGCCCGGAGCACATCCTGCCCATCGGAGGAGTCCCATGTCAAGCAGGAATGGCCCGTCTCTAGTATCCCCACCATGGCCATTTGCTGAGCGCTGTCTGGGAAGACCATGGTCTTGGCACGAATGCTGTGGCAGATCCAGAGGTGTGACAGCAGAGGCTCTCAGCTGACAATGCTTCTCAAGAGGTTCTCTCTAGGAGGGGTTGAATGGTGCACCTCCATGGCCACCACAGACAGACTCTGACCCTGTCTGTGCTGTTAAGTGGGATTTATTAACGGTCTCCATTTTCCCTCCAAAAAGCTAAGCTGCACGTCTGCACTGAATGAGGAGAATGTACAACTGCAATTTTTCTTCCTAAAGCCTTTTTGTTAATAAAGCTATTGACCTGATTTTTTGTTATGTGTGTCTGTACAACACTAGAAGAGAGACTTGTCCTTTTGTGTCACAAATTAAGTGAAGAAAAGTTGTGATTATGTGCCACTATGAGACCACAGTTTCTGCCCCTGGAATGTGTTAGTAGGAGGGATCAGAACACAAACACGCACAGATTTTTCCATAATGAGTACCCATTATCTGCACAGGGCATTGGCTGTAGGTTGCTGAAACCACCTTTCTATGGATAGCCCATCACCAAAGGAGCAGTTTCAACTCCAGGATCCTAGATCTTTCAGATGTTCGAAGAATCCTCTCTTGGCAAATAATGAAAAGCCATACAGGAAATACCTGATATTTTGTGTCATTTTATTTGGAAGAATACAATGAGACGGTGAAACTTGACTAGTTTCGGTCGCTCTTTGCATCTTGATTTTGGCAGGTCTAAAACAACATCACCTGGGGAGCCATCTGCCTCCTGTGCTTGCCCCCTAAGAGGAAAACATGGTGCTTCTGTTATGTGGTTGATTGCACTGGAGCCTACTGGGTTCCTTAGGAAATGATGTGACCATATTCCAAACAGAAATCTGTGGTCCCTGCCACCAGTCAGAGCATGCTGTCCCTGGGATTGATGCAATCTTCACTCAGTCACAAAGAAGACCCCTATCGTCAACAGCTGGAGTTTGGACCCATTTACCGTTGGACCATAAGGAGCCACTCCAATGTTGCGGATTTAAGAATAAGATGTGGAATATGATGTAGTCCTAGGTGGAATTACCTAAATCCCAAGTGTCAAGAGGAACTCCTCTAAAATAGAAGGGAGAAGGTAAAAGAAAGAGGAAGATACTGTGTTTGTGTGAGCTGGTTTGTTCACTTCTCATCTTTTATGTGATGTTTTGAGGAAAGTAACTAGCATTAAACCTCACAGCGAGGGTTCTCTAGTCCACACCCAGCTTCAGGAAAGTGGAAAAGAACAGAATGCAGTTTTGCCAGAAAGCTCAGTTTGTGGCACTTATGAAATCCCATCACATTAATTCATGAGATCCCCAAAGGAAAGTGACCCCGTATCAGGTGCTCTCCTTTGGGAAACATCACACACAGGGTAGTTTATAGGAAAAATCCTAAGTTTCCAGCTCTCATGTACCAGAAATAGCTAGGGAGCTGAGGAAGTGGGAGCTTCTTATATTATTATTTTTCCAGAGGACTTAGAGTATTTATTTTATCTGGAAATGACTTCAGGGAAAGGCAAGCTACCGCACTCTGCCTTGTCAATGTCAGAAGACTTATCATACACAAACACTCAATAATGACTTTAAAAAGTGATTATGAGTGGTACATTGCTCGATGCAGCACACACTACAGTAATAATCCAAATTGCCTGTGACTTATGAGTATATTTGGCAACAACCACTAGTTTCCACTGTAGTGTGAAATTAACACCACAGTCTGTAGCTGTGGCATTTACTGAGCACAAGGGAGCTGATTATAGCCTCATAAATTTAAAGGCAACCTCTGCTATTACTTAATTAGAATCAGTATCTGTGCATAAATTACAGTAGCAATAACTAGTTCTGTTATACTTAAAGATTTGTCAGCTTCCTTATTATACAACAACCCCTTATTTTCCCACATAAACCTATAATTTAGGGAGGTTGTAAGTTGTCTGTAAAAATGGTTCAGAGGGGGAAATTGGCACATGGGATCCTGGAAGCCACTAGTGTTTTGTTTCTAAGTAAATTTTTAAAATATCCATCTTGTTCTAGTGCTTTTTTTAAAGACTAAAACTACTATATCTCTAATCCACCCCTAGTAATAAATTGTTTTGACTACATACGCATGTTTCAATAGCACAAAACTTTATTTTAAAACTAGTGTTGTCTTGGCACTTTTCCTTCTAGGATGTTTTTTATTATTTTAAGTGTTATAAATCAAACTTTATACACACACTCCTAATGAGCATTAGATTATTACTCTCCAAACCTATCTTTATTCTTTGCTGATGTGTATAATACTTTTACATAGTTGTAATCAATTTGCACATTTTCTTTTGGGTCCAGCTTTTTAAATTTTTGGCTTAACATTTTTTTCATATGCACATGAGCCCCAACAATATAGTCCACATATGGCTCAGTATTCTATCAATTAATCTTCTAGAATACTTTAGAAAGATAAAATCATCAGAGTCAAATAATATCTTTGCATCATGCAAATATATGTTCCAGTTTAAAAGGTAATTTTTAGCCATAGGAAGAGCCAGTTGTGATAAATCATCAGGACAATAGTTGATCAAGAATGTGCTACAGATCCATGAAATGAAATGAATCCATTAATTTTTTGGCACTACACTTTTTAAAAAAATATTATTTGGCTAAATTAACAATTTTTCAAATGGGTGTTATTCTACTCTGTACATGCTACCTGTGTCACTTACAAAGTTAGAGGCACATCACTTACAAAATGAGAAATTGCATGTAAAAATGCAGGATAGCTTTCTTTCTGCTATAAATTATAGTCAATAACCTTTTTACCCTCCAAATGTATATAGTCAAGCCTTCAGTAGTACAGTATTTAAAAAAATCACATTTTCAAATTTGTCTCTGTACAATTGTTTTAAAATACATCAGGCTGATAATTTGAAATATGGGATATACTATTGCTAATACTAAATTGTTATAATTGTTGTTATTATCGTTGTTGTTATTTTCCTTTCCAACAAATGCTTTTCCAGCCTACCTTCCCTTGGTGGTTGCTGGGATGCGGGTATCTTAATGTCAGCAACATAAAGTAAACAAACACTTTTTTTCTCCATACCCAGAAATAATCATTATTTACTCTGGGCAAATGAAAAGGTAAACAGTTATTTTCAAGCCTGCACTTGACTGTCCCCAGGGATAGACTGTACAAAACTTAAAAAATTCAGGGGCAGATTTTAGCAAAGTAATTCAGCTATTAATATCACAGCTCACCTGCTTTGCTATCTAGGGTGTCTACCTGACTCCAAAACTTAAAACCCACCCACACACCATTCAGATGACAGCCAGCAGGAATGGGCTTCTGGACATTGTATCACTTTATATTGATGCCTGGGCTCATGAATTTGGCTGCTTAAGTGACAGAATTAGGTTGGCTCTGTTTAATCCCATCAAATACTTATAAGCTGTTATGATGATGAGTGAGGAAAAATATTGCTGGACGATGGCAGCTGTAATAAGTGTGTGGGTATGGAAATGCAGAGAAATTACTACAGACAAGCTCAATTTATCCAGAGGGAGGGCAGAATATGGAATTCTGCCTGCATGGAATAATTTCTGGGCTTCTGGGATGACCTTCCTAGCTAAAAAGAAGGAAAAAAGCTTTCTTATTTTACATTTTAGGTTAGAAGTCATCAGTTAAGACACTGAAAGGCAATATAATTGCAAACAATGCTGAGGGGGTATATTTTAAGAAATTTGGACGATTTTAGTTTTGGAAGAAAAGTTAGAAGAAGGTTAAAGTTAATCCAACTCAATCCAAGTCAATAAGATAATTACAAGTATTTCATTTGTAGTAGTGTTTGGTGTGTAAGTGGGGGAAATATGTCAACATAAACCTGCACCCACAGCGTTTCCTCTTTTTACCTCTTCCTTCCTCTAATCTGCTGGGATATGAGTGAGAATGCAAATGGCTGAAGGCTGGGGAAGATAAGATAACTGAACATAATGGAGGGTGGGAGTGGAGAGGGGAGTTTGAAGAGAAGTTGGGGAGAAAAGAAAGAAAGAGTGAGAAGGAATTCCTCACAGAGTAAGACTTTGGAGAGAGACAGGGAAAGAAGACATCCTCTAAGATGATTTATTGTGTGATGTGCTTTCTAACCTCAAGGGACTACCAGGAAAAATTTGCCTCCCTTAAAGGCTAGTTTTGAGTCAGAGTTATGTTTCTGTTGGGTATATCAGCAAGCTAAGATGGACCATAAGGGCTGCACACAGGTTTATATCTTAGAATGAATGGGCTTGGGATCCTCTGCCTTGTGCATATTTTAGCAGAAAGGCACATTAAAAAACAAGAGGAGGGCGCACAGTCTTAGAGGAAAGAGTCAGGTAATGCCCTTTTGGGTAAGGTTGACAGATTTAGCAAATAAAAATCTAGGATGTCCAGTTAAATTTGAGTTTCAGATACACAACAAATAATTTTTAGCATAAATATGTCCCAAGTATTGCATGAGACATACTTATACTAAAATTTATCGTGTATCTGAAATTCAAATTTAACTGGACACCCAAGATTTTTATTTGCTAAATCTGGTGTTCCTACCGTGGGGCAGAGTCAAAGATAGGTAAAAGGGGTGTCTAATGGGCAACATCTATTCCATTTCTGAAATCAGAACGTAATTCTGGCAGTGTTACTGGTTCTCGCCCTGCTTTGAAAAAATTGGATTTTTTTTTAGTAAGGAACATGAATGTTACTAAGTACTAGACATCTGGTAAGAAGGATAGCATGTTAATATGAAATGATGAAGGCCCAAATGCATACAATTTAGAATTTATAAAAATCTATTTCTTCGAAAGCTGATTTAATACAGTTTATCACCAAAAGCCATAAAAGCTCCAAATGACTTTCTAATTTATATGAAGTAGAAATTCTATACTGTGCCTTTTTGAATCTGCCTAAGTATACATCTGCATTTATTGAATTTCCAAAACCACAGTATACTAGGAGAAGTGGTTGTCATATCAACTTTCATGTGTTATACTGAGAGAATATTTTATTTTTCTTACTTTTTAATAAAGCCAATTACATAATAAAGTGAAATAAATATTGCTGCAGAAAATGGAGAAATATATTTGGCATGTCTTCTAATGTACACGGAATGATACTAACCAATCACAGCCAGAAATATCCCTTTTGGCACCTTATTACCAAAGATGTGACATACAGAAAATAACTATTAAAAGATACTGCCTTTGCTCCTCTGGTCCAATAATCGCATTGAATTCATATTCTTCAAGTAGCCACAAAGTGCACCAGGCTGTGTTACATGGGATGTGAGTGTCTTCCAGGTAAGAGCACTGTTTCTAGGAGCACGTGGTCCATGAAATTTCTGCATATCTAAAACATCCTTTTTTTTCATGAAGCTTCAGCCCCTACTGACACTAATATTTTTAAATGGGTGATAATGTTTACTGTAAGTTAGGAATTATGGCTTTTTCCTCTTAATAAGGAAATACCCCCTATATATGCTGTTGCCAGAGATGGCAGGTCAATTTTTACTGTCAAAAGGGCCAAATACTGTTAGCTTTTACCATGCCCATCTCCCTTTGCTTTCAAATGTCCCCTGAAAATCAGTCTGACAGTGAATCACTGTTAAGTGTACACCTCCTGCAAGAGTAATTATGATGGTGATGATAAAGAATAATAGTATGAGAATGAAGGTGGTGATGATGATGATATCAATAGGAGATACTTACTGTTTTGGCCTACTCAAGCCTCCCTTCCCACCATTCTTTTGTAATTATACCTCCTTTTCCTTTAGGAACTGCTGTCTCCCTCTCCAAATGGTTTTGGTGAATGTGTCAATTACACAGTTCAACACACTCACACATATGTATGTGTGTGTGTGTGTGTGTGTGTGTATATGTATATATGTATATATATACATCTCAGAGATGGGTTCAGCAATGTTCAAGTGACTCAAGCCAGACCAACCTGAGTTTTAAGAACTTGTGCTCTTGTGAATGTGCCTTCAAAGACCCTGTAAGACACTTCATAGACACTGAATGAAAAAGATGTCTTCTCTTTCCTCTGGAGTTACTAAACTGAAATTATGAAGATCTAAAGTTGTCTCTGGTCATGTCCCTGTTCCAATTTAATAACTCATTTACAGTAGGGATCACAAAGCCAATGGCCGTTAGGGAAGCAGAGGTGATACTCTCAAACTTCCTGGAGTCTCTAAGGCCAGTTCTTTACCTCAACACCCCACCCTAGCTCCATGACACATGAACCAATAAATTCCATTTTTTCTTAAGCTAATCTAAGGATTAAATAATTTAGCTACCATTTATCAAGAACTAAGTTAGTGCTCTAAATCATATATTGATATGACATATATATTTAGAGTTGGAGCTTTTATGCATACCAAAACTCTAGGTTATAAGTGTCAGAACACCATTGTAACCATTATTCTCAAAATACATAACTGGATACAAATAATTTTTAAAAATAATTCTTTTTCTCCTACTGTCTATTCAAAATGTACGGAGAACAGTATGGAGGTTCCTTAAAAAACTAAAAATAGGACTACTATATGACCCAGCAATCCCACTACTGGGCATATACCCTGAGAAAACCATAATTCAAAAACAGTCATGTACCACAATGTTCACTGCAGCACTATTTCCAATAGCCAGGACATGGAAGCAACCTAAATGTCCATCAACAGATGAATGGATAAAGAAGATGTGGCACATATATACAATGGAGTATTACTCAGCCATAAAAAGAAACAAAATTGAGTTATTTGTCGTGAGGTGGATGGACCTAGAGCCTGTCATACAGAGTGGAGTAAGTCAGAAAGAGAAAAACAAATACTGTATGCTAACATATATATATGGAATCTAAAAAAAAAAAAAAATGGTAATGATGAACCTAGTGGCAGGGCAGGAGTAAAGATGTAGACATAGAGAATGGACTTGAGGACACGGGAACGGGGGAGGGGGAAGCTGGGGCGAAGTGAGAGTAGCATGGATATATATACACACTACCGAATGTAAAACAGTCGGCTGGTGGGAAGCAGCAGCATAGCACAGGGAGATCAGCTCAGTGCTTTGCGATGACCTAGAGGGGTGGGACAGGGAGGGTGGGAGGGAGGCTCAAGAGGGAGGAGATATGGGGATATATGTATGCATATGACTGATTCACTTTGTTATACAACAGAAACTCACACAGTATTGTGAAGCAATTATACTCCAATAAAGATTAAACAACAAACAAACAAACAAAAAAAGTGTACTCATGAAAAGAGACTATCTCTTTGTGGATTGTTTCAGCAAATTCTCAGGGAAGATTCTAATTGGCTAGACTTGGGTCATCTGCCTATATCAGAACGAACCACTGTAACCAAGTACTCTGGTCCCCTGGGTCATGTGCATTCCTATTGTCAAACCTTGTAGAATAAGAATAGGAAAGGGTGGTTCCCTAAAGAGATGCTGGGCAGGCCAAGAAAATAAATGTATCACTACAACAGCATTATTTCATTTGTTCTTCCTTCTCATTCTTATGAAGTAATATCTACCTTTATTTTGCAGATTAGAAAAATAGCCTTATAAAAAGTCAGTCGTTTGCTCAAGTAACTTGGTTAGTAAAGAGAAGCTGGCTTTCAAACCCAGGTCTATCTGATTCCAAAGCTCCCTGATACTGTCTGGGAGGATAATGGCAGGAGGGCTTCACTGGTACCGGATTGCCTGTGGTGGCTGCGGCAGAGAAGCCGGCACATGGCTGCGTGGGGTTATGGAGTGAACATTTGGGAAGAATCTGCTCATCAGATCTGGAACCAACCAGTTCCTGTCCAGGAAAGTGGATGAGGTGACTATATGAAGAAAAGGAGTTTCAAGTTGCGCTTAATGGAGACAGCAGGCTCCATGAATGGAGGACAGGGGGCAGGAAGATTAGATCATCAGACAGACAGTCAAATGCCAAATTAGTGAGGAGGATGGTTGAAGCAAAAGGATTCGGATGAATCTGGGCAGCCCTAAGGAAGTTAACTCAGGAGGCAAGTTACAAGCACAGCACTTCCTAAGATCCTAAAAATTATTTACTTTCTATTGGTTCCTAAAGAAGTTCGAAGCATTCAATTCCTCCCAGAGTCAAAAGTAATCATCCAGGAATGAGTTTTCACAACATTTAACCACAAATTAAAATGTTAACCTTTTCGTTGCTGGAGGCATGAGAGGAGCCTATGAGGGCAGTCAGGGCATCAGGGCACAGAAGAGGAGTAAGTGGGGACGTGGGGCAATGGCTGGTTACCGATTAGCAGGGTAGCATTCCCATATTTTAACTAGTATGACCATCATGGGTATTTGCCTGTTGACTAGAAGCTTTGACTTCACCCCTTTCCTCATGAGAGTCTGGAGCCAGCAGCTACTTTTCACTACAACCCCCTACTTCTTGCTGCCAGGCTTCTTGGGAGTCTGGTCTATTCCAGGTACACCAGAAAAAAAGAGGCTGAAATCCAGACATACAAATGTTCAAATGTGGCCAAAGCAGGTTCTTAACATTTTCTAGACATGAAGGCATTTCTCTGATGTTTGTTCTCATTAATCTTGCCTTTTTGTCTTTTTTTCAGTGTCTATGTCTCCATATTTCACTAGGGGCTGAAGTTGAACTAAAGGCTCACACCAGATGCTCATGCATATTTCTGCATGTGTACTTGAAAGGAAACCCTTTGAAAGGAAGTGGTCCCTACTAGGCCAAGCTGTGGGAGGAGAAAGTAAAGTCTGAAACGTTGAAATGAAGGACAGAGATACAGACAGGTACTGTAGAAGAGCTGGGAGGAGACTTTGGGAGAGAGTTGGGACGTCAGTTACATCCATTAGAGTTAGGCAGAAATGCAACAGGTCATGCCCAAATGAATGTACAACAACTGGGAGTTATAGAGGAAACAGAATCCAGGATGCAGAAAAGTGTCTAGAAACCAGATTTCTAGATCCTCAGTGGAAGCAGAGAAGTAGAGAGATATTGCATCACAGTCAAGATACTTTATGAGCTGAGCTGAAGAGAACCTGGTATCTCAGGCCCCATGGCACTTAAATTCTTATGTTCATATAGGTCTCCCCCAAAGAAAGGTAGATGAAGTCAAACTGGATTATATTAGACTGGATTAAATTGGGATGGACTGGACTAGAATGGATTGAATTGAATTGAATTGACCTCCAGTGGCTGAAGAGACAGGCAGTTCTCAACAACTATAGCCAGAGAGTCAGAGAAGAAAAATCACACAACTTTCCACAGTCTGAGAACAGGTTGGAAGGGGAAAAAGAAAACATTTGATTTCTTAATCACAGGTTTTGGCCCCAAGCATCTTGTGTTTAATGTCCGAAAAGACTATCTGGTCTGCCAACTTTCTGTTTTGCACGACTGCCCAAATGGGTTACAGCTGTTCAGTTTGAAAGCTCCTGATTCTAAACCAACTACGTATCTTGTTCTTATGATGTGAATGCCCTATGAACATTTATGTTCTTTTCTGGAGGAATTTCATATCTCCCCTTTCAGAAATCAATTCTTCTTCAATAAGCCAGAGTTGCACATGTCCCCAAATTCTGTTACTACAGGAGTTAGTCATCATAGAATCCTTTAAGGCTTTCACTTCTAGTGCCTGCAGACACGTTTTCCCCAGGATCTCAGAGTACGTCTACACAAGGACAATCCAACAATACGTCCAGGAATATGCTGAGGTTTGCCAGAAACACAGTAAAAAAGACTTTTCTGGTTGAGCTCTTTTTGCATTTCTTCCTTTATTTTTTGCCTCTTTGTCCCTATACATAGAAACCTTCTGAGATTTCCTTACAAATCTAATGAACCTGAGATGACTATATATTGACCATCTACCATATAAATAATGTTAGAGCTCAGCTGGGCATGAGACATGAAGTTTTATGGGTCATATATAACCAAATATAGCTAGAAGGAAAGGAAGACTAGAGCTGGGACCTTATAAAGTTCAGTTCCAGGGCCAGGGACTGAAGGGTTTCTGCTCTAGAAGTCATCTCCAGTGGAATGCAAGAAGAATTCTACTCTAGAAGTTATTTTAATGGTTATCAGTCCATTCCAGTAGCCTGGTGGACAAACAAAATTGAAAAGTCACAGAAAGCTTAGATGCATGGACAAGGCAGTACCAGTGGAACCAATTGGGTAGCATCTTCATCCAGTTCTACATGTGCATTCAGAATTCTAGCCACGTTTTTGAAAAAGAAACAGCATAAGCAAGGAAGGCCAACTGCCCTTACAGCCACTCTTTTGGATTCAGAGGAGTGTTCTAAATAGAATTAGCAATAGAAACTGAAAGAGAAAACCATGAGAGGGAGAAGGCAGGAGCAAGGTCTTAGTGCTAATATTGATGCCTAATCTAAAGAATAAATAAATAAACAGAATTAGCACACCAAAATCTGTCCTGGATATGGTTTTCAGCAAAAGACACTGGATTCTACGTAGGCTCCTAGCAACATTCAGATCTCACTTGGGAAGGGCCAAGGCTATTCACAATTAGGATCAAGACAGGAATTGGCCCTACAGGTCTTAGGAATTAGGACACCAACTCTGAGCAACTAGAGAATTCAGAGGTAGTAAAACAAGGCAGGTGCTTCCAGTTGGCTCATTCCAAATACCGTGATGTAGATCAACATCAAACAAGAAACAGTAAAGTATTACGGAAACAGTGAACACCAGAATTTAATAGTGTGGATCTTTCAAATTAGTGATTCTCAATGTTTAATATGCACAAGAATCATCTGAGGATCTTGTCTAATTGTAGATTCTGATTCAGGAAGTCTAGGGGAGGGCTTGAGGTTCTGAATGTCTAAGAATTTCCCAGGGGATACTCTTGCTGCTGGTCCACAGAAGACACTGTGACTAGGAGGGTCTAGAGCAATGGTTCGCAACTTTGGCTGCATATTAGCTTTAAACAATGCTGATGCCTGGGTCCCATTCCCAGAGACTCTGATTTAATTGGTCTGGATTGGGCTATGTTTTCTGATGGTCTAAAAGCTCCCCCAGGTAATTCCATTTACGAATCCATTTAGGGCCATTTCAATTGGTTCTCCAATGGATTTTAGGACAATGTTTTTGTTTTTAAAATTTTTTAATCCGACCAATAAGTTCTCTATTGATAGTTACAGGTGTTGTAAGTGTTTAGAGTCCTAGGCACTCTGGGTATTTTTTCAATCCTGACACATTTCAGGATAGTAAATCCTGTTTAATTTTTTGTTTTGTAATTTGATTTGATAGTGATAACATTGTGTAACTCAGAGATATTTTTGTTTCATTTGCCTTTAACTTTTTTTTTTTTTTACCTACTGTAAAAAGAACCTTAGAGTAATAGGTAGATTGGAAATTTATATTTTCCCTTTCTTTTAAAAACCAGTTCTTGGCTTCAGCAGTCTTCCCACAGCCCTCTCCTATTGTATTCATTAACTTGGGTTGCTTGGATTGCACCCTAATGATGTGTTTGTTCTCTTATTAGCCTCACAGACTTGAGCCAACTCCAAGAGCACATTCTTAGGAAGCTGATGCCTTTGTTTAATTCTGCATATTTCTTCTCTTAGAGAGAAAAGGCAAGTGAGGACAGTTATCAGTTACAAGATGTGTGGAACACATAGATAGTCTAGCACTCTACTGGGAAGATCAGTTGTGTGAAGAAGATCCAGTAACTTTCCACTTACATCATCTATTCTCTCAAATCTTGCTCCTTCCCAACCTCCCTACCTCCTTACCTCCTCCACTCCCATTCCACCCCTACTTTCTATCATCCCAGAACAAAAGGGTTCCATCAATTCAAAGATTGACTTATGAGGCCTTTGATTCTCTATTAAGCTGATTTTTTTTTCTTACTTACTGTTGTTCTATAGCATTTCAGAAACTACTTCATTCTAGGCACGATGCCTACAGTTGGGGTTGGCTGCGACCAAAGGAATCTTGGTTTTATCCTTTGGGTATGAAAAGCTTGGTTTCTCCGAGGCAGAGATGAGTTCAATATAAGTGTGCTTTTCTTTACAACATTGTTTTAAAATAAATATTTAATACAAAGATATAATGTTGTTTCTCAGAGGACCTTGTTATGCAATGATTTTCAGACTACAGACCATTACCCATTCGTGGATTGTGAAATAAATTTGGTAATTCTTGACCAGCATTGTCTTTAATAGATGAGAAAAACGGAGGATAGAAGACAAAATATCAGAGAATATCTCACATTGTACGTGTAAGTATAATCTTTTTTTTGAGAGAACTCCCATTTCAGTTATATAGATGTAAATTGTATTTTTACTGTGAGTTGTGTTTAAAAAGATTAAAAGCCACTGTCCCAAAGCAATCATTCATCAGTCCACCTTTACTCAAAGTCTTCCGAAACTGTTATAATGCAATGATAATTTATTATGATTTTAAAATCTTCAGATATCAGCCTGCTGTTTTGGCACAAAAAGGCAATAGGTGTGGGGTGTGTGTGTGTGTGTGTGTGTGTGTGTGTATGTGTGTGTATGTGTGTGTGTGCACACATACACCTCTCATAGATTAAAACCCTAAATTTCCATTTTTAATCAGATTTAAACATTGGATTTTATTTAGTTCACTTTTATGCAGTCTCCTCATTGCCTATTGGGCTTCCTAACCACAGAGCTTTTTCTCCTCTGCAGTTTACATTTATATTTTCCCCAATCACCTCGAGACCCTCTTTAAAGTTTTTTGAAGCTGTGTTTTCCTTTATAGGAGAAAGGAAACATCAGTAGTTCTTATAATCAAAGGGTCAAAAGGAAGTGCAATCCCATAGTTCAGTAGGGTGCTGGACTGCTGCCACCTCTGAGAGTTCACAAAGGCTTCCCAAGGGATAGAATGACTTGAAGGGAATCAAATTGGATCCTCATCCTTCACATATTTTCTTTCCTAAAATTGATTGGACTGGGAATATGTAAGAGTCAAACCATCCCTTTCACAATTGTCCTCTTCCACTTTACAAAAAGGTAGCATACGTTCCGCTGCAACTTAATATGGTGCACTGCTCCAGGTGTAAAAACTCATAACACTGAATGAATTCAAAACACCGGTGTCGGTTTGGGAAAGTGAATGACCTTAATAACTGAATAACAAATCCGTGTGCTTATCAGGTAATTTCCAAGTCATGCTTTCCAAAAATTGAAAAAGCAAAACTGTGTTGTCAGATTCTAGATGATTAAAAATAATTTTTCAAAATACATCATGTGATTTTTGACAAATAGATCAACAGGAGTTCCAAAAAATGAGTGACATTATTGTAACAAAAGTCTATTGTATTCTCATCTACTTAATAGGTAAGCCCTTATTGATTATATCTATAAAAGTAAAAAACTAGAATAAAAAATATGCTGAGCCTTTTCTCATTCTGGAAATGAGAAGTACTTATTCATGATAATGTGAATTAATCAGGAAAAATGACTATATCCATCTCATTAAATGATTCATTTTCAATACACTTCCACATTTTATATTTAATACTTTTCAAAATTTGTGATACATTTATACTGTTTTGAGTAACTGGCTGTTACTAATGATCATAAATATATAAATTTAACCTTTAATTTAACCATAAATAAATTTAACCTTTAGAGCCTTAGAGTTACAGGAAATATATTGCTATTTCAATTTACTTTCATATATATTTTTTACATAGAGTTAATCAATAAAGACAATTAATTAAAGACTTTCCAGTGTAGGGAATTCCCTGGTGGTCTAGTGGTTAGGACTCCCTGCTCTCACTGCCAAGGATCCTAGTTTGATCCCTGGTCAGGGAACTAAGATTCTGCATGCTGCGTGGCATGGCCAAAAAAAAAAAAAAAAAAAAAAAATCATAATAAAATAAATAAATAGAACATCAATATTATTTAAACAAAAAGACTTTCCAGCCTAAATATATATTACATTAGGACAAAATTCAGAGGGGGAAATGCAATGAGAATATACTACTAAAGATAGCTTACTCATGTATTTTTTAATGGATGGTAATAGGTATAAATTCATATTATATTTAGATTCCATTGGGTAAATTTTTTAAAGTGTTGCAATAGTTTAATTTTACATGTGATACTTATATCTTTTGCAGTTATTTAATCTTTTGACAGGCTGCTCTCAACTTCCGAGATGCTTTGCATTCTTTCTATGCAATGTGTATCTCTCTAAATAAACTCGCTTTAACCTAAACAAAAAAATCTTTTGACAAATAAAATTGAATACTTAAAATATAAAAAGGGGTATTTACTGAAAGTAAGTTTTCAAAGTTTTTAGGAGGAACATAAACAAAAATATTTAAGGTCACTGATCTAGACTTCTCACAGCCTATTATTGTCAGAAATCTGTAAGGTCATCCCAATAAAAGAATATGTATTTCTTCTACAAAATTCTTTTATGAATATTCTATGCTATACTTTTCCTAAGGGTAAAGTGTATGCTGAATACAGCCTCTCATCACCCAGACTAGTCTTAGTTGGCATGCTAAAACTGGCTGGAGTAGTAACTAGCAACATTGACCAGAATAAGCAACACAAAATGAACTTCACAACAACTTCATAATTCAGGATGCATTTAACAGATGGAGATGATTAACAGTATGGGAAATTTGGTATTAAAATATTTTAATCAATTCTTGATAACCAGGCAGTCTCTTTTGGGAAGTACATGCACCATCAACTGGTAAACAAAATGAAAAAAATTTCAAAAAAAGTTAAAAGTCAGAATTTGTTCCACTGTTCAAGATCTTGCACTGAACACATATATTTATTGCCTTTTCTCAGATATCCCTTAAAATGATGGCAGAGATACATAAAAGTATTTTTCCTAATAACAAAGGAAATGGATGTGGGGGAACACTAATGGGTGAGAGTTTTTAAAACTTTCTGAAGAAACAAAAACCAATGGAAACAAATAGAGGAAGCTATATTCTCAGAGGGTACCTCAGCCAAACAGGGAGTCAGGCAAAACCCCAAAGAGGCTATGGATTCAAAAGTGAAAAAGCGCAGGAAAAAGGGAGATTGCATTGAAAATCTATGCAATGAACGGCTACCTTATTATCTTTCTCCAGGTAGAACTAAATAAAAGGGTATTTCTTTAAGAAAATGTTGGGAAGGAAGAAAGCTTTTCTCTACTTTTCTAGGTTCTTCTCGCTGGTCTAAGAATTAAATTGACAAGACCCAGATTAACAGGAGAAAATAAAATTTAATTTTGTATGTATGGCAACCCTACATACATGAGAGGGTCAGAGAGTCCATATACACAAGAAGTTCAAAAACAGAAAGGTAAAATAATCCACATGCCAAAGTGACACATCTTGAGAAGCCTGTACTGAACCCCTACAAAAGAAATTAATTTTTTCTAGTTTCTATTTTTGTTCTCTTTTGATCTCTTTTTGAATTATCTCTTTCCATGTGAGTCAAATTTTCCTAGTTTAATTTTAGTTAGCTTAATTACATTTCATGTTGCAGGCTTTCCATGAATGCTTAATGATCCTTGGTTATCTGTTCTCATTTAAGCATAGGTGAGCTTTTGCACAGTAAAGGAAACCATCGACAAAACAAAAAGACAACCTACTGAATGGGAGAAAATATTTGCAAATGAAATGACCAATAAGGGGTTAATATCCAACATATGTAAACAGCTCATACAACTTAACATCAAAAAAACAAACAACCCGATAAAAAAATGGGCAGAAGACCTGAATAGACATTGTTCCAAAGAGGAAATGCAAATGGCCAACAGTCACATAAAAAGATGCTCAACTTCACTAATCGTCAGGGAAATATAAATCAAAACCACAATGAGATTTCACCTCACACCTGTCAGAATGGCTATCATCAAAAAGAACACAACTAACAAATGTTGGCGAGGGTGTGGAGAAAAGGGACTCCTTGTACTCTGCTGGTGGGAATGTTAATTGATGCAGCCACTGTGGAAAACAGTATGGAGGTTTCTCAAAACTCTAAAAATAGAACTACCACATGACACAGCAATTTCACTCCTGGGTACATAGCTGAAAAAAACAAAAACACTAAATCGAAAAGATACATGCACCCCAATGTTCATAGCAGCATTATTTACAATTGCTGAGGTATGGAAGCAACCTAAGTGTCCATCAACAGATGAATGGATCAAGAAGATGTGGTACATATATTGATATATATATATACACACACACACATATATATATATATATATACACACACACACAATGGAATACTACTCAGTTATAAAAAAGAATGAAATTTTGCCATTGGCAACAGCAATGGATAGACTTGGAGGGTATTATGCTAAGTGAAATAAGTCAGAAAAAAGTAAATACTGTATGATATCACTTATATGTGGAACCTAAACAATACAACAAACTAGCAAAAATAACAGAAAAGAAACAGACTCACAGAAATAGAGAACAAACTAGTGGTTACCAATGGGGAGAGGGAAGGGGGGAGGGGCAATTTAGGAGTAGGAATTAAGAGGTATAAACTACTATGTATAAAATAAGCTACAAGGACTTGTTGTCCAACACAGGGAACATAGCCAATATTTTATAATATCTATAAATGGAATATAACCTCTGAAAATTGTGAATCACTATACTGTACACCTGTAACTTATAAAATATTGTACATCAACTATAGCTCAATTAAAAAATAAACAGAATAAAATAAAATTCAGGAAAATCTAAAAAAAAGGTGATAGAAGGGCTGAGCAGAAGCTCTGTGTATGTGAATGGGGTTTGCCAATTAGAAGGTTTTGCTTTAGGCTAAACAAATTAGGAAGCAGCTTTTACACTTGGAGAGGCCCAAATTTCAGAGTAAGGAGGACTTTGTTCTGGGGTTTTAATAGCCATGTTTGAACGTACATTGGGAAAACTTCTAAGAATATAGGACAAAGAGAAAAAGAGACAGAAAAATATGAGAGTAAAGAAAAATGAAAATAAAGATTTACTTAGGAGGTCCAATATCTACCTTATTTAAATTTTAGAAAGACAGAATAGAGAAAATGAAAGGGAAAATTTCAGAGAAACAAAAGTAAATTTTCTAGACCTAAAGAAGAACATGGGTATCTATATGAATGGATCTCTTGAGTGCCCAGCTGAATGAATGGATATGGCCCTACAGACACACCACCATGATATTTCAAAAGATCAAGGATAAACCAAAGATCCTAAAAGCTTTCAGGTCATGTACCAAAAAAACCCCCCAAAAAACAGTGGCCCCAATTTTTCATCAACAACTGAATGCTAGAAAACTAAGCAGTGCTGTCAAAGTTCTGAGAGGACTACATTCAGCCAAAGTATCAATCTTGCACGAAGGCAGAATAAACATATTTAGAGAAATGGAAGACTCGGAATTCTTGCCTCCCAGTATACTTTCTAGGAAGTAGCCTGAAGACAGACTTGTGATATTGTGATTTATAAGAAATACATATTTAGCCCCAGTCCCTGTTCCTGGCATAGAGCTCTTAAAATCTTTCCTAAATGATGAAAGCAAAAAGGTGTCTTTTGTTATCTGAAGGGACTGACTTTAGGAAAGCACTTAAAGATCGGGGCTGGTTGCCAGGAGAGCCAACCTTGTGATTAGAGGGTTGGAACTTTCAGTCCCACCTCCACCCCCAACATCTGGGAAAAAAAGAGGGGCTAGAAGTTGAACCAATCATCAAGGCCAATGATTTAATCAATCATATCCATGTAATGAAGCCTCAATAAAAACCCAAAAGGAGAGAGTTCAGAGAGATTCCAGGTTGGTGAACACGGAGAGATTTGGGGAGAGTGGTGAGCCTGGAGAGAGCATAGAAGCTCCAGGCCTTTTCCCCATACCTTGCCCAATGCATCTCTTCCATCTGGCTGTTGCTGAGTTGTTTCCTTTTATAAAAATCTGGTAATCTAGTAAGTAAAATGTCTCTCTGAGTTCTGTGAGCCACTCTAGCAAATTAAACCTGAGGAGGAGGTCACTGGAACCTCTGATTTATAGCTGATCGGTTAGAAGCACAGGTGACAACCTGAGCTTGTGATGGGTGTCTGAAGTGGGGGTGGGGAGGAGCAGTCTTATGGGAATGAGCCTTTAACCTTCAGGATCTGATGCTATCTCTGTATAGATAGTGTCAGAATTGAGTTGAATTATAGGACACCCAGCTGGTGTCAGAGGACTGTTTGTTGGTGATGTGGGAACCGCCCCCAC
Source organism: Balaenoptera physalus (assembly GCF_965194825.1). Classification (NCBI taxonomy): domain Eukaryota; kingdom Metazoa; phylum Chordata; class Mammalia; order Artiodactyla; family Balaenopteridae; genus Balaenoptera; species Balaenoptera physalus. The sequence goes on from NC_138886.1 coordinate 44,477,505, forward strand.
ACACACACATTAGAAATTGTCTCAGAACACCTTTTAGACTTCAGAAAAATGTGAGAGTAAACCCCGAAAGAAGAAAACATGGGATCCAGGAAAACAATAAATCTAATCCAGAAGAAGGGAAGGGAAGAGAAGGGAAGTCCTGAGATGGTAACTTTGCAACAGGAATAAAGCAAACCTCAGATTCTGGGAGATCTCTGTGGGAAAAAAGAGAAAGTTGAAAGGCTTCCAATTCCTCTCAACCTTTCTCATATCATGGCACAAATAAAAATGGTAACCTATATCAGGCACACTGGAGTAAATGGAGGAAACTGCGTGAACCTGGAAGCCAACCTCTGTATGTTCTGTGAGCCTTGGGCCCCTCTGGCTGAGCTGAGGGCTGACTGACAAAGAACCTGGCTGACGTGGAAGCCATTCATGAGGTCAGTTGTTGGGAATTTCTAAATTACACAGTGTGGTTAAAAGCTTGGAATAACTTGATTATATAATTGGTGGCTTATTTTTTTAGAGAGAGAGAGATAATCCAATCAAACTTCTGACAGGAATTATTTCTTTGGTGTGACACTGACTCATAGAGGAAAAAAATGTAATCTGAGGACACTATTTGACTCTTTTTGCAGCAGAAAATATTTATGTAGTCATAATATGATATTATTACTTATTCATTTTCACCTTTTAGAGTCAACAAGGGTAAATAAATCAAGGGAAAAGATATAAAGTGTAAATATTCTTAGTATTGACAATATTAAAAGAAAGATATAACTGATGAAGACTGAGAGGTAAAAAGAGGATGAGGATCGTGGAGGGAGGACTAATGACTTTATCTTACGAATTTGGGAACCAAGAGATACCGTCTATAAAGTGAGAGCCTTCCCTCAGATTTCTGCCATTGCCCTCAGCTACTGAGTTCCCAAAGAATTAGAGTACCAAGTCTCACTTTTTGGATGTTCTTGACTGAGAGAGAAGCAATAGGAAAAGAAGCACCAAGGCACCAAAAGGCAGAAATTAAAAGCAACTGAAAATGACATTGGAAAAGTTTGCAAGAAAGAAAAAGACTTAAGGAAGAAAGATTTCATATTTCTGTTGCCAAATTGCTATTAGGAATTAAATAAATGCTAAATGCTGAGGGGGGGGGGGAGAGAGAGAGAGAGAGAGAGAGATTGTCTGTGATTTCTTAAATAAGAAACAGATTTAAAAATCCTCTTTGAAGATTCATGGAGGGACTATGAGAGTAGGAGAGACACAGAGGAGGTCGGTAGTGATATAAGATAGCCAAATTCTCATGATTCATGGCAGGAAGTCAAAAGGCAATGTCTAATTTTGATATATTAAGAAACTGCACCATAAGCATACCATTTAGAAATATGGAGTAACCACCAGAAGTATAAATTGAAGAACTTTCCTACTGTGTCTCCAGTACCTAGAATAGCAAGTGCCTGATTGTAACTGCTCAATAAATATCTGCTGAAAGAATGAATTTGCTGAATAATGTGCAGGAATGGGGGAGGGGATAAGGGAACTTGACACTGTTGCTTACATTCATTATAAGCCTGCAATAGTTCCATTTGCCCCTCTTTCCTTACAAACAGAATTCAGATTTCTACTCTGCAGGGAATGTGATCCCATCTCTAACGAGGAGTAAATCTTGATTAGTCTAATGAATCATGGTAATCCTACATCTCTAACCAGTGACTGGATTAAAGGATGTCATATGGCCCAGTTCTGTCCAATGAGATATGAAAGGAGGATTCTTGGAAGACTGCTTTCCTCTTCTCTCTCTCAAAATTGACATGTCTGAATTTGATGCCTGGACTGTATAACCACCAAGAGGAAGCTAGACTGAGGAAAAAACTAACATCCACAGAATGGCAGGGCATGGAAAGAACCTGAAACCTTCCTGACATCACTGAGCTCTCAGTTAAACAACCCTATCTCAACATGTCTTGTATGAGAGATAATAAACTTTCCTTTTTGTTCCAACTAGTTGAGTTGAAGGCTACTGTTATTTGTTCTCAAAGCAAAACAACAGTAAAGGTCCTTCTGTATTTTTTGATATAAATAAACATATGCTTATGTTCATGTTTATGAAAATTAAAAATAAAATAAAGCTGTACATAATTTCATCCAATTACAATAGAGGAGTATTTTTTTTTATTTTTGAATTTTATTTTATTTATTTTTTTATACAGCAGGTTCTTATTAGTCATCCATTTTATACACATCAGTGTATACATGTCAATCCCAATCTCCCAATTCATCACACCACCACCCCCACCCCCTGCCGCTTTCCCCCCTTGGTGTCCATACGTTTGTTCTCTACGTCTGTGTCTCTATTTCTGCCCTGCAAACCGGTTCAACTGTACCATTTTTCTAGGTTCCACATATATGCGTTAATATACTATATTTGTTTTTCTCTTTCTGACTCACTTCACTCTGTATGACAGTCTCTAATAGAGGAGTATTTTTTAAAATCAGTGTTTAAATAGTTGTGTCCTCTAAATTTTGGTAGCCAGGTTTCAAGCCCCAGTTATTCTCTCTTTTATTTCCACTTTGATTCTTGTCTTCCAAGACAAATTTTTAAAAAGCCCTTCCCCTCCAGTTTGATAACCTCAGAAATTTCACCGCAATAAACTCTAGTTGAAAGGGGCACCTCTTCCTGGAAACAAAAAGGAAAGTAGAGAATATGGCTACATTTGCCTAGTTTCCCTATCATGATATTTATTCTTTCAACAAAATGTGAGACAAAGTCAACAGTTGAGAGGGAATGGAAGAAAATGAGTGCAAGATATGAAGAGAAAGGAGAAGGCATAAAATAATCATCTCAAAGACTAAAAGAAATAAATTACAGATGTAAAAGAATTTTGAATGAGATACTTTCTATTTTCAGAATTGCAGTTAGATCCCAAAAGCCTAGAGAATTGATGGGTCTGCCAGATGCTTGTATGAAGGATCTATAAAAAGACAGCAAAATGGCTAGTAATCACCACGTTCTATAGCCTATAGAATTACAAGCAACGTTTAAGAATTCACAGAGGAGGACTGTTTGAAAGGGAATTTCAAGGAAAGATGGAGTTTTGAATGATGAATTTTACCACCTTCCCCATAGATAGCAGAAGGTTGGTAGGGCTCCAAGGGAGCCATTAGAGGGAGCCTCAAGAAAAAAAAATAAAGTAGAGCTACAGGCACTTGATTCCTGCTTTCACCTGCTCTTAGTAAGAGAATAAGAAAAGAGCTCAGTACTGGAATCAGACCAAGGTGTTGATCCAGCAGACCAAGGATGTGTACTGTTTATTGTAGGATACGAGTGGTCGCTGTAGAGGGGAGTCAGATATGAATATTCTTATAGCATCTTTGCTCAAATAATTCTTTGCCTTTAAGGTTGAAGAAACTCCAAGTTCAAAAGGCTGTTGATGTATATCTTGTCACGGTATTGGTGGAGTTGGTGGGTGCAGAAACTGAGGTAGTGGGTCACAAGAGTTTGCTAACTCTAACAGAGCCAAGATTCCCTCTGCTGGGGGAGGAGGTCACTGAAAACCCTGTTGGGGGGATCACTAAAGACAAAAGAAGAGCCAGCATTTGAATACCTGACCTGACAGAGGTTAACGTCAGGTTCTCAGACAAGAGAGAACTTTCATTAGCCTTAGCTAAGTGAAATGGTCTTTCCCCATTTTCACTCATCCTCTCCTGATCTTGACCCTCCAGGATCCAACAGAAACATAACAAGGGGCTTGGGGTAGAGAAGTGGAAGAGCAAGGTGAAGAAACACTGAAAATATAGACTATGCTCTACTCCTCCACTGAATATCCTCAAACCATGGGTCAGCTGAGCTGGGAAGAGGAGAAACTTTTAATTGAATGATAAGTTCAAGGTGTAATTGAGACTGGACTACACTTTTTTTCTTTGACCTGAGAATGTGTTTGTTTATATTTGAAAGTGGTCAGAATTCATGAAATATGTCTGAGAGGCCATCGGTGAGTGAGGAAGAGAACTCCTACTCATTGGGTTGGAAAGCAGTGACTGGAGAGAAGAAACAGCTTTCCTGCTTTGTCCCTATGGAGAAAAGCCCATTCATTAAGCTTGCCATACTCAGTGAAAGCATTGTAAATAACAGGATTGTCAGACAGTATCTATTTTGGGATTCTAGTTATGGATTTCAAGTGAAGCCAGTCAGCTACATTGTGATAGTCCCCCAAAATATTCTGCTCCTTCAGTATTGGAACAGAAGAAGTGAACGATCTGGTTTGACCAATGTTAGAATTTTGCTGTACAAATACATAAAAAGGGAGTGAGAGGTGAACTATTGCTATTTTCAAGAAAGCAACTACAATGATGGATTATGAATGGAATCTGAGTTGAGAGAGAAGGAAAACAGAGACAGTAGGGGGACGAAGAGTGAAAAGGAAGTAGAATTATAGAGCAAAGGCTCAATAAGGCAAGAACTGTTACAGTTAAGAAGCTACAGGAAGTAACTAGAAGAATAAATTGCAAAGGTCCAAGAGTGATTTATTACTTGAAACAGAAATTTCAGAGGTGATGCAACTTGTGATGAGGGCAAGATTTAGGGTAAGATTGGTTGGGTGAAAATTTTGTGGGAGGTGAGGTTGTTAAGAAACTGATCAGGTTAAAAGTATATTGTGGACTGGTTAGAACTAGTTTGAGTTAGTTTAAATGAGTTGGACCAATTTTTTTCAGTTTAAACCAGTTTGATTCGTGCTGAACCAATAGATCTATCATTTTTTAATTTTATACCTCATTGATTTCATCAACCATGAAATAAATATGAACTTGTTTTACCTAATTTAAAATTATTTACATTGGTGCAGCCACTATGGAAAACAGTATGGAGGATCCTCAAAAAACTAAAAATAGAGTTGCCATATGATCCAGCAATCCCACTTTGGGCATATATCCAGAGAAAACTATAATTCTAAAAGATACATGCACCCCAATGTTCATTGCAGCACTATTTACAATAGTCAAGACATGGAAGCAACCTAAATGTCCATCGACAGATGACTGGATAAGGAAGATGTGGTACATATATACAATGGACTACTACTCAGCCATAAAAAAGAATGAAATAATGCCATTTGCAGCAACATGAATGGACCTAGAGATTATCATACTAAGTAACATAAGTCAGACAGAGAAAGACATACCATATAATATCACTTATATGTGGAATCTAAAATACAACACAAGTGAACATACCTACGAAAGAGAAACAGACTCACAGACATAGAAAACAGACTTATGGTTGCCAAGGGGGTGAGGGTAGAAAAGGGGTGGATTGGGAGTTTGGGATTACCAGATGCAAACTATTATATACAGAATGGATAAACAACAGGGTCCTACTGTACAGCATAGCGAAATATAATCAATATCCTGTGATATTGGAAATGGAAAAGAATATGAAAAAGAATATATATATATATGTGTATATAACTGAATCACTTTGCTCTACAGCAGAAATTAACACAACACTGTAAATAAACAATACTTAAATAAATAAGAGAAACATATACCATGAAAAAATAAAATAAAATAAAATAATTTACATTAAATTACACAGTATGTTAGCATTAAGTATTGTTTTTTACTTTGATTAGTGGCTTATAAGGTTAGTTTAGATTTATAGTGACTTACATTTACATGGACTTTATTTAGAAAATCCATGCCAAAGTTAAGGAGTATTCCCATTAGTTAGAGATTCCTTTTGAACAGGATACAAAGTTTTACTAAGTGGGTGAACCCATAATACAGATGTTAAAAATTATAGGAATCCATAGTGCTTTCTTCTCTTCCAAAATATAAAAATTGTCTTGTGGTTTGAATTTATCTCTGCAAGGTCTGACCATTTTTCTGAGTAGGAGAAAAGTAAACAGACTTCCTGCTTCATCCCTCTGGAAGGAAGCCTGTTCATTAAGCCTGCCATACTTGGTGAAAGCATTGTAACAGGACTGCCAGACAGTAACCATTTTGGGTTTCTGGTCATGGATTTCAAGTGAAGGCACTTAGCTACTTAATACTCTGCTCCTCCAGTATAGGCACAAACACTCCTACTCAGACTCTATCTTATAAACCTTACATCTCATTTCTGAGTATTAATTCTGTTCATTTCATGCTGTTTCTCAGCCATAACCTATAAATTTGTTACTACCTTCACATAGGAAAAAAATGTCCTCCTTATAACTAGATGCACTTATTTGTAAATAGATTGAAGCAATGTCTACCAATAAAACCATATTTCCACCAACACTCTGAGAATCATTTTCCTTGTCGGCGTTAAGTGAGAATGTGAAAAAGACCGAAATGTATATAGTTGGAGTCCTCCTTCTGTCCCTTCCAGGTGAGGTGGACCACAGCTCTCTGACCCAACTTTGACTGATTCTTCATACCCATTCAAGCATGAACACTATGTTTGAAGTAACATACACTCCTCCCTGAGAGTTATAACCAGATGGTATTAGAACATCCTCTGCTTTATTTTACCATATTCATGAATATAGGCCATCTAACAATCATAAATTATAAAGATTACAAATGAATTGGAAAATATATCAATTTGTTATAAAGATACTTTACATCTAGATGTTTCATTAATCACATTATTGGCAGTATTACATAAACCAATATTTTTTAAAGTATGGTTTTAGGATCCTACGTCTGAATCTTCTGGGATTATATTCAAAGTGCTGAGTCCAGGATGGAACCACCACCCAAGTGACTTAGACTGGGGTCGGAGTGGGGGGCTGGGAATCTACAATTTAAAGAAATTTCTCAGTAAGTTTTTACACACAGGACAGTTTGAGAGCCATCTTTCATACTAAACTCAGATCCAGGACTTGGAACTCAGATGTCCATTCCCCAAATTGAGGCAGGACTATGTCCCATTTCAGCAGGAAGTAGAGCAGTTGTCACCCTAAAAGATTTGTGGAAGGTTGAAAGAAAAAGGGGGATTGAAACCGAGTCCCCCTAAAACCAAGATCCTCTGTTGGGTTTACTTTTTAAATTTTTTTTATAGCTCTCTATCTCTTTTTTTAAATTTTTATTTATTTATTTATTTTTGGCTGTGTTGGGTCTTCATTGCTGCATGCAGGCTTTAGTTGCAGCAAGCAGGGGCTACTTTGTGTTGCGGTGCAGCAAGCAGGGGCTACTTTGTGTTGCAGTGCATGGGCTTCTCATTGTGGTGGCTTCTCTTGTTGTGGAGCACGGGCTCTAGGCATGCGGGCTTTAGTAGTTGCAGCACATGGGCTCAGTAGTTGTGGCTCACGGGCTCTAGAGTGCCAACTCAGTAGTGTGGCTCATGGGCTTAGTTGCTCTGCGGCATGTGGGATCTTCCTGGACCAGGGCTCAAACACATGTCTCTTGCATTGGCAGGCGGATTCACGACCGCTCTGCCAACAGACATGCCTTCTGCTGAGTTTATGATTAATGTCTCTATCCAAAACGATTATTCCCTTTCTTGTCCAACACCTGTTCTCCTCAAGATTGAAGAGTATCAAAGAAAAGGGGGGATTGAAACTGAGTAGGACCCTGTGGGGCTCTTAGGCACAAAAGCCTTTCTGTGTCCCCCACTTCTTGATTACAGAAAATAGGCTTCATTCAGCCTTCATGACCCTCCCTGAGTTCCAAGGGCAGGTTCAAACAGTTACTAACTAGGGAAGGGAGGGGATGCGGAGACAAGGGAGGAACAGTCAAGAAACAATAGTGCAGAAAGAGAAAAACAAATATTGTATATTAACGCATATATGTGGAACCTAGAAAAATGGTACAGATGAACCAGTTTGCAGGGCAGAAATAGAGACACAGATGTAGAGAACAAACGTATGGACACCAAGGGGGGAAAGTAGCAGGGGGATGAATTGGGAGATTGAGATTGACATATATACACTAATATGTATAAAATAGATAACTAATAAGAACCTGCTGTATAAAAAAATAAATAAAATAAAATTCAGAAAAAAAAAAGAAAGAAACAATAGTGCAGCCTTGGGGCAGGGTCCTGTGTCCCCGTTCCCCACCCCCCCACCTCCAAGGGATATACATAACAATATCTCTGAGCTGTTTTGCAGGTTCTGAAATCCTACCAGGTGGGAGAAGTGAACCGTATGCTGCCCACAAGCATGTAGACCCCAGACTGGTTGGAACCAGAAGGTTGATGATGCTGACTCCCACTTAGCTCACCATCAACCAGAAAGAAGGATGTCCATGAGTTGATCATGCCCTCTTTGAACTATTACTATAAAACTCCTCACTACTCCCTCCAGGTTGGGACACACAGTTTTGAAGGCATTAGCCTGCTGTGGTCCCCTTTGCCTGGCAAAGCAATAAAGCTATTCTCTTCTACTTCACACACACACACACAAAATATCAAGGTAAAGTATCCTCATTCCCATAAACCAGGAAAACCAGGTATTTAGTTGCAGGATTTTAAAAAATATGTATTTTAAAATGCATACATGATCTCAAAATTAGATAAACAAAATCTATTCAACCAACTGCCCCTTGAAATACTGAAATGGGCTTATTTCTATAGGATTTATCAATGACCTACCTTTATAGACAAATTAAGACAAAGAGTGGAGAAAAGTTGGATAATTCAATCTCCCTTTATCTCACACATCCAAATCCCATTATTCTTATTTTCAGAAATTTGGGGTCTGAGTCTCAAAAAACATTTCCTCAATTCTGATTTTCCATTTGCCTATGCAAACTCTGGCTCTTAAAAAAAAAAAAAGAACAAATTTATTTCAGAGATTCCTTCTCAGTGAGAGGTGAAAGGTTGCATTATAAGTTAGAATTCAAGTACATTTAAGGGCATTTTTTTCCTATGGATACTTTTGCTCAAATGATCCTCTGTCCCCTGTCTCCTCACCATCCCCACTGTAGTGCCTTCCTTTCCTCTTCTCATCCTCTGTACCTGACTTAGTTAAGTCAAGAGTATTTCAGCTTTCTCTCAGGCTTTCGCTTTTACTAGCACTTATCTTCCTGCCCAAGGTCACTCACCTCATTTTTAATTTGCACAAACCTATTGTACTTGCATAGATTAGAATTTTGCTGGCTCCTTGAAATCTACTTTCTGTACTATTAAGTGTTTGTCTTTCAAGACATTTTAGCCTCATTTGTTCTCCCTCTGAGCCTGAGCAAAGTGGATCAACTATTGAGGGAGCATTTGCAGTTGCTTTAGAGATTTTTAAGTTTGGTTCCCTGTGCTTTTTATAGAGGAGCCAATTAGCTTTTCAAACTTTTTATTTACACAGTTGCTAAAAGAAGAGAGGGATGAGTAATTAACTTTAGAAATTGGCTCATCAGAAAATGGAAAGATTCAATGGCTATCTATATTGTCTTAAAAAATTCATTTTCCCCCAATAATCCGTGTGTGTGTGTGCACGTGCACACATGTGTTTGCAAACAGAAAGAAGAGATAGAGCATACGTCAGTGAAGAAAGAACTTCTACTTTGTGTAAGGCACCACGATGATTGCTGTGGGATACACAATGAGAATTAAAAATAATCTGTACTTTCAGAGGCGTTTCCAGCATAACTTTGGAGGCAGTTGTGTCCACAAACACTAAGAGGAAGCTGGGAAAAGGGGCTTGAGCCAAACTGCTGAGTGTAGGTTTCCACACACAGCAGCAGGGCAAGAGCCAAAGGTTTAGGAAACGAACCTAATTTCAAATCCCATGACCTTGAGGAAATGGTTAACATCTGCTGAGCCTCAGTTTGTATGTCTTTAGAGATTAGCAGCACCTAGCTCCTGAGGTGGCTATAAGGAGTAGAGATAAAGTAGGTAATGTGCCTAGTGCATGGTAAAGGCTCAATAAATAGGAGTTATTATTATGGAAATAGCGGCTGCCAGTTTGCAAATTGAACTCTTTGCAACTGTACCTGGAATGCAAAATCAATAGTCCCTGCACCTAGATGTAAACCTATTTTTATTTCAAGAAGTTGGCTCCAAATCAAAATGCATTTTTTAGGGCAGGAGTCAACTTCAATGCTGTTTAAGCAGTGTGAGCCATGTTAGAGACTTTGAGGTCAGCAAGGCACATGAAAATAAGGGGTCAATTAAAACCCCTGTAGTTTAAAATCAGCTGGTCTAATCCGATGAGAGGAAGCTCAAGGATAACCTTCCTTGTTCAAAAAGTTTTGACCTCTAGATACTTCATCCATACTCCCAAAACACTGCACCTTATTTAAAGGGTAGCTCTACATGTGCTGCCATAAATGAATGTCCATGACATATAGATGTTTGTGCCAACTACAAATTGGCACTTGCCATCTACCTCTACAAGGATTAAATCATGAACTGCTGCAGCTGCTGACCTTCAACACCCCCTGAAAGGATTTCAGGGTGGAGATCAGGAATGAGGCACTCTGTGCTCTGGAAAAAACTTGCAGAACAGGTCTTCAGAGGGATATTTTCAGAAGATTTTATGAGCCCAATTCTTGCATCTCCTCTTATCTAGAAAAGCACTAAAATCCTTCACGGTGACATCTGCTCCTTCTGACTAGCAGTAACCTTCAAGAGACTAGCAGCAGCCTTCTGCAAAACATATGTGCTTGATTGCATGTATTCCCCCTTCACCAAAATAACATATATACTGACCTTCCCCCTACCTCTTTGGAGCAGTTTCTCAGAGCTATCTGAAATTCTGTCTCCCATGCTATAATCCTCATTTTGCCCCAAATAAAACTTAACTCACAACTCTCACGCTGTGCATTTTTTCAGTTGACATGTGAAAAATTATAGTGAACACCTGAAGTTTTTGTTTTACAAATCTATTCCCTCAGCTTCTGGTAATGGAAATATGTTTTGTCTAGAGACCATCTCTCGCCTTTGTCAATCAAGGTACCCTGGCCAAGAGGAAGGCTTGTGACTCAAACTAAGCAATCTGACACTTCCCTGGGAGTTTGAATCTCAAATGATATTTACACAAGCACAAAAAGGGACAGAGCTGATGCACGCTTACGACGTGGGTTCCTGTTACCACAATGCCCAGAATACTCTGATTCCTGTCCTTTCCAAATATCTTTACCTAGCTCTTCAACCTTTTCTTCAATTCTTCCTTAAGGAAGAAATATGCTTTAGCACATCAATGGACATTCTTTGTGTTCCCTACCTACAGATATAACATCTTAAAATTGTTTTCCAATAAATTGCTTTTCCTTTCAAGTTAGCAAGACTAGACTCCTGTGCTTTCAAACAAGAACCCTAAAATACAGTGATAAATTAATAAACATTGTGTTTGTTTCTATATGTATATTTTAAACTCATTTACTCTACAAATTTTTGTACTAAAATTTTCTTACAAGGTGTATTACTTTTGTAAGTAAAAAGCACTAGTAAGTTAAAAAGAAATTTAGGTAACCAGGAGAGTCCTCTGTAAATAAACTTCACTTGAATCCTCTTTGCAAACTAGGAGCAATTTTCACTAGGAAGCAGGGGCAGCAGGATTAACAGCAAACTGTTACAAGCACAGTGCCAGAGGGAAATAGCAAGAGTTACTGAAAGGGGAGAAAGGACCGCAGTGGAAAAGTTCAAGGGTACTAGCTGCCCCATGTTTTGTTATTACTTATGGTAAGGCCAACAGATCAGGAGACAACTGCTATTGAAAAGATGAATGTTATACTCACAGATCCCAAGAAGAGAGGGCACACCACATCATGGGGGACACAGAGGGAAGAACTGGGGTTGGTCAAGAAACAGAGGGACAGAGCGAAACTGTGGGCAAGAGCCCTTATTGTGGTTTGCATTTGAAAGGCAGACTTATGGATGAATTGTTTACTTTCTCTAGGAATTGGCCAACCGTGGACGGGGCAGTCCCTCCAAGGTCAGCAAGACCCCAGATGTCAAAGCATCAGAATTCAGAAAATAAAAGACATGGTTAATACACCTCACTTTCTAGATAAGACTCTTGAATTCCTACTCCTTCCACAATCCACGGAAGTTCAAAACCTTCTCTGGGAGTTCTGCAAATTTTCAAGAAAGCTAGCATTTCATTCTCAGAGTAATCCTGATCTCTGGGATTCTGCATTTTTGCATATATTTCTGTTTTATACCATAGAATCCCAATGTAGAATGCAGTTCTCTCTTCAGTTTCCAGGGGTGGGGGATGGAGAGGTGAATCACACTGAATATACTATGTGCCAAGAGGCAATCAGCTATATGTTGGGGAATTTAAAGATAAATAGGAGATGATTTAAGGAGCAAAATGTCCAGGAGGAGAGATAGATACATAAACAGGCATAAGACAATGCTACATTGGAGGACTATAAAAAGTTAGAGCAGTTTGTACACATAAACCCAGGCCTATCCCAAATATTTGGGGCTTAGAAAGAATACAGATGGAGGCCCATGTAACACATGTCTAAGTGTTTAAAAGAGACATATCAAGCTAACAGACTGCTAAATAGAACATGTTCTACTCTTCTTCTGTGACGAACAGAACTTCATAATACCAGGAAGGCCAGGTCTTGAGTTTGGAATTCTCAGAGTTCTGAGAACATGGCAGTACAGGGAAAGATGGCCCCTGGCTCCCAGCTTGTGGCCTTTGGCATTCTTCCCTACTTTTCCTCCCCCTGGTTCCTTTCCATACTTGCTCACAAACATGTGGACACACAGGTGGTATATACAAGCTCCAGCCACCGCCTCCACAAACAGCTGTCCTTTGGTCACTACTTAGTCTAGAGTGTACCCACCAGGGGTGCCATTTTTGTCTTTAGGAGCAAAGACAGAGGGAACAGACTCACCCAGGCTCTGAAAGTAGGGTCAAAGCCACTTAAACAGGAATTCCAAGGTCCTAGATAGCAGAGTCAGGTCAGAAGGGAGTGCCTCTTGGGGTGGGCCAGGCACTCTTTGGCCTATAGTGTGAGGCACAGCAGTCAAGGGCTACTGCGAGGCCTTCTGAGGCATAATCTCCTTCTTGCCTGGGTTAAAATGCAATATTGCTTAGCCTTTTTCATCACATTTTTCTCAAGGTGAATCATCTAAAAATGCATGCAGCATTGTAGCTTCAGATGCACTGGTTTGGGTCAAGGGTCGGATAAGTGTGTTTACTTGATTTTCAGTCCCCACCTGATGAATTTTTGAAGAAATGCTATTTTTGGACTTGTGAAGCATTACAATTCTATTTTCCAATGGCTATATAGGCTAATAACCTACCATCAGGAAAGAGAAAATAGGAAGAAATTCTTCTTTTTGGCTACAAATCCCAATTTAGAGTCTAAAGTATAATAGGACCATCTTCAAGGACAAAGGACCACATGTTTCCAAGCTTTTGTTTCAACCAGACGTTTTCCTATCCCTGGCTGTTTTCATTTACTACCACCTGCAGGCCAGGCTTGTCCTGGATCAGTTTTCATCAGGGTCACAAGGAAATAACACAGCTCAAGTTGAGTTAAAGCAAGGTGATTCCTTCACTACAGGTGTGCTGCACCTGCTTTCTTGCCTAGCTTGTCTTCACCTCAGTTCCTGATATTTCTTGGCTTTCTGCGTATTTTTCAATCTTTCTTTTTCTTCTCACTCAGTGTCTACAGATCTTCCACTTGCTAATCATCCCCATCAACTCCTGGCCACTTGCCATGTTTTGTTCTCTAGTACTTATGTCCTCCTGACTTCTGTTGGCTCCGAGCCCTGATATATTGCCGTCTTGATCCCTAAGATTTTTGTGGTTTGTGATGACCTAAAGCAGTCTCATCGCCCTACCCAATTCCCTGACCTACAGCCACCCTGACATTGACTAGTACAGTGAAAGCAAAAACAGGCCATGCCTTGAAGCAAAATCCCCTCCTCCAGTCTTAATTTTCCTATATCATAGTAGCAGAGATGAGAGGATTTTATCTCTCACTTATTTCACTGCTTCTTTTCCAATAAAATTTTTCCCCACTCAATCCTACGAAACCTATCTCAAACCCATAATACTGTGGACATAAATGTTATATAAGACCGTTCTATCTCCAAATCATGAACCTGGGCATATTACCCTTCGACTATGACATTGTACTTCCAACTATTCCCAATTTGGACTCATCAGAACCTCTGGTCTATTGACCTCTATATGCTAAGCAATCCTTCAGCCTGTTTAATTTCTTCACTTCCCTCCTCATCCAGTTTATATGGCATAATCATTGATTTCAAAATCACTTTCGTTCACACTGGTCAAAATGGCCAGCATCGAAAAGTCTATGAATAACAAATGCTGGAGAGGGTGTGCAGAAAAGAGAACCTTCCTACACTGCTGGTGGGAATGTAAATTGATACAGCCACTAAGGAGAACAGTATGGAGGCTCCTTAAAAAACTAAAAATAGAGCTACCATATGATCCAGCAATTCCACTCCTGGGCATATATCCAGAGAAAACTCTAATTCAAAAAGATACATGCACCCCAGTGTTCACTGCAGCACTATTTACGATAGCCAAGACATGGAAGCAACTTAAATATCCATCGACAGAAGAATGGATAAAGAAGATGTGGTACACATATACAATGGAATATTACTCAGCCAAAAAAAGAGTGAAATAATGCCATTCGCAGCAACATGGATGGACCTAGAGATTATCATACTAAATGAAGTAAGCCTGACAGAGAAAAATGAATATCATATGATATAATTTTACGTGGATCTTAAAAAAATGGTACAAATGAACTTATTTACAAAACAGAAATAGACTCACAGATAGAGAAAACAAACTTATGGTTACCAAAGGGGAAGGGAGGAGGAGAAATAAATTAGGAACTTGGCATTAATAGATACACATTACTGTACATAAAATAAACAACAAGGACCTACTGTATAGCACAGGAAACTATAGTCAGTATTTTATAGTAACTTATAATGGAAAATAACCTGAAAAAATGTGAATATATATATGTGTATGTGTGTGTGTGTGTGTGTGTGTGTGTGTGTGTGTGTGTGTGTATACATATATATAACTGAATTACTTAGCTGTACACCTGAAACATTGTAAATCAACTATATATCAATTAAAATTAATTAATTAATTAATTCTTTTAAAAAACACTCTCACTGATACCCCAAACTCCTTTATCTCTTTGTATTTTGTCACATTTCATCTGGGATCAACCCTGCTGTTGGGTTTTCTTCCTGGTAACACTTAAGCATCTAATAGTTTCTGGAGAAAAACACAACAGGGCAAACTGTTACCACTATAAATCCATAATCACTCACCTCAAGTGAGCTCTCAACACCGCCCATCAATCCTACCTGTTTCTCCTAGACAACTGGCCCTCTCACTTCTCCATTTCCCTCAAAACTGTGATGTGCCTGATCAGCCTGCCCCTACTGTGTATGACCAACCATCTTCTTTTCCTTCCACCACAGAGAAAATTGAAGCTCTCAGAAAAAAATTCCCTCAGGTTTCAGTTACCAGTTCCACAAATCTACCTATTGTTCTCAAGACAGTGCCCAATACATGGACATGTCCTGCCTCTCATCCAACAACCCCGCAGCCTTTATGCTTCAGCCACACTGGCCTTCGAAAGGCCCTCTAACATCATGTCTGAAACTAGGGGAAGAATCATTCAAGTTATTGGATAAATTAAAATTTCCAAGCCCACTAGATAATACTTTAAGGGGAAGGGCTTGAAAGTGGTATATGTAACAAGAGCCTCAGGTCATTCTTTTTTTAAGTTTTGAATTTTATTTTATTTATTTTTTTATACAGCAGGCCCCTATTACTCATCAATTTTATACACATGAGTGTATACATGTCAATCCAAACTGCCCAATTCATCATACCACCACTCCCACCCCCCCGCCACTTTTCCCCGTTGGTGTTCATACATTTGTTTTCTACATCTGTGTCTCAATTTCTGCCCTGCAAACCAGTTCATCTGTACCATTTTTCTAGGTTCCACATATATGCATTAATATACGGTATTTGTTTTTCTCTTTCTGACTTACCTCACTCTGTATGACACTCTCTAGATCCATCCACGTCTCTACAAATGACCCAATTTCATTCCTTTTTATGGCTGAGTAATATTCCATTGTATATATGTACCACATCTTCTTTATCCACTCCTCTGTTGATGGACATTTAGGTTGCTTCCATGTCCTGGCTATTGTAAATAGTGCTGCAATGAACATTGCGTGCATGTGTCTTTTTGAATTATGGTTTTCTCTGGGTATATGCCCAGTAGTGGGATTGCTGGATCATACGGTAATTCTATTTTTAGTTTTTTAAGGAATCTCCATACTGTTCTCCATAGTGGCTGTATCAATTTACATTCCCACCAACAGTACAAGAGGGTTCCCTTATCTCCACACCCTTTCCAGCATTTGTTGTTTGCAGATTTTCTGATGATGCCCATTCTAACTGGTGTGAGGTAATACCTCACTGTAGTTTTGATTTGCATTTCTCTAATAATTAGCGATGTTGAGCAGCTTTTCATGTGCTTCTTGGCCATCTGTATGTCTTCTTTGGAGAAATGTCTACTTAGGCCTTCTGCCCATTTTTGGATTGGGTTGTTTGTTTTTTTAATATTGAGCTGCATGAGCTGTTTATTTTTGAGATTAATCCTTTGTCCGTTGATTCGTTTGCAAATATTTTCTCCCATTCTGAGGGTTGTCTTTTTGTTTTGTTTATGGTTTCCTTTGCTGTGCAAAAGCTTTGAAGTTTCATTAGGTCCCATTTGTTTATTTTTGTTTTTATTTCCATTACTCTAGGAGGTGGATCAAAAAAGATCTTGCTGTGATTTATGTCAAAGAGTGTTCTTCCTATGTTTTCCTCTAAGAGTTTTAGAGTGTCCAGTCTTACATTTAGGTCTCAAATCCATTTTGAGTTTATTTTTGTGTATGGTGTTAGGGAGTGTTCTAATTTCATTCTTTTACATGTAGCTGTCCAGTTTTCCCAGCACCACTTATTGAAGAGCCTGTCTTTCCTTCATTGTATATCCTTGCCTCCTTCATCATAGATTAGTTGACAATAGGTGTGTGGGTTTATCTCTGGGCTTTCTATCTTGTTCCATTATTCTATATTTCTGTTTTTGTGCCAGTACCATATTGTCTTGATTACTGTAGCTTTGTGGTATAGTCTGAAGTCAGGGAGTCCGATTCCTCCAGCTCCGTTTTTTTCCCCCAAGACTGCTTTGGCTATTTGGGGTCTCCTGTGTCTCTATACCTATTTTAAGATTTTTTGTTCTAGTTCCGTAAAAAATGCCATTGGTAATTTGATAGGGATTACACTGAATCTGTAGATTGCTTTGGGTAGTATAGTCATTTTCACAATATTGATTCTTCCAATCCAAGAACATGGTATATCTCTCCATCTGGTGGTATCATCTTTAATTTCTTTCATCAGTGTCTTATAGTTTTCTGCATACAGTTCTTTTGTCTCCATAGGTAGGTTTATTCCTAGGTATTTTATTCTTTTTGTTGCAGTAGTAAATGGGAGTGTTTCCTTAACTTCTCTTTCAGATTTTTCATCATTAGTATATAGGAATGCAAGAGATTTCTGTGCATTAACTTTGTATCCTGCAACTTTACCAAATTCATTGATTAGCTCTAGTAGTTTTCTGGTGGCATCTTTCAGATTCTCTATGTATAGTATCATGTCATCTGCAAACAGTGACAGTTTTACTTCTTTTCCAATTTGGATTCCTTTTATTTCTTTTTCTTCTCTGATTGCCGTGGCTAGGACTTCCAAAACTATGTTGAATAACAGTGGTGAGAGTGGACATCCTTGTCTTGTTCCTGATCTTAGAGGAAATGGTTTCTGTTTTTCACCATTAAGAATGATGTTTGCTGTGGGTTTGTCATGTATGGCCTTTATTATGTTGAGGTAGGTTCCCTCTATGCCCACCTTCTGGAGAGTTTTTTATCATAAATGGGTGTTGAATTTTGTCAAAAGCTTTTTCTGCATCTATTGAGATGATCATATGGTTTTTATTCTTCAATTTGTTAATATGGTGTATCACATTGATTGACTTATGTATATTGAAGAATCCTTGCATCCCTGGGAAAAATCCCACTTGATCATGGTGTATGATCTTTTTAATGTGTTGTTGGATTCTGTTTGCTAGTATTTTGTTGAGGACTTTTGCATCTATATTCATCAGTGATATTGGTCTGTAATTTTCTTTTTTTGTAGTATCTTTGTCTGGTTTTGGTATCAGGGTGATGGTGGCCTCATAGAATGAGTTTGGGAGTGTTCCTTCCTCTGCAATTGTTTGGAAGAGTTTGAGAAGGATGGGTGTTAGCTCTTCTGTAAATGTTTGATAGAATTCACCTGTGAAGCCATCTGGTCCTGGACTTTTGTTTGTTGGAAGATTTTTAACCATAGTTTCAATTTCATTACTTGTGATTGGTCTGCTCATACTTCCTATTTCTTCCTCGTTCAGTCTTGGAAGGTTATATCTTTCTAAGAATTTGTCCATGTCTTCCAGATTGTCCATTTTATTGGCATAGAGTTGCTTGTAGTAGTCTCTCAGGATGCTTTGTATTTCTGTGGTGTCTGTTGTAACTTCTCCTTTTTCATTTCTAATTTTGTTGATTTGAGTCCTCTCCCTCTTTTCCTTGATGAGTCTAGCTAATGGTTTATCAATTTTGTTTATCTTCTCAAAGTACCAGCTTTTAGTTTTATTGATCTTTGCTATTGTTTTCTTTGTTTCTATTTCATTTATTTCTGCTCTGATCTTTATGATTTCTTTCCTTCTGCTAACTTTGGGTTTTGTTTGTTCTTCTTTCTCTAGTTCCTTTAGGTGTAAGGTTAGATTGTTTATTTGCGATTTTTCTTGTTTCTTGCGGTAGGCTTGTATAGCTATAAACTTCCCTCTTAGAACTGCTTTTGCTGCACCCCATAGGTTTTGGATCGTCGTGTTTTCATTGTCATTTGTCTCTAGGTATTTTTTCATTTCCTCTTTGATTTCTTCAGTGATCTCTTGGTTATTTAGTAACGTATTGTTTAGCCTCCATGTGTTTGTGTTTTTTACGTTTTTTTTCCCTGTAATTAATTTCTAATCTCATAGCGTTGTGGTCAGAAAAGATACTTGATATGATTTCAATTTTCTTAAATTTACTGTGGCTTGACTTGTGACCCAAGATGTGATCTATCCTGGAGAATGTTCCGTGTGCACTTGAGAAGAAAGTGTAATCTGCTGTTTCTGGATGGAATGTCCTATAAATATCAATTAAATCTATCTGGTCTATTGTGTCATTTAAAGCTTCTGTTTCCTTATTTATTTTCATTTTGGATGATCTGTCCATTGGTGTAAGTGAGGTGTTAAAGTCTCCCACTATTATTGTGTTACTGTCGATTTCCTCTTTTATAGCTGTTAGCAGTTGCCTTATGTATTGAGGTGCTCCTATGTTAGGTGCATATATATTTATAATTGTTATAGCTTCTTCTTGGATTGATCCCTTGACCATTATGTAGTGTCCTTCATTGTCTCTTGTAACATTCTTTATTTTAAAGTCTATTTTATCTGATATGAGTATAGCTATTCCAGCTTTCTTTTGATTTCCATTTGCATGGAATATCTTTTTCCATCCCCTCACTTTCAGTCTGTATGTGTCCCTAGGTCTGAAGTGGGTCTCTTGTAGACAGCATATAGATGGGTCTTGTTTTTGTATGCATTCAGCAAGCCTCTGTCTTTTGGTTGGAGCATTTAATCCATTCACATGTAAGGTAATTATCGATATGTATGTTCCTATGACCTTTTTCTTAATTGTTTTGGGTTTGTTTTTGTAGGTCCTTTTCTTCTCTTGTGTTTCCCACTTAGAGAAGTTCCTTTCCCATTTGTTGTAGAGCTGGTTTGGCGATGCTGAATTCTCTTAGCTTTTGCTTGTCTGTAAAGCTTTTGATTTCTCCATCGAATCTGAATGAGATCCTTGCCGGGTAGAGTAATCTTGGTTGTAGGTTCTTCCCTTTCGTCACTTTAAGTATATCACGCCACTCCCTTCTGGCTTGTAGAGTTTCTGCTGAGAAATCAGCTGTTAACCTTATGGGAGTTCCCTTGTATGTTATTTGTCATTTTTCCCTTGCTGCTTTCAATAATTTTTCTTTGTCTTTAATTATTACCAATTTGATTACTATGTGTCTCAGCATTTTTCTCCTTGGGTTTATCCTGTATGGGACTCTCTGTGCTTCCTAGACTTGGGTGGCTATTACCTTTCCCATGTTAGGCAAGTTTTCGACTATAATCTCTTCAAATATTGTCTCGGGTCCTTTCTCTCTCTCTTCTCCTTCTGGGACCCCTATAATGCGAATGTTGTTGCATTTAATGTTGTCCCAGAGGTCTCTTAGGTTGTCTTCATTTCTTTTCATTCTTTTTTCTTTATTCTGTTCTGCAGCAGTGAATTCCACCATTCTGTCTTCCAGGTCACTTATCCGTTCTTCTGTCTCAGTTATTCTGCCATTGATTCCTTTTGGTGTAGTTTTCATTTCAGTTATTGTATTGTTCATCTCTGTTTGTTTGTGCTTTAATTCTTCTAGGTCTTTGTGAAACATTTTTGCATCTTCTCAATCTTTGCCTCCATTCTTTTTCCGAGGTCCTGGATCATCCTATCATTATTCTGAATTCTTTTTCTGGAAGGTTGCCTATCCCCACTTCATTTAGTTGCTTTTCTGGGGTTTTATCTTGTTCCTTCATCTGGTACATTGCCCTCTGCCTTTTCATCTTGCCTGTCTTTCTGTGAATGTGTTTTTTGTTCCACAGGCTGCAGGATTGTAGTTCTTCTTGCTTATGCTGTCTGCTCTCTGGTGGATGAGGCTATGTAAGAAGCTTGTGCAAGTTTCCTGATGGGAGGGACTGGTGAGTAAAGGTGACTGCTCTACTTGCTCTGGTGGGCAGAGGTCAGTAAAACTTTAATCCACTTCACTGCTGATGGATGGGGCTGCATTCCCTCCCTGTTGGTTGTTTGGCCTGAGGCACACCAACACTGGAGCCTACTTGGGCTCTTTTGTGGGGCTAATGGCAGACTCTGGGAGGGCTCACGCCAAGGAGTACTTCCCAGAACTTCTGCTGCCAGTGTCCTTGTCCTCACGGTGAGACACAGCCACCCCCCGCCTCTGCAGGAGACCCTCCAACACTAGCAGGTAGGTCTGGTTCAGTCTCCCCTGGGGTCACTGCTCCTTCCCCTGGGTCCCGATGCGCACACTACTTTGTGTGTGCCCTCCAAGAGTGGAGTCTCTGTTTCCCCCTGTCCTATCGAAGTCCTGCAGTCAAATCCCACTAGACTTCAGAGTCTGATTCTCTAGGAATTCCTCCTCCCGTTGCCAGACCCCCAGGTTGGGAAGCCTGACATGGGGCTCAGAACCTTCACTCCAGTGGGTGGACTTCTGTGGTATAAGTGTTCTCCAGTCTGTGAGTCACCCACTCACCAGTTATGGGATTTGATTTTACTGTGATTGTGCCCCTCCTACCGTCTCATTGTGGCTTCTCCTTTGTCTTTGGATGTAGGGTATCTTTTTAGGGGAGTTCCAGTGTCTTCCTGTCGATGATTGTCCAGCAGCTAGTTGTGATTCTGGTGTTCTCTCAAGAGGGAGGGAGAGCATGTCCTTCTACTCCACCATCTTAGTTCCTAATCCCCAGGTCATTCTTACTAGCAGAAAAGTTTGGGAAAAACATGCCACGATCCCTCTTTCCACAGGACTTTCCAAATGCTCTTCATTCTCCTTGGAAGTCTCCTCCTCCCTTCCTCTTCCCGCCATACCAGATTTACTCATCTCCCAACTTTCTACTCGGGCATGACGTTAGCAGGAAAGCCTTTCTTCACAACCCCACCCCACCACCACCATGTTCAGGAAGTTTCCTTTGCCCTATGCTCTAATAGGACCACGTTCCTTCCCTTCAATATACTCATCCCAGTTTAACATCATGCACTCATCGTGTGATTATTTGGTCATTGTCCCTCCTCTCTCTCTACCAGATTGTGATATTAAGTTCCATGTCTGTTGTCATTCATCATTTTTCCTACAATGTCTAGGCAGTAACTTGGTATCCATGACAATTCCTCAATAATAATTAATACTTGAATGAATGAATGAATGTGGAATGAATTAATGAATGAATTGGCTCTTAAAATTGACAGCAGATGTTGGAGATTAACAAATTATAAACTTGACAGAGTTATTTAGCCTTTACCTGGATATTTTTAGTGCTGGGCAATCGGTTCCACTGCTGGATAGTGTTAGAAAATTCATTTTTCTATTAAATTCAAAACTGACCCCTTGTACCTTCCCACCAATGCTTACAGTTCAGCCTTGCTGGAAACACAATCAGCCTGTTTCCCCTTAATGATATTCCCTTCTAATATTTGAATACTTTAAGCATGTGTCCCCTATGTCTTTTCTTCTCCAACGTGAGTAAACACATTTGCTTGATTTGAGATAGTTCTCAGACTTAACTATCCCCTCCTCAGTTTAAGCACACTCTAATGAACACAGAAACAAGACAGAAACGACAGAGCCATGAAACTCTCATGTCTTCAGCATAGTAGCTTTAAATCATTACTTTGAGAAGATGAGATTGTTTTCTTCCTTCTACCAGTTACAGTTTAAATTACAAAGTCATTGAACAACCAAACAGCAATATCTCCAAGAAGGATTGTACCTAAATGGCAATGAATCCACAGGGCACACGGGATTTATTACAAGTGCTTCTATTGGAGCAATTTGTTGACAAATGCCCAAGAAGGAGTATAGAGTGATCAGTAGTAATAAAACCTTATGGAGATCATTTCCCCAAATGCCGTCTGGGAGAGAAACTGAGCCAGATTCCTTAACCAACGGTAGGTTTTCCTTACATTTCCACTGGTAGTTTTTATATGTCATCTCTGGAGAAATTTCAGATGTTTCAAATCTAAACCTATATCAAAGCTGTTATTTATAAAAATAAAAATAGCAAAAGGGTTCTATTTATCTCTATTCACTAATCGCAGCTAGCAGCTGAAAAGAATTGGAGTTTAAATCCCATTACTCTCTCATAGCCCCTATTCCCCAGGCTACAATGTCAAACTGATACAATTACTTCTGGAATGAGTGAGGAGGCTGTCACACTGACCAACTGTCTCCACTGCTCAGGAAAAGGAGACAGGAGAATTACATGTCCTTCTAATAGCTGGAAACCTTTCCAAGGGTCACTTTTACAGGTTGCCCCAAAAACCAGAGGCAGAAGGACCATGTCACTGCTTGGCTTTGGGCCCAGGAGGTCAAGTGTCACTTAAGACAGAGTATTAAGAGCTACTTAAGAGTGTGTTTTAAGACAGTGATGCTACTAACTTATAGTGAAATATGGCAGTAAATGACAGCCTGCAATTTGGACATAATCAAATTGCTCATGGGGTCAGGACAATGCAGGATAATACTGACCCAGTATTTTTAAGCTGAGAAAATTAGGGACAGAGCTGAGGCACTGGCTACAGGAATAAAAGGAAAGGATTTATAATAAAAAGAATCCATAATCAGAATTGAAAAATTTTGGAATTGGAAATACTTGATATCTATCTATCTGTCTATCTATCTAATCTATCTTGCTTTTTATTTAGAAAATTTTAAACATTTACATAATTAAAAAGTCAAAACTAAATACAAAGTTATTTTCAAAGAGTTCCCACTTTTATCCCATTTCCATCCCTGTATGCCTACTCACCTCCCGTAATCATTTTCATTTGTTTCTGTTTATACTTCTTGTGTAACCTCTTACCAAAAAATTATACATATATATATATATATATATATATATATATATATATATACACACACACACACACACACACACATACATATAAAATTTATATTTCACTTATCAATGTATCCGGGAAATCACTATCACTTCATTATTTTTCACAACTGCACGGTACTACGTTGTGTGAAACTACCAGAGTTTGTTCAATTAGTCTCTTAAGAATGAACATTTATGTTGTTTCCAATATTTTGTTTATACAAATAATGCCACAGTGATGAATCTTCTGCATGTGTTTTCATTTTTGTTTTTCATGTTTGTGGAGTGTATCTTCTGGGTAAAATTCCCAGCAGAGAAGTGCTTTGTAAAAAGGCAAGAAAAAAAAAAAGGTATAGATGATCTTATTTGCAAAGCAGAAATAGAGACACAGACGTAGAGAACAAACATATGGATACCAAGGGGGAAGGTGGGGTGGGGGGATGATTGGGAGATTGGGATTGACATATATACACTATTGATACTATGCATAAAATAGATAACTAATGAGAGCCTACTGTATAGCACAGGGAACTCTACTCAATGCTCTGCGGTGACCTAAGTGGGAAGGAAATCCAAAAAAGAGCGGATATATGTATACGTATAGCTGATTCACTTTGCTGTACAGCAGACACTAACACAACATTGTAAAGCAACTATACTCCAATAAAAATTAAAAAATAAATAAATAAAAAGGCAAATGCATGAGAAGTTGTGTTAGGTATTGCCAAATTTTTCTCCATGAGGTTGTACCACTTTGCACTCGAGAGAGGAAATGGTTTTGAGTGGCAGAGTGTGGGAAGGAGGCAAGGGAAGAGAACTCTTTTCTAATGTCCCTACAAACCTCTTTGCCCTGTCCAGGCTTGCCCTGTGATTAAACCTCTATTGTCAAGAATGTTTTCCCCTAAATTTGCCATTTTACATTAGGAAGCCACTGATAACTAGACCTGAAAAACTGGTGACCCCACCACTGTTCTACACTCCCAGGACTCCTCTCTCCAACTGCAGCCTCTTCCCAGGCTAGGCCAACACAGAGACGAGGAAAAGCTCCTTAGAGCCATCGCCATCAGCAATACCTATCTTTACTGGCCAGTCACTACATGCCACACACTGTGCTAAGCCCTCTCCTTGTGCTCCAGACTCTAACCTTCCTCAGCTTCTCAAGGACTTTCCTTTCTCTCAGTTCCCTCTTTTATGTTTTATAACAGCAACTTCTGCACCACGACTCTGCCACCCACACTCCTACTCCACTGGCTATTTACTATCAGCATATCAATTCTATACAACACCTCCATCTTTAAAAAGGAAAATAAAACCTCCTGGAGCCTTATCTGTCTCAAGTTACTACCTATTTTTTGCTCTCTTCTAGGCCCAATTTTTCAGAAGTGTTATCTCCACTCCCTCATCCCCTATAGCACAACTTAATCCACTGCAGAATGGATTCCTCCTCCAATATGTCAATCTTCTCTTTTTAAACTGACCAGCAAACATCACGTTGCCTGTTCCTGTGGATGTTTTTCTCTCATCTCCATTATCCTTTGGCAATTTTCAACACTTCTGAGCCCCCTCATTCTTGAACTGTTCTTCTTTGGTAGCTTCTAACAGCACAATGTCTTTATGCCCTCTTTCCTCTTTGACTGTTTTTGATAGTTTTTCCTATGGGACCTGTTCTTATGATTTCCGAATAGGCGAGTTCCTTAGAGCTCAGAACTAAACCATTTTTGTCTCTCAGCTCTCTAGTGATCTCATCTATTCTCGTGGCCTTTCCTCATGATGCCCATATTTACCTTTCTCCATCCCAGTCCTCTTCTACGAGCTTTAGACTCACATATCTTACTGATGACTTGACAGCTCTACTCTGTCTCTTTAGCAGCATCTCAATACAGCATGTCCAAAATGGAACTCCTGATTCTCCTCCCTAAACCTATGTCCCCAACACTAGAGGACAGCCTTAATTTTGCCATTTTCTTAAATTCCCACATGAAATTCATGAGCAACTCTGATTGTTCTGCCTTAAATTGTTTCTGCAGTAGGTTGCATCTCCCCACTTCCCCTGCCTCTCCTGGAGGTCATCTGCCATGACCTATTGCCTGAATTACTGCAACATGCCTGGTCCTCCCCCCTTCACTGCTGCCCCTCAGTCCATGCTCCACCAAACAGCCAGGAAGATGTTAAATATAAATTAGGTCAAGTGACTGTTCATATCTTGCCATTACTATCACGAAGTCATATTACTATCATTACTATCAGTAGCTTTTAATTGAACTCAGAATAAGCAAACTCTTAAGGCCTTTGCATGTCTGGCCTTTGAATATTTCTCCAATGGTCATCTCATCCTACTACTACCAGCTACATTGATTTTCTTTTTGTTGCTCAGATGCACTTAGGTTCTTCTCTTCCACTCTACATTGTTAGTTTCTTTTTGTCCTTTAAGATTCAGCATAAATGTCACTTTTATAAGGAAGGCTTCTCTGACCTCCTTATAAAGGACATAGCTCCTGCCCTGTCCTCTCATTTTTCATGTTTGTTTCCATCATAGTACCTATTGCTGTTTGCTGAGGCTTTTTGGCCACCTGCCTCGACTCTACGAATATCTTCTGTTGTATCCCCAGCACCTACCACATTGCCTGCTAAATGGTAGACACTCAATAATACTTTCTGAACAAATGAGTTAATTAATGGAGGAACGTAAAGTCTACAAGAGCAGGGACCATTTCCGCCGCATCCACACCAGTGTCCTCACTGCCTTGCACAAAAGAGAAACTCCATAAATATGTGCTGAATTAATTATTTAACCCCTATCTTAGAGCCAAGGAAACTGAGATTTACAGAGTTTAAGCAACCTCTCCCCTGATCACACAGGGAGTAAAGAGACAAAGCCAGGACTTAAACCCGAATGTTTGACAACTCAATCCTTGAAATATTAGCGCTGGAAGGGACTTTGGAGATAATCTTGTCTAACAGCTTGATTTTACAAATGAAGAAAATGAAGCTCAGGATGGTTTACAAGAAAATGAATAACCCTACATTTCTGTGGGTTTCACTTTATTTTAACTGCTGGTGAAAAGTGACTTATATTGCAGGAAGACAAACCATTCTTATTTACACTCAAAATGTCAAATCCCATTTGCACTCAGAGTACCATCACCTTGCAAAAGCTCTATCAACTTAACCTGCACAGAAAATAAAAGCTAAAAGCAGAATATGAGGAGACCTGGAATATTACATCCACTGTCTTTTCTCTGCAGCCTTGATCAAACACCCTGATTTGCTGCAACCATTCCAAGATGGAAGTGTTCTGAATTCTAAAATAGCTTAGCACCAAATGTGTCATAATTATCTGAAACTATATTTAGAATGACGAAGTTTGCCATGAAATCTAAAATATGCTTCAAATGTCAGTCTTATTTTTAATTAATATGCCAATCCACCTTTGCAATGATCAAGTTTTACAGTCTCCCAGTGTTGGATAACTTGGATGCTATTTGTGTGTGTCTTTTTAATCTCACAATTATGATAATGTAGTTCTCTCACAGATCCTTCCTTCTCCTACAGATTGTCAAAGGAAATCTGATTTCATCCCAGTGGTATATTTTGTCTAGAAAACCAACGGTTTGAAATGAAGTGTCCTGTCATACTGGCCACAAGTTAACAAAATCATTTTAACAGCACCACATTTACCATTCTTATGATCTGAAATTTGTTGTAAGAGGGCAATATGTTATAGTGCTTTAGTCCACCTCTTTCTTCAAATTTAAATTCTAGGGTAATAGAAATGGAAGCCCCAGGTTTTAAAGAAATATGCATTTTATTTTTTAAAGTGGATAATGAGTTTTAAAACATTGGCCAAATATAAAATGCTTCCCTCATTTCATACTCCTTTTTAAGTATCTTCTGTGTTTTCCATTGAATTTTTAATATTTAATATTTGATAGAAAAAAATGTTAAATAGTCATGTGGAGCCCCATAACAATCGTGTTACCTTCTCAAATTGCACCGTATGAACAGAAAGCTTATCTGCTGATATTGACTTTCCTACCTTTACCGACTCATTTGGTGAGAGAGACAACAATTTGCTGGGGGTTTCACACACATTACGTGTGAACTGAACCGGTGTCTTGAGACTTTTCTGCCATTGCAAATAGTAAGATATCAGTTGTAGACTAAGTAAGGTTGCCACGAGAAACAAGAAAAGTACACAACTGAGAGTGTTTAGAAACCTTTTTTAGCAACTTGACATAGTAATTTTGTTTGTTTCACCTATAAAAACTTAGGTGTGTATTTTGTGTATTTTTGTTTACTAGTAATTTACTTTTATTGTACCTTAAAAAGGTATTCCTCAACAGTTTGGAAATTCAAAAACTGCTACTTCCCCAGTGATGGTTTGAAAATCACTGTCATAGACAAATGTCTTAGTTTACTTGTTACAAAGAACCATGTCACTAGGAATAGAGACTACAAACAAACCCAAAAAACCTTTAGTGCGTGTGAGAAGCCATTGGTGTATGTTGTTAGGTCAATGATACTCACTTGGTTCTTGCTCAGCTGAACTGAAATAAAACAGGCAACCTTCAGACTCAGGTCTCCTGTAGCATCATGGTGTTGCAAAGAACAGAAACTCCAAGCGGTCATTTGGTAACAATCCTCAAGATTATAAGGCTGAAAGGCATTGTTCTGTCCTCAGGTCATAATGTAGACTTCAGATCTCTCATCTGATGTGGCTGAATATCTGTTCACCCTTTATTACCTTTAAGAAGACAATAACACAGACTGTATTAGAAGAGTATAGTATGCTTTTTAAATACTTGTTGGGGTGTTTGCTTATAAATTTATCAGTAAATATCTAATGCATACCTCATATGTGCCAGATAAGACACTAGGTGCAAAAACCTTGCCCTCCTAGACCCTGCTGTCTAATAGAGAAATCAAATACTAAGCAAGCAATTACATAAATAAATTTAAGGTTGAAACTGTGATAAATGCTATGCAAATTTTAGGGAAATTATACTATGAAATTTATAGCAGATGGAATCTGACCTTTAAAGGATTGGGAAAGACTTGCCCAGAGGATACGTTCTTTAGCTGGGACCTAAGGAGGACTAGGAAAGCAGTGAAGAGTGACAGGGAGAGCTGTCCAGGCAGAGGAAAACTAGGTCACTGCTTGCTTCCGTGGAGCCTGTTTTATTGTGTGTGTATTCACTTCTTAATGGAAAACACTGGACCCACATAATTATACAGTTGACCCCTGAACAACACAGGTTTGAACTGCACGGGGTCACTTATATGTGGATTTTTTTCAATAGTAAATACTATCGCACTACACAATCTAAGGTTGGTTGAATCCACGGATACAGAGGAACCTCCAATAGAGAGGGCCACTGACGATAAGTTAAACGTGGACTCTTTCGACTGCGTGGAGGGTGGACGCCCCTAACTCCATGCTGTTCAAGGATCAACTGTACTTTAAACATTAAAATCTTGCTCTTAGCTTCCACATATCCCCTGAACTCTTTTTTTGATATTTCCCCCATCAACGCCCATCCAGCCCTAAAATGCTACTTAGAGTAGTGCTATACCAGCAAGCATGGGCAGGACTAGGGTTTTCCTTTAATCTATACAGCTTCTAAAACCTGTGCTTCCACAAACTCTCTTTGCTCCAGCTTTCGGTCGCTGCCTCTCAAATCCCTGCCCCCAGTAAGATTCATAATGTGCAATGAACTTCAGCCTGACAGTTCCCATATCTCAAGCTCTTGCTCCATTTGGCCTGGGTGGGATCATTTCTAGTAACAGAGGTGGACCATATGACCCAGGCTAGGCCATTTGAACAGTGCACGTTCCTGATGCATTGTGACAGGCTTATGAGAACCAACAAAAAGATAAACGTTTCCAATATAGTAGAAAAAAGTATGAGAAATGGAGAGAAACAATTTTTGATTATGTTGTTTCAATCTCCTACACAGACTTTCTTTTTTCTTGAAATATATTTGACATATAATGTTGTAAAAATTTAAGATATACAACATGTTGATACAATACATTTATATATTGTAGTATGATTGCCATCGTAGTGATAATTACCACCTCCATCACATCACATAATTATCATTTCTTTTTAGTGGTTGGAATAATTATGATCTAGTATCTTGGAAAGTTTGATGATTATAATATAATATTGTGGTCTATATTTACTATACTGCACATTAGATCTCTAGGACTTATTTATTACTAGTTGCAATTTGTACCCTTAAACAATACCTCTCCTATCCCCCCTCCCATCCCCTGGTAACCACCATTTTACTCTCTGGTTTTACAAGTTTGGCTTTTTTAGATGCCACATATAAGTGATATTATACAGTATTTGTCATTCTTTGTCTGACTTATCTCACTTAGCCTAATGTCCTCAAAGTCCATCCATGTTGCAAATGGCAGGATGTCCTTTAATACAGACTTTCTCGAAGCCAGATGTATCCCTGGAATTTTTCATTAAATGAGATAATGACTCTCCTCACTTTTTTATTTCTTAGTGAGTTTTTGGGTTAGGTTTTCTTTCATTTGCAAATCAGAGTCCTAACTTTCATGTATCTATAGCCTATGTCAGTCTTCTGATTCAGGTATTAGCAGCAGGTGTGTGAAAAGCAATGACCAAAGTCCTGAAGCGTCCAACAGAAGGCAAGGTTATCACACTTCAGGAACAGTGAGGTGTCAAGTCACTCCAGCCAAAGGCTACGAGGTACACATCCATGGATGAACAAGTTGGGGGTTTATTAGCAAAGGAGAACACCCACCACAAGGAACTCAATAAGAGAGTATTAGAAAGGACTTATGGTATTTTGAGGCAGGGTCTAAGGAAGTAGGGGCTCTCTCTGGATTGAAGACTGTCTGAAAGAGGCAACGATTCTATAATAGGTTATCTCAATAAATTGTACCTATAAATAAGGCAGACTAGAGTGAGCTGTAATTGGTAAAGAAGTAGCAGTCCTTCATATTAGCCAAGAAAGGGGATGTTTGGTACTTTGTGGATTACACGGTGATTTTATTTTTCTCTGCGCTCAACAAAATTATGAAGTGGGCTCGAGTTTTCTCATTTTATCACGGGCTGAGAGTGCTCTTGCCTGATGCTCGTGTTCTGTGAGACTGTTTATGTCCAACGGGAGAATAGCATGTCTAGCTGTGAGTACCAGGCCAGCTTCCAACAACACTGAGGGCTGGCTGTGAGCATCAGACCAGTTCCTGGATGTCAGGGTCTGCTGTTTTTCTCTTTCTTGTGAGGTAAGAGACGCAAAATCACAGTGTAAGGGGTCTAGACCCCTTTTAGGTTGAACTTGGCACTTCTGTTCCCAGCAGCCACTCTTTGCACAGGCAGAATAGGAAGCTCTCCTCCTCATTTTGTTTGGAGAGGGCTAAGAAGGCTTTGGTAAAACACCTTAATTTTTCTGCAGCTGAATAATGACAGAATTCCCATTAACAAGGATCAAACTTTCTCACTGCCTAATGAAAGAAATGTCATAAAATTCAAATTCCCCCAGTAAAGGCAACACATTATTTAACTCTGACATCTCCCAATAAAGAAATGGTGACCCACAAGACAGACAGTATTTTGATGATTACTCCAAAAGGAAGTATGAAGGAATCTCATTCCTTGACTCAGCATAGCATGCATGGAGGAATCCTGAGTTCTTCTTTCCCACACAGGGGGTGACCTCATTCCCCTTGATGATGCCCCATCCTCCTCTCCCACCTACCACACAAGGGACCACCAGGAGGTTAAAGACAGAGAGAAAGGGCAATTTTAAGCCCAGAGTAGCTCACCTAGGAACCAGGAGGCCGAGCTCCCACCTCAAGGAAATGTAGCTCCATGCTTCGTTACCTGCACTGCAGAGCTGACAGGAAATGCAACAGGTTTGCCAAACCCAGTCTTTCTCCCACAAAGTTTAGGGGCCTGTACAGCTACTCCTGTATATATTGCAAACATATCTCTTTAACTTCCGCTAAGCACTTTGACTTCTTTCCTTCCTGCTGTAGAACACATCATAATGCCATAGTAATTTCCCTTCTGAATAGTCCTTTGCCCTCAATAATGACATCAGGCCAGAACACATGGGAAAGTATTGGAATAATTTGATTTCTACCAGAAGGTTCTATCCCTCTTCTGTCACCTCTCATTTTCCTTCTGCTCCTGAAACAGGTATCAACTCTTCTTAGCCATATTTCTTCCCACTTACCCTATGAAGAAAAGACTGGGGTTGGAAGACCCAAGTGTGATTTATTTTCTTTCTTTTATTGCCAGAAAGATCTATTTATACTGTATGACCCATTTCATCCTCTTTAATCTTTCTAATTAGTCTCCACAAACTGGAAAGTAAAGGATTCACTCATTCATTTATTCATTCAATAACAAACACTTATGGCTAGGCACTCAGTGAATGAGACTGGTATCAGATAGTTTCTTGATAAATAAAGGGAACAGAAAGGAGTCTGTGAGCCCTGGACATAACAGGTGGTGGGTAGGAGGTCCTCATGAAGGGAGACAAGGGGCAAAGAAAGGAGAGCATTGTCTTTCGTTACTTTCACAATCATGCCCTGTTGGGATGTTCAGCCCCAGCACTCCCAGTCGTGTCACTGTGAGCCAATGAATGCAAAACTTTTAGGGAAGAGACTTAACTCATGATCCTTAGGATATGAAGACTCTGGTTCCAGCCACTACCGAAGTGACCTGGAGAACTGCAACATTCTCATTTGAGAACACGGGACAGTTAATGTGCTACTGTGGAAATCAAAACTAAACACTAAAAAATGTAGCTCTGAAATAGTGTAGTCCAAGAAACTCTGAGGTTTGGACTGAGATATGTTTGTTGTAGGATAAGAATAGGTATGTTAATCTCATGCAATTTTATCCTTTGGGTTTCTCTGGCATTTTTAAGTGAAGTGATCTTATTTTCAATAACCTTAGTAAAATTTGAGTTTGAGAGAAGCATAAAAAAATCCGTATTTCATCCCAGGTCAATGTTCTGCTCTATTTTAATTTTTAAGGCAGTGTGAAGAAAAGAGGTTCAAAAAATAAAACAAAGAACGTCTCTGCTAATGGTGAAAACTGATGTGCAGTGGGGTATGTATATTGAAGCACATGAACTTCCAACATAAATGAGATTTTTGTAGCTTGCCCCTAGGTGGTAAAAAGGTTACTGTAAAAATTGTTTAAGTTGTCCTCAAAATTATAATATATTTAGAAAGAAAAAATGAAACTTGTACTGTAAACTTTTGGGGGCTCAGTTGTTGGTATGTGATCATATGTGTGCTTTTTTTCAGTTTTATATTCTTTATTTTTACAGAAAATTATAGCATTGTAGGTATCTGAGAGGGAGAAACCACAGAGAGCTACAGTAAGAAATACCCAGCTATGTAACAGTTTCAATCTGCCTTTTGCCTATATCTGCCACATTTTAGTCTGCCCATGTTTCTGCTATTCATTTACTGTTGGAGAAAACTCCCACTGGTATCGTACACAATGTCCACAGGTATTATAAATATCCTTTCATTTTTCTCCACTGAGGGATAAAGCACGGGGTCAATTCAAAGTCAATCTTAAATTTTTAAGGCAGGCAAGTATATCATTTGCATACAGATCAGCAAGCTGTCCTTTACTTAGGGAAAGATTTACAGATACTTTAAAATCAGGCCTAATCTAGAAAACAAACAAGCACAAAGCTAAAACTAAGCCGAGAGAAAGAAACAGAGAGAGGACAGATCAAATTGTAATAGCTTTGAATGTTTGTCACAGAAGAAAATTCTTTCTGTAAATTGCTTTTGGTTAAGAATCCAAAAGCCCCAATGTGAACTAAATTGGAGACCATGATATGGGAGTGCTCAGGAGTGACTCTGAGCTGCTTGGCATCATTTAATTGTAATTTAAGTTACCACCATAAAATGTAGTTTTCAGGAACTGATTGGCTTGGAGGTTTTGTCGTTGTTACTTAAATAAAATCTTTTCAATTATCTTTGGCTGGATCATTGCACACTTGCAGTTTGTTTCGGTCAAACAGAACTTATCTGTAAATGTCATCCTCTGAAAGTCATTCGTCTTCTTCTGCCCACCCTGAGGAAAAACTGCAGTATCCTAGGAGAAGCCAGAGCAGATGACCAGGACACTGGCACATGCCCTGCTCCCAGGACTTAGTCAAGGAGATCACTCTCTCAGACCCCCTAAGGGGGCTGCCTGCTTGGCCAGAAATCAGAATGAAAGAGCAGGGAAGAAAGAGCTACAAAAACAAACCACACTTAGTCAAAGTGAGTCAGTGGCTGCGTGAACACAGTTTTGGTGCCGCCAGACCCTGGAGACACCAGAACTGGCTGTTACTCTCCCCAGGACTTTCTCTACCTGCATCCTCACCCCTCCATCCACCAATGGCCATGCTGAGGTTGAGCCTTTTACTCTTCTCAGGACATTTCATGGCCTCTCACACTAGTCCTGATTTAAACCCATTTTGCAAAAAGAATCAGCTTTTCACAATTTCTAAGGCCTCGGCTTAAAGGGTAAACTCCTAGAAGCAAACGATTAGTCTTTTAACAACTACCAAAAAATGCTTTAAAAAAAATTGTCATTATAAAGTTAATTACAAAAAATATACAATTATTACAATCACAAAAAAACTCCCATAATTACATAATTACAAAAAAAAAAAAAAAAAGGAAAAGAGCCCTGACAGTTTGGTTTCATACTGGTAAGGCATGAGGGAGTCTTCCTAACACCCTCCAAACATTATCTGGGGCATTGTTTCCTAAACATGCTCTGGAAGTGCTGTTTTCCTTGAGCTGTTAGTAGGTATTTCACACACACACACGCACACGCACACACACACACACACACACACACACAGGCACGAAGTTTAAAACCCTAGGGGAAAGAGAATTTCCATGAGGTGTCAATATGTTTATGTGGACTTTGGATCTCTAAAATACAAATAGTATATATAATACATCATTTTCCAAACCTATTTGTCCACAGAAATCTTTTCTGAAGCATGTGCCTACGTATAACCCTTTTCTCTTTGGCCACATCAACTCAACCACTAGATAATCAGATACAAGTACGTGTTCAGCATCACTGCTTTAGTTGTTCCAGACGCTTCCTTGGACGCCACATCACACGCCCTTCCATTCCTACCTCTTGTCCATCCTCCTCCTAATCCCACTCGAATCATTTCAGCTGGCTCCCTCTACCTGTTTTCAAGACTTCACTCAGGCATGTTCTCTTCAAGAAGTGTCTTTGACTTTTCACAGCTTCCACCCTGTATTAGTTTATAGGCTACTGTAATAAATGACCAACAACTGAGTGGCTTATAACAACAGAAATTTATTCCCACATAATTCTAGAGGTCAGAAGTCTGAAATCAAGGCGTTGGTGGAGCCACACTCCCTCCGAAGGCACTAGGGGAGAGTCCTGTCTTGGCTCTGCCAGCTGGGTGGCTGTAAGCATTCCTTAGCTTTTGGCAACAAAACTCTTTCCACCTCCATCCTCACATGGCCTTCTCTTCTATGTCTTTATCTTCTTTTCTGTCTCTTACAGGGAAACTGCCATAGGATTAAGACCCACCCTAATCCAGAATGATCCATCTGGAGATCCTTAACTTAATTATATCTGCAAAGACTCTTTTTCCAAATAAGGCCAGATTTACAGGTTCTGGGTGGACATACCTTTGGGAGAGCCACCATTTGACCCACTAGACAGCCCCAGGCTGAGCCCATGTCCCCTTCACCATCCACCCCCGCCGCTTCCCCCGGACCTTTGACAGGTCCGTATCACAGCACTTGCCCTGCTGCGTTATAATGACTGTGCCCTATCCCTCATCACACCACCCGTCCCGTGAGGCCCTGAGCACAGCATCAGTGCTTGATCTGTCTTTCAATTTCCACCAACTGATGCATAGTGGTGTTTCCATAAACGTCTGAATGAACGAATGAACTATCCTTCCTGCACCGTTAAGACTGTTGTTATTTAGCGTACTTCCCTTCCCCGCGTAGTCATTATATGATTACTCAAAGACCCCAAAATCACAGTTGTTCTCAAATAGTTACCATTTTAAAAATTTTCAAGGGATTGATTCATAATTTGCCACCTGGTGGGAAATGCTTGCCCTGTTAGAAAAAGGCTGGCAGTGGCGCACTGGCATTGTTTTGATAACTGGCCTCATTACTGTTAATGTACTGAAAGGGCAGAGAAATGTCTTGAAATGTGCAATTGTTGTCCAAAGAACCAATTACTACACTGTTCACCTGCCATGACTAGTATCCACCAATGGCACTGGATTCACAGAGTGTTGGAAAGGTTGGTGGTCGTCTTGTTTTGAAGTGACTAGCACTTTTGCCTATGTGTTTTTGCCTATGTCCTGCCCCTAACACAGCAGGTCCCGATAGGTTATTTACCCCCATAGTGAGGAAATGTAGACATTTTCAAAGACTGTTCTTTGCCCTCCAGATACTGATAACTGATCTGGGGTGAAGAGAAATATAAACAGCTCTCTTCAGTGCCCTGAGGTATGCGAAAGGCACCATGTGTGGGGTGCGGCCCCTCCTGCATGCAATCCACATTGTACAGAGGTTCCAAAAGTGTCCAGAGCAGAGCCTTTGCGACTCTTTGATGCAAATTCAAAGCCCTTAGTGTGATGTATACGGGTCTTCCTTTCCTCAGCTCTTCAGCCTCACTTCTCTCTCCAGAACATGCTTCAGCCTCACGCACTATGTGTTGGTTCCCAACGTGCCACGTTCCCTTTCTTCTCCAGGCCTCTGAACATGCTGTGAACTCTGCCAATGCCACCATCTGCTGCCTCCTCTCTGCTCCCCTGCCCCCTTCTCCTGTCCACACTATTGGGGTGTCACCTGGCTGATTCATCTTTTGAGTATCAACCTAGATGGTACCTCCCCTACAAAGCCTTCCTTGAACCACCCAAGTCAGAAGTAAATGCCCTTCTTTTTATTTATTTATTTATTTATTTATTTATTTATTTGGCTGTGTTGGGTCTTTGTTTCTGTGCGAGGGCTTTCTCTAGTTGTGGCAAGTGGGGGCCACTCTTCATCGCGGTGCGCGGGCCTCTCACTATCGCGGCCTCTCTTGTTGCAGAGCACAAGCTCCAGACACGCAGGCTCAGTAGTTGTGGCTCACGGGCTTAGATGCTCTGCGGCATGTGGGATCTTCCCAGACCAGGGCTCGAACCCGTGTCCCCTGCATTGGCAGGCAGGTTCTCAACCACTGTGCCACCAGGGAAGCCCAGTAAACGCCCTTCTTGATTATGCTCTTAAAGCTCTTATATATGACCCTTCAACACTGTGTTGCAGTTGCCTGCTTGCTCATCTGTCTCTTCCATTAGACTGGGGGCAACCTGAGAGCACGGCCACGTCTTGGTACACAGAAGGGATTCAGTACAGACTTGTGGAATGAAGGAAGGAAGTGTCTTCCAGAACTAGCCGAGGGCTTGCTTGTCTGCTTGGACAGGGATCCACCCCGTCCTCCTCAGTCTCTTCTCCTCCTCCCTACAAGTTTGTGCTCACATACAGGTTGACAGATCTGGGTCAGTCAAACTCCCAGCAGCACCCAGCAGAACGCACCCGCTCATCTGCTTCTATATGCTTCCAGCCATGGGGAAAGGTGATCTGTTTTCTGACTTTGATGCTTGTTGCATTTTAATGAAAATAAAAATGCCATTTCCTTTTCTTACATTAATGCTGAGAGAAGGCTCCTGGATAAGCAGAGTCACCAAACTTCCTTTCCTTCTTTTTTTTCTTTGCCTCCCATACCACGTTTAGATTCCATTGCTTGTTGCATCAGAATAAATCATCAGGGCCTGCCCAAATTTAAGCAGCAGCTAGCTTTCCTGGTTTTTCCTGTTGGCTGGATAGGCTTTTTGCGAAAGGGCTCTCATGCAGAAGAGGCTGCTTCAAGATATGTTCTAAATGCCCACAGAATGTTGTTATGCCATCTAAATGGGGTTCATTTGTTTATTGAACAAAAAATGTGTACAATGAATGAATGAATGAATGAATGATGTCTTCCAAAACTGAGTGCCCTCTGTTTATTTGGCCCTCTGGTAATTAGCAATCTGGCCTGGGCCCTGTTCTGGAAGAGGTAGAATGAGATATCTATTAATCTTTCTTCATGATCCATCACTTTTAAGACATAAAACTTAGATAATCACACTGTTCTTTGACCCTATGAAGACTAGGCAGTATCTGGAGTTAATATCCTTTTGTTTCATAATCAGGTACGTTTTTCTTTCTCTAGGCCATAAATTAAACTATAATAGATTTTAAAAAAATAAATGCTGGATTTATATATTAGGAAAAAAAGACTTTTTGTTACAGCAGGCTTAGAGTCACAGAAAAATTGAGAAGAGATACAGAGATTTCCCATATACCCGCTATGTATGCGTATGTCCCCACCCAGACATAGCTTTCCTCGCTATCAACATCCCCGACCAGAGGGGTACATTTGTTACAAATGATGAACCTATACCATAATCAAAATCACCCAAACGCCATAGTTTACATGAGGGTTCACTCTTGGTGTTGAACATTCTATGTTTGGACAAATGTGTAATAACATATATCCATCATTATACTGTCATATGAAGCAGTTTCACTGCCCTAAAAATTCTCTGTGCTCCTCCTATTCGCCTGCCCCTCCTAACACCCCCATCTATCCTCTGGCAACCACTGATCTTTTTACTGTCTCCACAGTTTTGCCTTTTCCAGAATGTCATACAGTTGAAATCATACAGTATTTAGACTTTACAGCTTAGCTTTTTCATTTAGTAACATGCATTTAAGTTTTTCATGGCTTGATAGTCCATTTCTTCTTAATGCTGAATAGTATTCCATTGTCTGGGTATACAAAAGTTTACCCATTCAACTACTGAAGGACATCTTGGTTGCTTCCAAGTTTTGGGAATTATGAATAAAGCTGCTATAGACATCTGTGTGCAGGTTTTTGTGTGGACATAAGTTTTCAATTCCTTTGGGTAAGTAACAAGAAGCACGGTTGCTGGATCATATGGTAAGAGGATGCTTAGTTTTTTAGAACCTACCCAACTGTCTTCCAAAGTGCTGGTACCATTTTGCATTCCCACCAGCAATGAATGCGAGTTCCTATTACTACACATCCTCACCAGCATTTGGTGCTGTCAGTGCTCCAGACATTGACCATTCTAATATGTGTGTAGTAGTATCTCACTGTTGTTTTAATTTTCATTTTCCTAATGACATATGATGCTATCACAAATTTTTCAAGGAAGAGCCTTTGTCCTTCCTACTTGGAAACTCTGGAAGGAAGGTTACCTCTTCAGTTCTCAGCTGCTTGCTCTATAAGGGTAAATATAGGAAAACAGTGATAATAGGGATTTTAGATATGTTTTTTCAGGTTCATATCCTGATTGATAATTCCCCCAGGAACAAAATATCCTTTGACAAATGTAATAAAGATTTGTCAGATGATTCTTTCACGTTAATAGAAAATTTTTGTTTCAAAATATAAACTTGAAAAAGAAATGTTTTGATAGAGAGAATGACTACGAATGACTACAAAACAAGATAATTGCCCTCTTTACTGTTGTCTCTGGACAGCTGCCCAGAGAGGAAACATTCCATGGGGCCAGAGCTTCAAATCAGTTTATAGTCCTGGTGGTCTGGAGCGCACAATAGATTTTGTACCTGCTACTTGATCTGTGAAAGCCAGACAGTCTTAATTTAAAGCCAGACTTTACTGAAAATCACTCCAATAGACTAACTCCTGTGATCCCAAGTGAAATGAATTTAGAATTTGTAGATAGAATGTTTTGTGAGGGACTATGATAATTAAACATCTAATGAAAATGCAATACGACCTACTGTTTTCTGTAGTTTGTGGAAGAAAGGCGTTTATCTAGGTCTTTGGGTGAATGGTACTTTGGGCACTGCTCTTAATTTTGGAGAACTTTATTGAGCACCACTGAAACCTATAACTACAATAAATAGAATCTGTATCTGCAAAGATATGTTTTCAAGCCTTTAACATTCATTTAAATTAGGATGGGTAAGTTTAGACCACTTAGTTTTACTTTATATTCTTCACGAAATTCTTACCTACTGACCACTTTTAATGTGGGACTTGCTTTCTACAAAGACAGATAGTCCAGTCCCTCCAGTAGGTTTTCTTCTGGGTGATGAGACGATCGCTTCCCTTGGATATTACCAGATATCCCTAGCTTTGTCCCAGTGCCACTGTTGTCAATCTTCACTCTATTAGAGAAAATTCCTCTGAGCATACAAAGGAGATGCTACAGTGGAGAGGTGACCTCACTAGCCAGGGTTCTTTATAATAAAATATTGGATATTTTCACAAGCTAGGTAAATACTTTCATCCTTATCAGGAATTTACTGACTAAGGTGAAACAGACTAAAAAACAGATAATCCACAGTACTGACCATATCATTCTGAACAGAGGGAGAAAAGAATTTCAGCTTCTGTCATGGGTAAAATAAGAGTAGTCTTTTCACGATAGAATGCTGAACTCTCCAGTTTTTCTCTTGAGGACTGACAATCTCTAACTCAAAGAGGAAAGCCATTAACGACCCCTTAGTCACAGTTCACCAGGAACCAGGCCAAAATCAGCCTTACTTCACTCCCACCCTCCACTGGAGACACAGCCACTTAAGACAAAAAGTTCATCTTACTTTGGCTGTGCTTGAAGAATTTCAGCCTTGTGGGTTTTACCATTCTATCATAAGCTGGTAGGAAATAACTGTAATAAGGTTACCAAATAAATAACACACAAGCTTTTGCAACAAGTTATAATACAACTCCTACTGACAAGCTATACAGATATAGCCATAGATATGCTCTATCTCTCATTATCAAGGAACTTCTATATGCCAGGCACTTAAAGTTGCTGCAAATACAGACATTTTTCCTGCCCTCAAAAAGCTGATATCAATTGGGAATAGGGAGAAGTAGACAAATAATTATAGAATATGATCATCTCTATAGTTGCCCAGAGGAAAGGCGGTTAATGCTTCCTTCTTAAGGAAGGAAGACATTCACCACCATAATAAAACTCTCCAAACTATACATATCAATAGCAGCCATGACACCCAAACCCTTGCTTCTCAATGTATGGTGCCCAGGCCAGCAGCACTGGTATCACCTAGGAGCCTCAGGCCCCTCTTATTGACGCAGCCATTAACAAGATCCACAGTAGTTTTGTATGCTCGTTAATTTTAGAAGCACTCCTCTAAAACAGTGTTTCTCAAACTTAAGCGTGCTTCAGAATCACCTGCGAGGCTTGTTGAAACAGATTGCCTCGTGTTTCTGATTCATAAGTCTGAGTAGGGCTCTGGAACATGCATGCCTAACAAGTTCCCAGGTGATACCGCTGCTGCTGCACTGGGGGCCATTTTGAGAATCACAGGTGTAGGAACCTGAGTCCAGAGAAAGAAGTAAGTATGAAGACTACACATGTTCAGGCTCAGAAATGTCTCATTGAGGGAATGAGGAAAGACTCTGATATGTCGCACATTCAGGGGCACACCTGCTCATTAGCAGATGAAACTTCCATCCTGTGTGCCCTGCCTAGATAAAAGATGTGCATTCCCCTTACTCCCAGTCTCTAGAACAGCGTGGTGCTCAATAGCATTGTGCCTTCTTCTTCCATGATGTAAGTATGGAAGATCCTGTTCTTTGACTCTCCATCCTTGTTCATGCCACTGGTTGGAAGAGTACACCCCGAGTCTCCTGGAATAGCCCACCTGCTCCAGCACAACTTGTCAGGAAAGCCAGGCAGTGAGAGGACACTGAGCACTTAGCCAGCTCTTAATAAAATAACCCTAGGTTTCCTATGTGGCTGTTGCGTCTTGTGAGTACACAACTAACACACACCAAGAGAGAGTATGTTAGGAGTTAATCATGAAAAGCCATCTCAAATGCCTAATAGTCAAACCATATTAGTCCATATCCCCAGAGTTATTCAGAGTAAACAGATTGCCAAGGATTCGATTGCACTATGTAGAGTGGCCCCTCAAAAGCTCTAGAAACTGAACATCTCTTATGGATGTTTAACTTGAATTTTCAGGCCAACCACACTGTCTAGTGGCAGATTACAATGGTCTATGTACAGAGAGAAGCTAAGGGGTCTTTTCCCACATGCTCCATAGATTAAGGCCATGCCTTTTCAGGGTAAAGCACCCTATGTTAATTTGCTTTACTGAAAATTTCAAAAAGGATACAAATCATGACTCCTTGACTATGACATTACCTCACTGACGTTTCTTCACTATTGATTCTATCTATCTTGATGTATTTTCTCCATTTCCACTGCCTGTTCTAGTCCACACAAGCTCCAGGAAGTGAAAGGCTGGGTTGGAAGGCTTCTGCCTGGCATTCTGGTCATGTCTACTTTGATTATTATTCAACAATTCCAACCAGTTGTGTATAATGTAATATGATTTATGGCATGTTAAGTGATGGTTATCCGCACTCACATGAAGTAAATCCATTACTCCAAATACTGTATGTATTTCCATACACCCTGAAGATAGAGTCCCTCTTCCTTATTTTGTTGAAATGCAAAAGTGGTTATTTTTTCCCGTCTCAAAATATTCCAGAATTGTCAGTTACAGTGCTAAGCTTCTAAAAACTTAAGTAATGAGGGAGCTATGAACCTTGCTAATACTTATTTATTCAAAATAATTGGGAAAAGCAACTGGCTTTTATTCACATATCTTATCGATCCTCCAGAATCACCATCTTTGAAGGAGGTGCTGTTGTCTTAATGTCCTGGGGGAGGAGAGAACTAAAACTGCTCCAGCTACAACTCTAGAATGCACTGCTGACAGAGCATGTCACCACTAACTCCCTTCTTCCAATATTGGTAGGGAAATGGGTGTGAAAAGTGAGGGGGATTGTATATGATACGCTCAGCTTGGCCATTACAAATGTATAGACTACCCAACCTACACCTAATATTACAACAGCAATAGGACTAGGCATGCTCTGTGAATATGAGAATACACACACATACATATATATTATTTATACACACACATACACACGACACTCAAGCAATATAGATCTTTGTGCAAAGAAAAAGTTATGAACCAACGTTTATCTTTTTTTCCTAAAGGAAGAAAGCAGGGGCAAAAGAGAGCTTTTACATCATCCATATAATTACCTAACTTGCCCCCTTCATTTTGCCTGGGCAGAACAAGCTGTGTAAAACTAAAGGATGAAACAGGACCTTAAAGGTTTAATTAGTATAATAGTGCCAGAGTTGCTGTTAGTTGTGAAATGTTATTGCACTTTCCTTCTCCGAAGGACATTTTCTTTTCTACCA
This sequence comes from Balaenoptera physalus, assembly GCF_965194825.1. Classification (NCBI taxonomy): domain Eukaryota; kingdom Metazoa; phylum Chordata; class Mammalia; order Artiodactyla; family Balaenopteridae; genus Balaenoptera; species Balaenoptera physalus. The sequence goes on from NC_138886.1 coordinate 44,520,539, forward strand.
CTGCTAATTGCCAAGGTAAGTTTTCTCTAACGATGCACCTTTGTCTTTCACCTTACTCAGCAGTGTGAAGAAGATAAGATGAAGACCCACTGAAAACAGGCGAAACATTGTAGGCTGAGGTTGGTAATACAGAATCAATTACAGTCATTTTAATTCTTCCATGGCCGTTGTGGTACATTTTATGCGAAGAATAATAAACAAATATCCCAGAGAAATTTCCCAAACTTCTTGTCTTATATACATAGACATTTTATTATGATATTATTAAGGTTGGGAGAGGATGGAGAAGATTCAAAGAGGGCTAATTTCCAGGAAGTGTCCTTAATAATGGAATCCATGTGGCAACTCAGCAAATAAATATCTTTACTCAGACCCAAAAAGAGTCTGGATTATGGTAAATTCTGTTCTATGGGTAGAGTATTTGAATGAGCTTCCAAAATATGCTTTTTGCACAAATTTATGGACTTAAGGCTGCAAGGATCTGAGCAAATTCAAATCTTTCTTGGCCCTTCTGTCTTCAGAAATTTTCCTAGGAATTACATATTTTCACTGTAAAATATGTAATTTTCACCTATTTGGCTACCTGCCTCCAGTCATGCAAAAACGGTATTTAAAACTTGCCCCTCAACTCAGTCTGCAGCCTTTATCTGCCTCTTGTTTTCTCAATATGGGGAGAAGGAGAAACTACAAAGACTTGGAATGACTGGGAAACGTCTGCAAAGGAACAGGCTGAAGTTCACAAGAATTGACACTGGATTCATACCCTGCTTCAAGGCAACAAGTGATGTGTGGAATGCAGAGAGGGATAGGTCCTAACCCTCCAACCAAAACTTGGTCTGTAATCTCAGATGCTTTTTTATTCCCAGTAGAGCCATGGTGCTGTAGGGATTAGAGCAAAGACCTGTGATGACCCTGCTGCATCACTGAGGGATACTCTCTTCACCTAGAAAAGGAAATTAATTTTACTTACCCTAACTAGGCAATTGTAAGGTTCAAAATGTTTCATGGATGTGAATGTGCTATCCATGGTACTATCAATGCACTGAAGTAAACTTTTGGAATGCAGAGATTTGCAAAGGTTTCCTTTTCCCTCTGAGACTTTCCTCAGAGAAGATAAAGGTAGATAATAAATGCATTGTGTTCAGTAGCAATAAAGCAGACCTTCAATAAAATCAACTTTTATCGCTACAAAAGCTATACTAGGCTATCTCTACTCTTAAAAACTACAACCAACAAACACAAGAATTCATATAGGAAAAAAAGTCATCTCTGGACCCTAGCATACATATTATTTTTGAAATGTAAAAGGCCTATGAAAATTTAAGGCAGTGAGCTAAGGCACATATTGGTTCTCAAACACTCAGATTTCCAAGAACTCTCTCTGGACCTTATGCTTTACTCATTAATTACAAAAAAATAAAAAAATATGGTATTGCACACCACTGTAACTGCTCTGGAGATTGTCTTTATTTGATGTGTGAAGAAGAAAAATTGATCACTGATACAGGTTTCTTTTGTCCATTTCCTCTCATGTAATGCAATCCCTAAAAAGGCCTTGCAATGTTCAGTGGTGTCATTTTACATCTTATTTATGCCCTGTTATAGAAAGGAATTCAGGTAATGTGATGTGTGTTGAGCAAAGTGACAAAACTATCAGCTTTATACAATAATTCCAGTGTCTAAGGAATATATATCAAGGCATTTTGTCCCTATGAATTACAGTGCCAAGGCCCCCCATATGGGCTTTTCTTTGTAGTGGGCTTGTTCATAATGCCTAAGCTGTTTGTGTCTGTAGAGGAGAGGAGATGAATGAGATATTAGAGCTGTGTGGGAAAATTCTCACTCTCAGCAAAAACTAGCCTATTTATGGGATAATCTTAAAGGACGAGGTATTTTTCATTCTGACATTTACTGATACAAGAAAAAAATCAATGTAGATGGTTTTTCACGGAGGAAACTGTAGATTTTCACTTTGGCGGCAATTGGGAGTTGTGTCTGCATCTTTTCTTATTAGAATGAGTTAAGGACAATGAGTCTCTAGTTTCATTTTTGTACCATGTCCTTACCCACTTCCTCTATTCCTTTTACCAGAGGATGTCACTCAATGTACCTTGAGATCTTGGCAATGAAAACATAGTACAGGTCCTTCAAGGGCACTGGGCCAAGGTTCCCCAGGTCAGAACACAATGCATCACTCTCTAATGATAGCAGAAAGCTAAGAAGACTGTTTTCTTCCTGATCAAACACAGTACGCTCAGGACCTAGTTTAGGTGTTGAGGTAGGAGAAAGAATAAAGCATAATTGATGTAAATTAGAAGATTAGTTTGTTTATTTGTTTAATGTATCTCATATTATTTCTAAAGTGAATTATCATTCAACTTAGCAATGAAATAAAAATAAATAATTCACACTCAGATAGTACTGTAATCTGCTAAATTGACCCAACTGCTTCAAAATCTTAGGTAATTACCACTGCTGGTGAGTTTGTGGGGAGAAAGGCAGAGGCTCATTAACTGCCAAGGCAGCAGCACTTGGGACGGTCTTTTCTGCCTCTTTTACCCACTTCTAGGAATTTATCCTATGAAAGTGATTCAAAGTGAGGCATAAAGCTATAAGCATTAAAATATTTATTGCCATATGACCTATGACTGTAGAAAAATTTAAAAGAACTTGTGATTCCAACAATAGAGGAATAGCTAAATCGATTTAGTGGGTTGCCTGCATAGAATATTATGAAGTCATTAAAAATAATTACGGATACCATGTAACAGTGTGAAAAATATTTATGATATACTATTAATTGAAAAAGCAAAATATAAAGTTACTATGATTGCTATGATTACAACTACATAAACTATGTATGTGTTCAAAGACAAAGAAAACATAGAAAAATTATGAAATCTTCTGTGGTGGTCATAGTAAAGGTGAAATTTTCAACATTATTATTATTTTAGTGCCTTTAAAGTTATTAAAAAATTTTTGAGTTGGGGGGAAAGATCTGAGTCAGCTAAATGAGCCTTGGATGAAATCAAGCAGTTACTTGACCTAAAGAAACATGCGCTCTCTCTCTCTCTCTCTCTTTAAATTTCCATTTTCTGGAGCAAAACTATCTGCATTCAAAACCAGACTCCATTCTTGTAGGAAGAGATAATGGGTGAATTATTTATCCTATCAGGTCCTCAGTTTCCCATTTTTAAAATGGAAATAATAACCATACCTATCTCATAAAATTACTGTGAGGATTAATCATCTTATACAAGTACATAGCCTGACACTTAGTAACTGCTTAATACTGGTTAACTATTACAATAATTTCAATAGAGCTGAAATGCCTTTGAAAACTTGGGACTAAGGTTACTGTAGAAAGCTGCTTAATTTAATTTTAAATTACAAATACTCCTTCATTTAGAGTGGTGGGATGCAGTAGGAAGTAAAAAAAGAGGGTAATTAAATGGAGGTGTCATTTGTATAATGTCAACAGTTTCTTACACATCTGTAAACCAAAGATGGTTTACAGATAGACATCTGTAAACCAAAGATATTTTGATGGACTAAAATACTGAAGAAAACTTTTTGTAGGCTAATTTAACCAAAAGCATGATCTATGACAAGATAAACAAAAACGGAAATCTCTTTATATTCCATCTGGGAGTTGCTGAATAAAATTACAGAAGCAAATTATGCTCACAGTCAGAAAATGCATGAATCCATTCTGGTTTGTCTCATTGCACTGCCTCTCTCTCCTCAAATCACTGAAATATGCAACCTTTCTTGATGACATTGATTAGCCTCACCTTATAATGTATAGCTCTGTTGACAGAAAGAGATTCACATCAAACATTTATCATAAAAGCAACTGGACAGTGTCACAGAATTACGTATGGGAGATTGTTCTTTCTCAGCGATTTACAACCTGGTACTTTCCAGTAGTGTTTTACTTCTTCCTGAATTTATAGGACACAATGCTTAGGTCTGGGTGGATCATGTCATTTATCCCCTTGTCTCCAAAGCGTGGGCTTCAGACAATTAGGCTTTTCTTTTCTCCTGAAAGAGTAAGATACTATACTATCTTCTTAGGCCAGTGACCCCCTTCACTTATTCACTTAACAGAAACCTTTAATGAAAAAGGGTGTGTGTGTGGGTGTGTGTGTGTGTGTGTGTGTGTGTGTGTGTATCGGGGGAAAGGGGTGAGGGGGAGGATGACACTGAAATATAAGCAATTACATAAATCCATATATAATTTACCTCTTGGACTGGCAAAATTGTAAGAAGTTTGATGACATGCTCTGTTGGCAAGACTGTGGTGAATGGGCACATATATTTCTGGTGTGAATATAAATTTGTACATCCTATATGGAGGGCTTTCAGCAATGGCCACAAAAATTATAAATGCATGTACCCTTTCAGTCAGAAATGCCATTAATGAAAATTTATTCTACAAGGAACTTGCAACCTTGAAAAAGTTATTCATTGAAGCATTGTTGATAATACAAAAGATGAGGAAAAAACAAACAAATGTCCATCATTACTATGCAATTTGGTAATAAAGAATGAGGGCACAAATAATAAGGAAAGATTTCTAACATCTGTTATCAGGTGGAAAAGTAGCATGCAAAACAATAAATATAACACGACATTTCTTGTAGAAAAGGAGGGAGGATAAGAAAATATATTTGGATTTGCTTACTTTTACATTAAAAACTCTGGAAAATACTTAAGGACCTAATAAGAAATTTTTACTTGGGGTGGCAGAGGCTGGGGGCAGAATTGAATAGATGAAGGACAGGAGTGGGAGGAAGAACAATATAACTAGATTAGAAATTTTAATAGCACTATTCAGAAAACAAATAATATTTATATGTAGAATTTATTCTCAAGTATGTAATGTCTCCCAAAAAAGTATCTTAAGTCACTATTCATTTGCTGCCCTAGATTATTTTTATGAGCTCAAGGATTCATCCCTTCACTGGTTTCTTTAGACATTCCTTATTAAGTGTCTATTATATGTCTTGCACTGTGTGTGGTGCGTCACATGAACCAGGAAATAATGGATATCCCCTTTCTAGCACCAAAGCACACTCAGATTCTGGTGCAAACTTCACTTGGTCCCTGACCTGATCTCACCAGAGGCCTCTCTTGGTGGTGGTGGGGGGACCCTGCAAGCAGCATGTGGAAGCTGCTGGACTCTTTCCTCTTCCTTGATGTCCAGGAGCACCTGGAGAGAAGAGTCATCAACAGAGGGGATTTCTGCATTTAGGAAGAGAACAAAAAGGGACCATTTCCAAAACTCCTGAGGTCAGGCTACCAAGTGAAGTCTGGGAACACCTTAGAGTCACTTGCAGACAAGCAGGACACCACAGCTGTCCAATCCTTCAAGAGCAAGGAAGGCAAATGAGAGCAGGTGCACAGGCCATGGCAGCCCCGCCATGCCCATGGGCACCCGGGGTAGCAGACATGGAGCCAGCTCTTCTAGGGCACCCTTGCCTGCACGAGTCTGTGATGGTCCTCATTGCTGTGGCTCTTCCCCATTAGAGCCCCTTCTCCCTTATTCATAGGACCATCTCGTGGCCCTCAGTCCTAATGCAGGCTAAGGGATCCCCACTCCTTCCCTGCCTGGAACCTGCCCCACTCCACGGTCACGCTACAGCTCAGCTGACACCCCACCAGTTACCACCCCACATCTGCCCCAGACAGAGCCTAGGCCCAGCTTCAATCCTCTTTCTTTCTTACTTGTCCTACTTCTACTCCACTGCTGATTAGGACCTGGGAGTACCCTTCTACATGGCACTAAATGAGGTATGTCTATCACTCCCACTAAAACTGAACATCTTAACTGGTTCTTGTTGCAAAAGAAGTTGTCCATAGAGTTTACTCCCTTCTGTCCAAAAATCTCAGTAATCCTTGAGTCCTCCCACTCCCAAGCTTCCTCAGTGCTGCCTTGCCTTCTAAACCTGTTTGCTGGTTTCCATCTTCCTGGACATTTTACAACACGTAGGGCTGGGAAGCACCTAGAGCACCACCTTTAAAAGAGACATATTTAACAGTGGTGGGACCTGGATCATAGGACCCTAGCATCCCTGGCCCTGGCGTACCTTCAGGGTGAATCACTAAGGACATCTCAGCCAAAGGGCAGATTGTACCCTCAAAGCCTTCTGAGTTTAAGAGCCAGAGCAACAAGGATCTTGGGGAGATTGCATTGCCACCCAGGAAGCTTCTGTGTGAGGGGCCCAGCAAAGATTCTTCCAAGGAAGGACATGTGGAAGGGTCTCAGGCATGGCCTGGAGAAGAGCCTCAAAAATAACATAATAAGGGGTTCTAAATTCTACGTGGTGATGGGTCTGGGGGCTGCCCTGAGAAGGAGGCAAGTAACTGGGTGAATCACTCAAGGAAAGACTCAGGGAATGAATTCCCAAGGGGCAAAGGTAGAACCAAGACCAAAGGCAACTGGATGACACCCAAGAGTCCATGTGGCAAGAGGCTGGGAAGATCCACCAGGGATGGGCCCCTGTGCTGAGCCTTCTCATGGCTTGCTGCCCACTCTACATTGGCCTCCAGGGAGCCTTGCCAGGAACCTCAGGACACCATCTCCATCTCTGGAGAGGTGTGTTTCATTGTCAACCAGAAAGTTCTCCTCCAACCACTCCTGAGATGAAAATTTTGCTCAAAGAAATGTTTCCATCCAGTCTCAGCAACTCCATTAATTTTCACAAGAGCACATCCTCAGATGAGGATAGTCTCTGGTTTTTGTAATCAGTGTTTACCTTCTCAGTTACATTTGTTTCTTCTAATACGAAAGTGGCATCTTCTGTCTGTGTGTTAATTTGGGTTGAGGTTTGCATTATCCCTGGGGCTTGGGCTTTGAGAAGAAAGGGTCACCTTCAGCTTTACCTGAGTGCCTGCCCTGATTTCTAAAGCCTAGCCAGGTGCATGGAGGGAGGTTGAGAGGGGCTTTGCATACCCATCACCATCCAGGATATTTTCATTTCTACCTGCTCACATGACCTTTGAGAATTTTCATCTAAAAATTCCACTAACCATGGAAACCTGAGCCAAAATAAGCCTGGTATTTTCTTGTGGCCACAAAACCAGGTTTGGGTTTCTTTAGGAATGCCAAAGGGCACCTAGGAGACTTGTGGCAGCTGCCTCCCCTACCTCCCCTGAGCATCAGGCTCTGTTCCTTCCTTCTGTTAGAGAGGCTTGGGAGGGTGCTGATTCTTCAGGTTCTTCAGCCTGGTATGGAGCTTAAGGTGACAGTGATAGGACGTGGTTGTTTCTCTCTATAGGTCGATTTCTTTCTTTTTTTTTTTTAACATCTTTATGGGAGTATAATTGCTTTACAATGGTGTGTTAGTTTCTGCTTTATAACAAAGTGAATCAGCTATACATATACATATATCCCCATATCTCCTCCCTCTTGCGTCTCCCTCCCACCCTCCCTATGCCACCCCTCTAGATGGTCACAAAGCACCGAGCTAATCTCCCTGTGCTATGCAGCTGCTTCCCACTAGCTATCTATTTTACATTTGGTAGCGTATATATGTCCATGCCACTCTCACTTCGTCCCAGCTTACCCTTCCCTCTCCCCTTGTCCTCAAGTCCATTCTCTACGCCTGCATCTTTATTCCTGTCTATAGGTTGATTTCTTATCTACCTTAACTTCTTTTAGATAATTTACATTTGTCACAGGGTAATTTACCAAGCTATTAATTGCTGTTCCGACTCCCTGCAGAGGGGACTCCAGAAGAATGAAGAGTTAACTTTTTCTTTTCAATTTCTAGAAAGTATTGGGCTTCTGGCTTCAAGGATTGTTCATGGTTTTTATTTCTTCTGGTCCTAAACAAACTGTTAGGCACTTGTTATACATCCCCATCCAGGCTGTCTCACAGGAGAGGAATTAGCTGGGGGTACCTGACAGGAAGGCAATGGAATCGGGCGGGGATTGCTGGGTTAGAAGAAGGGATGACACCTGAAGGTAGCAGGGGCTCCAGGGACTTGAGGAAGGAATGTGGAAAGGAGTTCCACAGGGGGAAGGGACCCAAGGAGGCCACAAGACTTCTGATAGGGTGAGTGGATGTTTTTGCCGGATTAAATGAGCAGGGCAATGTCATCTTTATCCCTAAAGGAAACGCACTCGTAATCACATTGTGTTTCTTGTGCAGTGCGTAAGTGTATTTGGGAGGCTTCTGAGGGCTTCTCAGGGTGCAGGGAGCTCTGCTTTTGAGGGGGCCTAAGACCAGTCTCCCTATACCAGCCCTTCCCAGGGGTGTACTGCACTGGGTCAAAGGGTGGGCACCACTGAAGTACAAAAACAAACCTACCAAATGCTAGATGCCACCTGAGGGGCAGCTCTGAGGTTACTGTGGGGTGTCTGTCTGGGGTAAAAATATCTATTGGGCAGACTGGTGTTGGAAAGACCAAACTCATTCAACTTGTACTTTAAGATTGTTTCATTCCTCATGGTTTTTTAAATAAAACACTTGTGGAGTATCTATGGAGTGCCGGGCCCTGCACCTGGTGCAAGGCCAGCTATATAAATTGCAGGGTCCTGTGCAAAACTGCAAATGTGGAGACCCTTATTCAAAAAGCAGGAAAAAGTTTCTCCCAATAGTATTAAAATATAAATGTTTTCCTGTCTTTGTGGTCTCTCAACTTCTTATGGTGTCTTTAATTTTGCAATTTAATGTTGTTCTAAGTAAGGAAATATTAAATATGCTAAATTTTAGCATGAATTTTGCCATTTGTCATTATATTTTGCAATTCCCATCTTAAATACAAACACAAGAGCATTTAACTCACATGCGGAATCACAGAAATCACACCATTTGCATTCTGTAGCTCATACATGCATATGTATTTCGTTCTTACCACAAGTGGAAATGCTTCACAAAAGTAACTTGACTGTTTTCATTTTGCTCCTTGCTATGGTCACATTTGACCACCGCTCTACCTTCAGCTCACTGATGAGTAAGGAAGGACTCAAATGAAAAAGAACTGCGGGTTGTTCTACCCTTCCCTTTCCTTCTGTCATCTTTTTCAGCACAAATAGTTGGTTAATATAGGAAAGTATCAATAATATCAATAAGACAGAGTATGACGGGGATTTGTTAATTTTCTGCAGCTACTGTAACCAATTACCACAAACTTACTGACTTAAAACAACACAGATTTCTTATCTGACAGTTCCGGAGGTCAGAAGTCTGAAATAGGTCTCACTGGGCTAAAATCAAGGTATCAGCAGGGCTGTGTTCCTTGTGGAGTCTCTAGGGAAGAATCTGGTCCTTTGCCTTTTCCAGCTTTGCGAGGTCACCCTCCTTCCTTGGCTCGTGGCACCTTCTTCCATCTTCAAAGCCACCAAGTCCTTCTCATGCTGTCATCGATCTCTCTCTTCCGCTTTCACTCATAAGGACCCTTGTGATTACAACGGGTGCAGATAATCCAGGATAATCTCCCCATCTCAAGGTCAGCTGATTAGCACCCTTCATTCTATCTGCAATCTTAAATCTCCCTCTGCCATGTAACCTCATATATTCAAGTCTACAGGTATTAGGATGTGGTCATCTTTGGGGCTGAAGATGAATCATTCTGCCTACCACAGGATTCTTTAGTGGTTCTTGTTTCTTAGAATACCGTTGCCTTTTTTCTACATTCAAAACAAGTTCTGGTTCCAATGGAAAGCAAAGTGTGGCCTCTTGGATGGTCAGTGTTCTCACTTTGCCACAGATGTAACACATTTACCTTGTACTCACTTTTAGACTTGCTGAACTCCCATGCATCATGGGGCCACTGGAATTCTGTACTCACGGGGCACTGCACACACCATAAATGAATGGGGCAGCTAGGAAGTGGGGAACTACATGTGGCACGTATCTTGTCTGCTCAACTGCATGCTCCATTGCCCCTCACAGAACATAAGTTCACTCACAGAACAGAGGTTCAAAGAAAAAATTATTAAGAAGTTCAAGATGGTGATAGCAAAGCTTCAAACCAAAGTCAGGGTCCTTCTGAGTACAGCCTTGTGAGGCTGCCCAGGTCAGGCATCCAGAAAGCTGGCCCTGCCCTCATGAACTCTAGCAGCATTAATGACCAACCAAAACTAACTTTTAAAAAGTTGATGATAAAAGAGTAAGACTTGCAAATGGGACCTAACCAAACTTACAAGCTTTTGCACAGCAAAGGAAACTATAAGCGAAACAAAAAGACAACCTACAGAATGGGAGAAAATATTTGCAAATGATGCAACTGACAAGGGCTTAATTTCCAAACATTACAAACAGCTCATACAACTCAACAACAAAAACACAAACAACCCAATTGAAAAATGGTCAGAAGACCTAAACAGACATTTCTCCAAAGAAGGCATACAGATGGCCAATAGGCACATGAAAAGATGCTCAACATCGCTAATTATTAGAGAAATGCAAATCAAAACTACAAAGAGGTACCACCTCACACTGGTCAGAATGACCATCATCTAAAAGCCTACAAATAATAAATGCTGGAGAGGGTGTGGAGAAGAGGGAACCTTCCTACACTGTTGGTGGGAATGTAAGTTGGTACAGCCACTATGGAAATCAATATGGAGGTTCCTCAGAAAACTAAAAATAGAATTATCATATGATCCAGCAATCCCACTCCTGGGCATGTATCCAGACAAAACTTAATTTAAAAAGATACATGCGGGGACTTCCCTGGTGGCGCAGTGGTTAAGAATCTGCCTGCCAATGCAGGGGACATGGGTTCAATCCCTGGTCCAGGAAGATCCCACACGCTGCAGAACAACTAAGCCTGTGCGTCACAACTACTGAGCCTGCACTCTAGAGCCCGTGTGCCACAACTACTGAGCCCATGTGCCACAACTACTGAGCCCACATGCTGCAACTACTGAACCCCATGCACCTAGAGCCTGTGCTCCGCAACAAGAGAAGCCACCACAATTAGAAGCCCATGCCCCACAATGAAGAGTAGCCCCCGCTCGCCACAACTAGAGAAAGCCCACATGCAGCAATGAAGACCCAATGCAGCCAAGAAAAAAAAAAAAAAAGATACATGCACCCCTGTGTTCATAGCAGCACTATTCACAATAGCCAAGACATGGAAACAACCTAAATGTCCATCAACAGATGAATGGATAAAGAAGATATGGTACATATATACAATGGAATACTACTCAGCCATAAAAAAGAACAAAATAATGCCATTTGCAGCAACATGGACACAACTAGAGAATATCACACTAAATGAAGTAAATCAGAGAGAGAAAGACAAATACCATATGATATCACTTATATGTGGAATCTAAAATATGGCACAAATGAACCTATCTATGAAACAGAAACAGACTCATACACATAGAGAACAGACTTGTGGTTGCCAAGGTGGGGGGTGGGGGAAGGATGGATTGGGAGTTTGGGGTTAGTAGATGCAAACTATTACATATAGAATGGATAAACAGCAAGGTCCTACTGTATAGCACAGGGAACTATATTCAATATCCTGGGATAAACCATAATGGAAAAGAATATAAAAAAGAATGTATATATATGTGGATAACTGAGTCACTGTGCTGTACAGCAGAAATTAACATAACATTGTAAATAACTACAGTGCAATAAAAAATAAATTTAAAAAAGAGTAAGACTTGAATACAATAACAGCAGAAACAGAATTATGATTTTTAGCAGATTTCTTAATGATAAATTTTCACTCACACACACACACCATCTCATACCATTTATTCATATTTAGCATGATTCACTCAAAAGTGCTACTTGTGGTTAAAGAGGAGAAATAAGTGGTTTTCATGATACCCTATGGGGTTTCTTTTCAAGTACAGTTGGGATCAGTTGTTAGTTGAGTAATTTTATAAAGTTTTAAATTGAAAATTATAAAAAATACATAAATACTATAGACTTCTTACTTTGAACTTAAAGTATATAAATCTATATTCATTGGTAATCATTTGATATAGGGTCATGGTCTTTCCTTTGAGTATGGGAACTATGATTAGAATTCCAGATCCTTCTTCTATAAATCATATCCACAAGGAATAAACTACTATTTCCAATCTACTGCTTATTCTCTTTTGTATCAACTTCTTTAAAGTGATACAAGACACTTTAATGAAAATACTTATGGACAGTTACACACAATTTTGGCACAATCTGAGTTCAGGATCCTTCTAGTTTTATAATCCCCTCTTCAAACTTTAATAGTCGTTGTCTACATGTAAGTCATTAGAATATCTTTATTTTGTGACTGGCCTTTATGGAGTCTTTCCAAAGTATTCAACTTTGTTTTGAAATGAATAATAACTTTTCTTTTTTATCACTTACATTTCATTGATTTATTTAATATTTAATTAAAGTCCTAATTATATAAGTACAACTGGCATAAATATTTAATCAAATTATATCATTTGCTAAGTACAACTGCCACAGGAAGTTTAAGAAGAAAGTGAACGGACTTTGAGAAGCATGTGACTTAACTGGTGGGAGTGACAGTATGCAGGCTCCCAGGGATCAGCCAAATAGTCATGAACCCTCAGCACTGAACAGACACCAGTCAGCACATTTTATGTGGATAATGGAAAATCTTATTTGATTTAGACATGTGGTTCAGGGAAAATTGGTTTCAAAATACTTCATTTGAAAGGAATGCCCCCAAGAGATCCCATTTCTTTAGTTTCTTTACACCAAATTCAAGGGGGCTCAAGACGCCCCTTGTTTATTCACTGTCCTCTCAGATGTCATTTTCTCTGGAAGGCTTTCCCCTCCTCCCCCATGTGTGGAATCAGTCACTCCCTCTGCTTCCTCTCTTATACAGTTATAGCACTGATCACATTGTACTGGATTATTAGCCTTTCTGTCTCATTCCCTACTTAGAAGGTACTCCGTGTATACTCCAGAACACATCTGGTCTCACAACACGTAGCTGTGCTCTGAGATTCTCCTTTGTTAGTTATACAGTCTTACTTTATTGAATAACTTGATTATATTGTCCATCATTCTTTGAATTGAATCTTTAATCTTTCACTAAATGATATTTTTAAAACCTGTTAATGTACATACAGTGCTTAGAACAGTGCCTGGCACACAGTAAATTTGTTATGTGTTTGTTACCATTATCTTTTCACCTATATATTAACTTTCACCTTACATGTCTTTTTGAATATGTTTTCACTTCCAGTCAGTTGTTTCATATTTTTAGGGATTGATCTGTAAGCATAAATTCAATTGTTAACTTGCTGGTATTCTAAGCACTTAACAGTTTGCACTGTAACTTATTATTACAGTAACCACTGTAATACTTTTGATTATAACATCATTTCAATGATCACTTACATTTTGGTGAGAAAAGTAGAAAAGGTAGTATTATCAATTGGATAAATTGAAAGAAAACTGCATGGCAGCTTACCTCAAAGTACATAATGAATCAAAATAGGCATCTAGAATAAGAATTCCAAGTGATCTTTTCATTATTAGGCTCTGATTTCTACAGCACCAAATCTTAAGTGGCACAAAGAAAAGGGCATGTAAACTCTTTAATTTCAGTCCCAATATTTTGAAAAGAACTAACAAATTGTAATTTGAACTGTGACCCTAGACTAGAAGTATCCATCTAATTGCATTCCACGACATTGTAACTCAGTACACTTCAGCCCTTACACATCCTACATAAGCTAAATACTGAACCACCCTCCAACCTGTGTTTGCACCTTACCCAGGCCAGTTCTTGACTCTCCTGGCATTACCCTCTGATATGATATACTCTTTCATCTTGACCACATTTTAGGTTCCTCAGCCTGGAAATACTTCCCCAATAACCCCAAACTGATCCAACTGATCAGAATCGTCCAGCCACTACAATGTTTTGAGGAGAGAATTTTACATCTATTTTGTCCTATGAGGATAAAATCTACATCATGTCTCAAAGCTATACAACCACACATGGCAGCTCTGGATGCAGTGTCTACAGTGCAATAACCACACAATTCTTGTCCTTCCTTCTGTAACCCAGAATCCTGATGTTTGTTTTGTTTGTTCTTTACTTTTCAGAGCCATTGTTACCCTACAAGAACTGCAGAATGGTTTTAAGTCTTACTATCTGACGTTGACACTAGCTCGGTAAGAAGTCATGGTAGAAGGGAACAAAGGGATGACTGTGACTCAGGCTAAGCAACTGGGAAGGAAGACATGGGAGTTAAGAGGCAGAACATGTTCCAAGAAGTAGGAACCTGCCCCAACACACTTTGTATGGTTCACAGTTTTACCACCCATGTGCTACTTTGGCTTTTCAATTAGTCACAGTATCCATATTTTCAAACCCCAAACCAGGCGGCAGGCCAATGTAAGTCATGTAGAAAACAGGACAGAATATTTAAATCATGATTGGTCTATAAAATTTGGTGGCCATACATGTAGACCATTAACCTAATTCTGTACAGAAAAATAAATACTGGATGGGAAGAGCTAATTCCTGATTTGCATGTTGCTGGTAACCTTCTCTTTGCTTTTGTCTGTTTTGATCCACAATTACTTGAATTACTCTATGTTGCCTAGAGTAAGTACAACTTTCCATAGTTTTAATGAGTCGAAGATGCAAAAATGATTATCTGTATGAGATTCTTCTCTGGGTCCTGTAGGTATCATATGTGCAAAAATGTTTCGAGACTCTTGATTTGACACTAATAAAAGAAATTCATGCCCTGATACATAACGTGGCAACACTGCGGACCCACAGCTATCTAGAGGGCATAGTAAGTGTAAGGGTGGGGTGGGGGTGGCAGTGAACCTTATTTTTTTCTCAGTACTTTGATGAGAATGGACAACGAAATTGCCTTTCTTGAATTATTTAATGGCAGTAATTCTATCGTAGCTGCTTTGAGCCTCACGATACATTACCCTTCTTGGATAGCCATATTCTTTCTAAATTTTTCCATTCCTCCTCCCCCACCAAAAGTCAGAACCTTTTCACCACTCTTATTACATGAATTATCTGAACTGTCCTTTCATGAGTATAGGGGAGAAGACACAGCTGAAGATGTCAGTTAGATATAGAAAGTAAGTTAGAGTCATTTTACCACAGTCTTGTGGAAATAGGGTGACCAGCTGTTTCTATTTTCCAGGGACTGAGGAGTTTCCTACAATATAGGACTTTCAGTGCTACACCCAACAAAGTCCTGAGTGAAGAGGGACAAACTAGTCATTACATTAAAAGTTTAAACAGGACGTTAAATCAAAATGGCAGGCAGATCCCTCCCTCTCATCTAAATCCCAGGAACTGACAAAAAAGATATTTAAAAATGGCAGAATAGGGCTTCCCTGGTGGCGCAGTGGTTGAGAATCTGCCTGCAAATGCAGGGGACACGGGTTCAAGCCCTGGTCTGGGAAGATCCCACATGCCGCGGAGCAACTGGCCCGTGAGCCACAACTACTGAGCCTGCGCGTCCGGAGCCTGTGCTCCACAACAAGAGAGGCCACGATAGTGAGAGGCCTGCACACCGCGATGAAGAGTGGCCCCCACTCGCCGCAACTAGAGAAAGCCCTCGCACAGAAACGAAGACCCAACACAGCCAAAAATAAATAAATAAATTTATAAAAAAAAAAATGACAGAATAAATCTATAACTGTTGAGGAAAACAAAAAAGAGGAAGAGGAAGGAACTCCTGAAAGATAGCCAAGATCAGATACAAAGATAAGCAAAAGCAGTTTAGAAAGCTTTACAATAGCTAAGAGGGAAAAATATATGAAGGTAAAAGAGGTTTCGGGGTGCTCCAAAACCAAAATAAATGGAGACAAGAAAGTAGACAAAATTCCAAGGCAACAATTAGGGTAAATATTTGCGGATGTACACTCAGAAAAGCTAAGCCATTTTCCCTCTTCACACCTTTGCCAATTTATATTAAAACATTAAACTGCAGTCATATATAGCAACAAGCTAAAGTAGGAAATATGGGCAGTGAGGCCAGAGAGAGAAGGCAGTGCTCCAAGAAGCAACTGAAGAAAACCCATACCCTAAACACAAATACTAAACTCAAATCTTAAAATAATTTTAGTACACACACACACACACATCTATCTATCTATATCTATCTACCTATATATCTATTTATACACATACATACACACATATATATCCTAAATCAAGGATGTTACTTAAAAGGAAAACAATAGAGGCATTCCAATTAAGGACAGGGACAGGGCAAGAACGCACACTAACCCCATAACTATTTAACATGATATTACAGTCAATGCAATCAGACAAGATAAAACAACTGGAGCCATGATGGAAAATAAATTATCTATATTTATAGACGGCATGATAATATATCTAGAAAACCCTAAAGAATCAATGATAAAACTAATTCAAACAATAAAAGCAAGATATAAAATTAACATGAAAAATATTACTAGCTTGCCCATACATGAATAATATCTAGATAGAAGAACTAATGAAAGAGAAACTCTATTTACATTAGCAACAAAATGAACTTAACAACAAAAAATTTAGAAATAAACTTAATAAATAGTGTTCAAAATCTTTGTAAAGAAAACTATAAAAAATCATCCTCCCTCCCAGCTTGTTCTCTTTTGGGCCTCTCAACATCATCAAGATATCCATTCTCTATGAGTTAAAATACCAGGAAGCTTTTTTCTAGCAATGAACAACTTGATAATTAAGTTCATATCAAATAATAAACATGCAATAATATAACGAGGGAAATGCTTAAAACGAAGAGCTAGAGAGAGGACTAGCCCTACCAGATATTAAGAATTATAAAGCCACTATAATTAAAGTAATGATACATGGAAAGATGACCAGACTAATGGAATAGAATAGAAAGTCTAGAAATAGACTCAGCATCATATGGAAATCTAGTGTATAGAAAGGATGATAGTTCATGTCACTAGGTGAAATACAGACTTTAAAAAAAATAAAAGGATAGCCATCTGAAAAAGATAAAACTTTAAATTAGATCCATTCCTCACATCATATGTAAGAATAGAATCCAAATCAATTGAAGATCTAAATGTAAAATTAAGTAAACAAACAAAAACCAAAAAATCTTTATAATAGAAGAAAACATCAGTGGATTCCTCCATAATTTTGGTGTAGGCAAAGGTTTTCTAACCATGACTCAAAATGCAGATGTAATAAAAGACTGACAAATTTAACTACATAGATTGGACCTTGATGCAGCAGCACAGGATGTTGTTTCCTTCCGGCTTTCCCTCTCGGGCATACAACTTCTGCCCTTATAGAGCTAGTTATTAAACAAGTACCAGCACACCATTGTTAATACCTTCTCCCAAGTTATATGTTTCCTTCACTGGGATTAGCACTTCAGAGCAGGAGGTGGATCAAAAAAGATCTTGCTGACCAGAGGGCAGAGAGCAGAAGCAAGAAGAACTACTATCCTGCAGCCTGTGGAACAAAAACCACATTCACAGAAAGATAGACAAGATGAAAAGGCAGAAGGCTATGTACCAGATGAAGGAACAAGATAAAACTCCAGAAAAACAACTAAACGAAGTGGAGATAGGCAACCTTCCAGAAAAAGAATTCGGAATAATGATAGTGAGGATGATCCAGGACCTCGAAAAAAGAATGGAGGCAAAGATCAAGAAGATGCAAGAAATGTTTAACAAAGACCTAGAAGAATTAAAGAACAAACAAACAGAGATGAACATTACATTAACTGAAATGAAAACTAAGCTAGAAGGAACCAAAAGCAGAATAACTGAGGCAGAAGAACGGATAAGTGACCTGGAAGACAGAATGGTGGAATTCACTGCTGTGGAACAGAATAAAGAAAAAAGAATGAAAAGAAATGAAGACAACCTAAGAGACCTCTAGGACAACATTAAATGTAACAACATTCGCAATATAGGGGTCCCAGAAGGAGAAGAGAGAGAGAAAGGACCAGAGAAAATATTTGAAGAGATTATAGTCGAAAACGTCCCTAACATGGGAAAGGAAATAGCCACCCAAGTCCAGGAAGCGCAGAGAGTCCCATACAGGATAAACCCAAGGAGAAACACGCCGAGACACATAGTAATCAAATTGGTAAAAATTAAAGACAAAGAAAAATTATTGAAAGCAGCAAGGGAAAAATGACAAATAACATACAAGGGAACTCCCATAAGGTTAACAGCTGATTTCTCAGCAGAAACTCTACAAGCCAGAAGGGAGTGGCATGATATACTTAAAGTGACAAAAGGGAAGAACCTACAACCGAGATTACTCTACCCGGCAAGGATCTCATTCAGATTCGATGGAGAAATCAAAAGCTTTACAGATAAGCAAAAGCTAAGAGAATTCAGCACCACCAAACCAGCTCTACAACAAATGCAAAAGGAACTTCTCTAAGTGGAAGTGGCAAACACAAGAAAAGAAAAGGACCTACAAAAACAAACCCAAAACAATTAAGAAAATGGTACTAGGAACATACATATTGATAATTACCTTAAATGTGAATGGATTAAATGCTCCAACCAAAAGACACAGGCTTGCTGAATGGATACAAAAACAAGGCCCATCTATATGCTGTCTACAAGAGACCCACTTCAGACCTAGGGACACACACAGACTGAAAATGAGGGGATGGAAAAAGATACTCCACGCAAAGGGAAATCAAAAGAAAGCTGGAGTAGCAATACTCATATCAGATAAAATAGACTTTAAGATAAAGAATGTTACAAGAGACAAGGAAGGACACTACATAATGATCAAGGGGTCAATCCAAGAAGAAGATATAACAATTATAAATATATATGTACCCAACATAGGAGCACTTCAATACATAAGGCAACTGCTAACAGCTGTAAAAGAGGAAATCGACAGTAACACAATAATAGTGGGAGACTTTAACACCTCACTTACAAAAATGGACAGATCATCCCAAATTAAAATAAGTAAGGAAACAGAAGCTTTAAATGACACAATAGACCAGATAGATTTAATTAATATTTATAGGACATTCCATCCAGAAACAGCAGATTACACTTTCTTCTCAAGTGCGCACGGAACATTCTCCAGGATAGATCACACCTTGGGTCACAAATCAAGCCTCAGTAAATTTAAGAAAACTGAAATCATATCAAGCATCTTTTCTGACCACAACACTATGAGATTAGAAACGAATTACAGGGAAAAAAATGTAAAAAATACAAACACATGGAGGCTAAACAACACGTTACTAAATAACCAAGAGATCACTAAAGAAATCAAAGAGGAAATCAAAAAATACCTAGAGACAAATGAAAACACGATGATCCAAAACCTATGGGATGCAGCAAAAGCAGTTCTAAGAGGGAAGTTTATAGCTATACAAGCCTACCGCAAGAAACAAGAAAAATCGCAAATAAACAATCTAACCTTACACCTAAAGGAACTAGAGAAAGAAGAACAAACAAAACCCAAAGTTAGCAGAAGGAAAGAACTCATAAATATCAGAGCGGAAATAAATGAAATAGAAACAAAGAAAACAATAGCACAGATCAATAAAAGTAAAAGCTGGTTCTTTGAGAAGATAAACAAAATTGAATAAACCATTAGCCAGACTCATCAAGAAAAAGAGGGAGAGGACTCAAATCAATAAAATTAGAAATGAAAAAGGAGAAGTTACAACAGACACCACAGAAATACAAAGCATCCTGAGAGACTACCACAAGCAACTCTATGCCAATAAAATGGACAACCTGGAAGAAATGGACAAATTCTTAGAAAGGTACAACCTTCCAAGACTAAACCAGGAAGAAATAGAGAATATGAACAGACCAATCACAAGTAATGAAATTGAAACTGTGATTAAAAGTCTTCCAAGAAACAAAAGTCCTGGACCAGATGGCTTCACAGGTGAATTCTATCAAACATTTAGAGAAGAGCTAACACCCATCCTTCTCAAACTCTTCCAAAAAGTTGCAGAGGAAGGAACACTCTCAAACTCATTCTATGAGGCCACCATCACCCTGATACCAAAACCAGACAAAGATACTGCAAAAAAAGAAAATTACATACCAATATCACTGATGAATATAGATGCAAAAATCCTCAACAAAATACTAGCAAACAGAATCCAACAACACATTAAAAGGATCATACACCACAATCAAGTGGGATTTATCCCAGGGATGCAAGGATTCTTCAATATACATAAATCAATCAATGTGATAAACCATATTAACAAACTGAAGAAGAAAAACCAAATGATCATCTCAACAGATACAGAAAAAGCTTTTGACAAAATTCAACACCCATTTATGATAAAAACTCTCCAGATAATGGGCACAGAGGGAACCTACCTCAACATAATAAAGGCCATATATGACAAACCCACGGCAAACATCATTCTCAATGGTGAAAAACTGAAAGCATTTCCTCTAAGATCAGGAACAAGATAAAGATGTCCACTCTCACCACTATTATTCAACATGGTTTTGGAAGTCCTAGCCACAGCAATCAGAGAAGAAAAAGAAATAAAAGGAATACAAATTGGAAAAGAAGAAGTAAAACTGTCACTGTTTGCAGATGACATGATACTATACATAGAGAATCCTAAAGATGCCACCAGAAAACCACTAGAGCTAATCAATGAATTTGGTAAAGTTGCAGGATACAAAATTAATGCACAGAAATCTCTTGCATTCCTATACACTAGTGATGAAAAATCTGAAAGAGAAATTAAGGAAACAATCCCATTTTCCATTGCAACAAAAAGAATAAAATACCTAGGAATAAACCTACCTACGGAGACAAAAGACCTGTATGCAGAAAACTATAAGACACTGATGAAAGAAATTAAAGATGATACCACCAGATGGAGAGATATACCATGTTCTTGGATTGGAAGAATCAATATTGTGAAAATGACTATACTACCCAAAGCAATCTACAGATTCAATGCAATCCCTATCAAATTACCAATGGCATTGTTTGCGGAACTAGAACAAAAAAATCTTAAAATTTGTATGGAGACACAAAAGACCCCGAATAGCCAAAGCAGTCTTGAGGGAAAAAAACGGAGCCGGAGGAATCGGACTCCCTGACTTTAGACTATACTACAAAGCTACAGTAATCAAGACAATATGGTACTGGCACAAAAACAGAAACATAGATCAATGGAACAAGATAGAAAGCCCAGAGAGAAACCCACGCACCTATGGTCAACTAATCTATGACAAAGGAGGCAAGGATATAAAATGGAGAAAAGACAGTCTCTTCAATAAATAGTGCTGGGAAAACTGGACAGCTACATGTAAAAGAATGAAATTAGAACACTCCCTAACACCATACACAAAAATAAACTCAAAATGAATTAGAGACCTAAATGTATGACCGGACACTATAAAACTCTTAGAGCAAAACATAGGAAGAACACTCTTTGACATAAATCACAGCAAGATCTTTTTTGATCCACCTCCTAGAGTAATGGAAATGAAAACAAAAATAAACAAATAGGACCTAATGATACGTAAAAGTTTTTGCACAGCAAAGGAAACCATAAACAAGACGAAAAGACAACCCTCAGAATGGGAGAAAATATTTGCAAATGAATCAAAGGACAAAGGATTAATCTCGAAAATATATAAACAGCTCATGCAGCTCAATATTAAAAAAACAAACAACACAATCCAAAAATGGGCAGAAGACCTAAATAGACATTTCTCCAAAGAAGACATACAGATGGCCAAGAAGCACATGAAAAGCTGCTCAACATCACTAATTATTAGAGAAATGCAAATCAAAACTACAATGAGGTATCACCTCACACCAGTTAGAATGGGCATCATCAGAAAATCTACAAACAACAAATGCTGGAGAGGGTGTGGAGAAAAGGGAACCCTCTTGCACTGTTGGTGGGAATGTAAATTGATACAGCCACTATGGAGAACAGTATGGAGTTTCTTTAAAAAAACTAAAAATAGAATTACCATATGATCCAGCAATCCCACTACTGGGCATATACTCAGAGAACACCATAATTCAAAAAGACACATGGACCCCAATGTTCATTGCAGCACTATTTACAATAGCCAGGTCATGGAAGCAACCTAAATGCCCATCGACAGACGAATGGATAAAGAAGATATGGTACATATATACAATGGAATATTGCTCAGCCATAACAAGGAATGAAATTGGGTCATTTGTTGAGACGTGGATGGATCTAGAGACTGTCATACAGAGTGAAGTAAGTCAGAAAGAGAAAAACAGATATCGTATATTAATGCATATATGTGGAACCTAGAAAAATGGTACAGATGAACCGGTTGGCAGGTCAGAAATTGAGACACAGATGTAGAGAACAAACGTATGGACATCAAGGGGGGAAAGCTGCGGGGGTGGGGTGGGGGTGGTGGTGTGATGAATTGGGCGACTGGGATTGACATGTATACACCGATGTGTATAAAAGTGATGACAAATAAGAGCCTGCTGTATAAAAAAATAAATAAAATTCAAAAATTTAAAAAAAAACATTTAACTACATAACTTTTCTAATGCATGGCCAAAAAAAATCTATAAGCAAGTCAAAAGAAAAATGACAAATTTAGAGAAAATGTTTGAAATATATATCATAAATGTATAAAAATTAAGAGGAAAAATACCAAAAATGATATAACTATGAAGAAAAGACATGTACAGACAATACAAAGCCCACGCGCCACAATTAGAGAGAAGCCCGCATGCCACGAGAGATCCTGCATGCCACAACGAAGATCCCATGTACCGTAACCAAAAATAAATAAATAAACAAACAAACAAATAAAATCCCTGCTTGGCTTTCTACAAAAAAAAAAAATATGAAAAGATACTCAATTTTACTCATAATGAGAGAAATTCAAATTCAAACTATACTTAGGTACTATTTCTCACCCACCAGATTAGCAAAAATTTTAAATATTGACAATGTATTGTATCAAAGAGGCTATGGATAATAAGCACTTTTATGCATTGATGGTAGAAATGAAAAATAGCACAATTCCTATGGAGAGAATTTAACAAAACTACAAAACTGCATATGCGTTTACCTTTTGACCCAGAAATCCTATTTCTTAGAATTTATTCTGAAGACACACCTTAAACAGTATGGAAATACATATATACACATGATTATTCACTGCAACATTATTTGTAATTGCAAAATATTGGAAAGTACCTAAATATCCAAATAGGAGATGGATTGAATAAATGATGATGTATATATATATATACACACACACACTGATATACTATGCAGGTGTTTAAAAAAAAGAATGAGGAAAATACTCACCTACTGTTATGGGGTGTTTTCCAGGCTAGATTACTAAGTGAAAAAAGCAAAGTGGAAAATATTTTAAAGGAAAGAAAATAGAAAATATTTCTACATCTGCTTAGTTTTTGCAGAAAGCAGCACAGGAAGATTGAAAAGAAATAAATGAAATTGGTTGCCTATAGTGGTAATTGTAATGAGTTGAACTGTGTTTCCCCAAAATTCATATAATGAAGCTCTAATCCCCAGTATCTCAGAATGTGACTATTCGGAGATAGGGTCTTTGCAGAGGTAATTGAAGTTAAAATGAAGTCATTATGATAGGCCTTAAGCCAGTATGACTGGTATTACTACAAGGAGAAATTTAGACACAGAGACACACATAGAGGGGAGACAATGGGAAGAGACATGAAAAGAAGATGGCTATCTATAAGCCAAGGAGAGATGCCTGGAACAGATCCTTCCCTCACAGTCCTCAAAAGGAACCAACCCTGCCTACACCTTGATTTTGAATTTCTAGCCTCCAGAACTGTGAGGCAATAAATTTGTTGTTTAAGCCATTCAGTCTGAGGTACTGTATCACGGCAGCCCTAGTATAGTGATGATGGTGGTGGCAGGGAGTACAGCATATGTTCCAGGTTATTTATTACTTCTTAACAAACAATCCCCAAATTAGTAGAGTAAAGCAACAACTCTTCGATTTGAGAATCAAGAATTCCTACAGGGAATAGAGGGCAAAAAGCTCATCTCTCTTCCACGATATCTGTGGCCTCAGCTGGGGTGGCATGAATGGCTGGAGGGCTGGGACAACCTCACTGAGGCAATATGTCTGGACTGTTCTTCCAGTGGCATCTGCTGGAGCTGGAATATCCAAGATGGCTTCTTCACTCACAGATCTGGCACCTAAAAGTGGATGACCGGAAAACTGGGGACTGAAAGCGTTGTTTTCTCTTTACGTGGTTAGCTTGAGCTTCCTCACAATAGGGTGATCTCAAGGTGCACATTACACGTGACGGGGTTCCCTCAGAATAAGCATTCCACCATATTATATTGGTCAAAGCAATCACAGAATCAACCTAGATTCAAGGGGATAGAGAAGTGTATTCCACTTCTTGATGAGTGGGTAGCAACGTGGCATTGCAGAAGGCCATGTGTGATGGAAGATAGTGTTGTGATCATGTCTGGAAAATATAAGAAGCCGCTGGGTGGGAGACTTAGGGGAAGAAGTGACATCTCTGTGAGCATACTTTAAAAAAAAAATAGTTTAACTTTGGAAAGCATTTAGTGTTCCAGAACAGGATTGGCAAACAACAGCCCACAGGCCAAATCTATCCTGCTGTCTGTTTCTGTAAATAAAATTTTATTGGAACTCAGCAATGCCCATTTGTTTATGGCCTATGGGTGCTTTCACACTAAACCAGCAGATTTGAGTAGTTGCGACAAAGACTGTATGGTCCACAAAGTATAAAATATTCACTGTCTGGTTTTTACAGAAAAAGTTTGCTGATCCCTGTTCTAGAAAGTAAAAATAAATTAATTAATTTAATTAAATCCACAGAGATAGAGAGAAAAACACTAAAACTGAATGCAAACAGCAACAAATGAACCCAAGCTGTATCTGAAATGAACAACATACTATACTGCAAGAGAGAAAAAAAACTAAAGTACCTATTGAACTTAATAATATGACTGTATACCTTCAGCCTAGAGAGAAAATAACATTGCAATCAGATCTTGAACTCTTTTGTAGGTTTGTGTTTTATGGTGACATTGGTGCAGAAATTCTGAATCTAATTTTTGTGTATTGTGAAATTGAACAAATGATTGAGAAAGTGTTGTGATGTTAGAAGTGCCAGGTTATCTCTATAGAAGGAGAAGGATACAAAATGAAATGGAGGAAGGCAAAGAAGCACCCACTGGGGTTGGATCAAAGCTGTAAAAAGCCGTATGAATCTACGTCTAACCTGTATCTCCTAAATCTCTGCTGAAAAGGCCTAGAATCAATGACACTCCAGCATCAATAATCCTATTTAATGCCCACACATTAGTTTCTAAATGCCATCTATATTATAGGGAACAGAGGCTTTTTGGAGAAATGTCAAATTCCAGGGAAGTAACAAAATGAACCAGAAACATCTTCTTGTGCCAAAAAGTAAGGAAGTACTCAACAAAATAAATAATTGGAAATGTCAAAAGGACACAGGACAGTACTCTTCAGAACTGCCTTATCAAAAACAAGGTAAATCTGAGAAACTGTCACTGAGCAGAGGCTAAGGAGACATGACGTGGTATCTTGAATGGGATCCTGGAATAGAAAAAGGACATTAGGAAAAAAAACTAGTGAAATTTAAATAAAGTGTGGAGTTTGGTTAATAGTAATGTACCATTGTTGCTTCTGTAGTTGCTACAAATGAACCATAGTAATATAAGATGTTACAAGAGGGGAAAATGAGTGAGCAGTATGCAGGAATTCTTTGTGTTACATTTGCATCTTTTCTATAAAATTATTCTAAAACTAAAAGTTTTTTTTTAAATGTCCCTTGAAAAAGCAAAAACAACACACACACATACACTCACACCACACAGGAGCTATCTTGAAGAGGCTCCCACTGGCCAAATATACAAAAATTTGAGCATAAAAACTGAGGATAGTAACGGATTAAGACCCATTGAATAAAATAGGAATACAGGAGTCCATAGTAATAATCAATAAATATTCTTAGTGGCAAAAGTAGGGCTCTTCCTTGCAGTAGAATGCCAATGAACAAGTGTAGAAGGAGTGCCCGAATTGGAAAGTCACTATTTTGCAACGGTTAAGAGTCAAGATTGTTTCAGGTGAGAATCATCAATGGATGTTAGATCTACTGAGAAAAGGCGGAAGTGGAGTTTGATGAATATCATTATACTTACATGACCTTAAGTGTCTCCCCAGAGATTGCTTATGATTTTCAAGGTAGAAAAATAATAATTTTACAATGGAAAAAACCAAACAATATCTTAGCCTGGTGATCAAAATGAGCATCCCCAAGGAGGGGCAGATGGACATACTGTGCATGCAGGTGTGACAGCCTGGTAAAGACACATGTACTTCTGACCAGGGATGTACATCTAAATCTAATCAGGAGGAAATACTAGAAAAAAAAAAATTTAAACCTCAAACTGAGGAACATTCTATAAAATAACTGGCTTGTATTCTTAAAATATTTCAAAGTCATGAAAGACAAAAAAAAAAATACAAACCTAAAGAACTATTCCTGACAAAGGAGATGGAAGCAATTCAGCAATACTAGACCCTGGGCTGATGGAACAAAGATGCTACAAAAGACATTACTGGGCCCATTGATAAAAATGGGAACACGGATTATAAATTCAATTAAAATATTGTATCAATGTCAAATTTCCTGAATATTATAACTGTACTATGGATATATAAGAGAATATCCTTGTTTTTAGGAAAAACACATGGAAGGTTAACTATTGAAGATTAAACTATTGAAGGCTAAAGGAATAGTAGGCATGCAACACACTTTCAATTGTCTCAGAAAAAATATATTAAAGTGAAAAAGGGAGAGAAAATTATAAAGCAAATTTATAAGCTAGGTGAATCTGGGTGAAGGGTATTTAGAAGGTCTCTGTGAAACTTTTTAGGTTTGAAATTATTTTAAAGTAGAAAGTTAAAAAATATTTTAAAAGATATATATATAAATATATATATTTACCTAGCATAAAGTTGGAATATATATATACCTAGGACAAAGTAGGAATAGATATATACCTAGCACAAAGTAGGAATAGATATATACCTAGCACAAAGCAGGAATAGATATATACCTAGCACAAAGTAGGAATTCAACAAATGTCAGTTCCTTTGTTTCCTCCCTCTCTAATTAGATTAACTGAAGTTCACTGTATAATGTGACCATACTGGAGAAAATATAACTGCCAAAATTTTCTGAGTTTAGAAGGTAAGGAAAACAAATACACAACGTCCCAGTTTTTCCCCCCAAAGAAAGGAATATAAATATTTGAGGATTTGGAACATAAACCATGCCTATATTGGCTTCTTTTCCTTGGTAGCTACCAGCTTAAAAATCTTTAGAAAGATATATAACAAGGAAGCTTGTGGTTTCTTAAATGAATGTACCGAATAAATGGATTACTCAAAAAATGTACAGATTGATAGACTGATGGGTAAAGGGAATTAAATGCTGTTTTAGAACAACCTATGACTTTGATGCAAAAGAATGCTTAATCTGCATTTCTAATACATGCATAATCTGTATTAGAACTCACCTTCCCCTTTACATGCTGAGAAATACCAGGAAAAATTGCTGGTAAATGTTAGGCAACCTTCCTTTCCCTAAGAAATTTTACATTATTCTCTTTAAGCACACCAGTTTATCTGAACTCAGTTAAGATGATACAGCACAAATCCACTTCCACTTGAAAGGTGGAACAGGATCTGTGAAGCGGAAGAAATCTCAGCTGAGACAAAAGTTTACAACTGGGTTGATGTGGATCATACATTCTAGATGTGTGAGTCTTTAATAAGCCCTCTACACCAAATAACTCTTGCAGAACATCCTTACGTAAATATCAGTTTAATTAGTTACTGTTTTTCTTTTTTGGTCCTGTGCAAATTAATGGGACTTCTCTAGCTCTAAACAAGGTGTCATGACTATTAAACTCATGAGATTAAGAAAAAACATAAAAATTCTCTTTTTTCCCATACACATTAATCGGGTGATAAAATGCTAGGCTCTCAGTCTTCATCATCACATCCATGTCACTATTCCTAGGTTTGGGGGTCTTCTTAAAAGATATAGCCCTAGAGTTCCATTCCAATGTCCTTTTTGCAAATGCTGTGTCAGTAGTAAACACCACCTAAGAACCACACTTAGCATGGTCAAATGTCATTTTTGTACAGCTTTATTTTACTCACGCCAAGCATGTTCAAGTAGGATCTACATTTCTACTGATGCAGCCGTACTCCAAACCACCACCTTCTCTCACTTGCGCTAATATGACAGTCTCCAAACTGATCTCTGTGCTTCCATACTGCCCTGTTCATCATCCATGCCTCACACGGTAGCCACGGTTATCATTCTGAAATATAAATCACTTTTCCGCATTAGCCCTCCAGTGGCTTCTTATTTCTTTTTTACCATTTTCTAAAATCTAAGTATAGTTAATTTACAGTGTTGTGTTAGTTTCAGGTATACAGCAAAGTGATTCAGTTTATAAATATATATAATTTTCCAGATTCTTTTCCATTATAGGTTATTACAAGATACTGAATATAGTTCCCTGTGCTACACAGTAGGCCCTTGTTGTTTACCTATTTTATAAATAGTAGTGTGTATATGTGTGGCTTCTTATTTGAATAAAAGCCAAACTGGCAGCCTCCCTACAATGACCTGGAAACCCCGGCCCCTCCCTGCCTCTCCAACTTCTCCTAAAACTCCCTCCCTCCTTCATGATACGCTAGTCACACTGTCATTCTTGCTGTCCTTCGGACATGCCAAGCTTATTCTGACACAGGGCCTTTGCACTAGCTGCTCCTCCTACCTGGAATGCCACTCTGCTCTATCTGTGAATGGCTGCCTCACATTCATCATTTAGCTCTCATCTTGAGTGTCACCCCTCAAGGAAGTTTGCCCTGAACACTCCATATAAAGCAGACCTCCCTCTATTTCAAGCTCACAGTCCTAATTTTGTTTCTTTCAAAACTATCTAAAATTATTTTTTTACATGTTTATTTTCTTTCCCTCATTCACTACTGTCAGCTCCATGAGAGCAGGGAACTCATAGGAATGTTTACCATCGTATCCCCAGTATCTAGAACTATAAGCATTCAATATATACTTGCTGAAAAAACATACAATCGATAAGCAATCACAAATAAAGCAATAATCTACTAATGCCCGTTATTTTGGTGTCTAGAAAATGGGCCCATTCTTGCCTAGATATTTCTCTACCTGGTTGTCAAAAAAGTTTGTAATCACTTTAGGTTCTGCTCTCTTTCTTCTCCTCAATTTAATGCAGCATCGTTCAACTTCCTGGAGTTCCCAGAAAGCAGGTAGATTGGTTGAGTCCCTAGGAGCTATTTCTTTATTCAGCCCAACTGGCTAACTATAAGTCTTCTCCTTGGTTTCCATATTCTCTTGAACTTTCAGTTCTGCCTTGAGTTTTTTCTTTTGTTTACTGTATCTTCATCTAAGCACTTGTTTCCTCCTTTTCTTTCTTTTTTAAAAGGCATCTTACTTTACATCCAGTTACATATTAGGTATTTTTATGTTTAATTTTAACATACAGGAAATAATATTATACCACTCTGGGTGTGCTCTTCGTGTGAATTAAATATCAGTATGACACTGATAGTTATAATTGAGGCCCATACTGAGATACCATATTGCATTCCTCCAGCCAGCATTATTCCATGGTATTCTAGACAATTATGCCCCTTGTAATTATTCAGCATGGTTTTGCTGTACGATACCTTGATTGAGCAGAACACCAAAGGAAGAAGCAACTACCCTTAGATCTGAGAAGTCCCTGAGGCTGAACAAATTGTCAGATGCCTGTAGCTGAGTGGAGAGGAGAGCAGATCACCAGCCACAGCAGAAGAGGGGACAGGCCAGACTTGGAGCCAGTGATGTAATCAAGCCTCATCTTTTCTGCATTAGCCAGCAAGATGGGAAGCCCAGGCAGGCTTTCAGGGGCCTGCCAGAGTTCAGTGTGCCTGTCAACATCACTAGCCTCTGCCACAGGACTAAGGCAGCAGCTCTAGAAGGAAGAGAAACCAGCAAAGGGGGGTGTCCAGAGTTGCAAGGGTTTCATATGACTGCTTTGCAGTCTCACACCTGGCAAATGCTGTAAGCATGCAACCAGGACTGATAAACAAATCACTCTACGGTTCCCTGAAAAATGAAAAGGAAACCTAGGAAAAAGATATGGATCCCAAGCTAAGTTGGCAGATGAGTTCTCCAAATCATTAAAGTGTGGGTATTAAATGAAATATTGTCTTCTTTGTAGTCACAGGCTGGTAAGACAAAGATTTGGGGTCTGGGAGTTCCCTGGTGGTTCAGTGGTTACAACTCGGCCCTTTCACTGCCATGGCCCCGGGTTCAATCCCTGGTCAGGGAACTAAGATCCTGCAAGCCCCGCAGCGTGGCAAAAAAAAAAAAAGATTTTGGGACTTCCCCTGTATTTAATATGAGTATATTCCTGATGAAAGTCAAGGACATAGGAGAAATGATTCTTTTTTTTTTTTTTAACATCTTTATTGGAGTCTAATTGTTTTACATTGTTGTGTTAGTTTCTGCTGTATAACAAAGTGAATCAGCTATACATATACATACATCCCCATATCCCTTCTCTCTTGTGTCTCCCTCCCACCCTCTCTATCCCACCCCTCTAGGTGGTCACAAAGCACCAAGCTGATCTGCCTGTGCTATGCGGCTGCTTCCCACTAGCTATCTATTTTACATTTGGTAGTATATGTATGTCAATGCCACTCTCTTCGTCCCAGCTTACTCTTCCCCCTCCCCAGGTCCTCAAGTCCATTCTCTACATCTGTGTCTGTCTTTATTCCTGTCCTGCCCCTAGGTTCTTCAGAACCATTTTTTTTTTCTTAGATTCCATATATATGTATTAGCATACAGTATTTGTTTTTCTCTTTCTGACTTAACTTCACTCTGTATGACAGACTCTAGGTCCATCTACCTCACTACAAATAACTCAGTTTCGTTTCTTTCTATGGCTGAGTAATAGTCCATTGTACATATGTGCCACATCTTCTTTATCCATTAATCTGTGGATGGACACCCAGCTTGCTTCCGTGTCCTGGCTATTGTAAATAGTGCTGCAGTGAACACTGTAGTACATGACTCTCTTTGAATTATGGTTTTCTCAGTGTATATGCCCAGTAGTGGGATTGCTGGGTCGTATGGTAGTTCTATTTTTAGTTTTTTAAGGAACCTCCATACTGTTCTCCATAGTGGTTGTATCAATTTACATTCCCACCGACAGTGCAAGAGGGTTCCCTTTAGGAGAAGTGATTCTTATTGAACACATGAATTGCAGTTCTAAAAATTGTATACACTGAAAATGCATATAATGAGAAATGTAATGCATAACTAATTTTTAAATAGTGGGGCCATTTTTAAGTAGTAGAAACATTTCTTGCAGAGAAGCCCATTCTCCTCCCCTTCCCCCACCCCCAATTTATCTTTATTTAAATCCTCATGTCCAAGTTCTCAGTAGCCATACAGTGAGATTTCATAATTCTGATAACTCAGAGATTTACAGTGAATTAAGCACTCTTGAAAACTGAATTGCCACTATCATGAATTGTTCTCTCAGAAATTCATTCACTCCTATTGTTTTGAAACGCTTGTTATCCCATCCTTTAACAAAGTGACTTAGCCCTCCTAGAGTAAGATATTCAAGATCTTTCTAAATTTCATCTTTCCCACTCCTATTTCCACTTCAGTTTCCCTTATTTTTAAATTTGTAACTATATTTTTACATATGCAAATAACAAACTACGAACATTCAAAAAACACAGGCACAGCTGCACTGGCTTCAACATACTCTGCCTAGAGCAAAATCTGGAATGAGAAAGAAATTTCCATATTTGTGAGCTATAAACTGGCATTGTATTTGCTCTCTTTTGAAATCAATTTTTTTGCAACCTTTATATCTAAATTTGAATATGCCCAATACATAAAATTAAAACATCTTTTGCAAGAGTAAATTTCAAATAGATTGAAAACAAGTCATGGGTGAGATAGGATTGAGCAGATTAGCATGGGTTTAGCATGGGTGCAGCAATGGGCCAAAAGTATTATAGAAGAGACTGGGTTACATAGTTGGTTAAGTGATTATATTTTTATAGCAAGCAACAGGTAACCATAAGACTTTCTTGAGCTGGTTAAAAACAAAAAACAAAAAACTGGTGAAATTGAGCTTAGCATATAAGAGGAAATTACATTTTATTGCGTAGAACAGAAAGTTCAAAGTAATGGTGGCTTAGAGACATATGGGTTTATTTTTCTCTCATATGAAAGAAATCTGAAGGAAGGCACTCCAGGGCTATCACCAGTGACCCAAGTTCCATCTCTCTGATCTACCATATTCAGCACTGGTGTCTATCCTAAAGGTTACCTCGTGTTTCAAGATAACTGCTGGAACTCCAGGTATCATGACTACATTCCAGATAGCTGGTTGCAAGAAAAGGGTAAGAGCCTTTGAAGACATTTTCCAGAAATCTTCAGTATATATATCATTGGCCTAGGTGAAGAAACATCATTGATCTTCTTATCATTTTCCCCAGCTGGCACGTTGCCCAGGGAGAAGGGGAAAATGGATATTGGATAAGCAGTTATCTCTCTCTACTCAGTTAGAAATGGTAAATTTAGC
The DNA here is from genome assembly GCF_965194825.1 of Balaenoptera physalus. Taxonomy (NCBI): domain Eukaryota; kingdom Metazoa; phylum Chordata; class Mammalia; order Artiodactyla; family Balaenopteridae; genus Balaenoptera; species Balaenoptera physalus. Next base: position 44,553,213 of record NC_138886.1, read on the forward strand.
TGAATAAATGACAAAATTCATCTACTATGATAGACTCATGGAACTGATTTTTATAGGTAGAAATACAAATGTTACTGACTTTACCAGATGAAATTAAAGTAAGGTATTATACATTCCTTGAATTGTATAAATAGGTTTGGATTTGCAGACAATTAGAAAATTGCATACTAAGAAGACTTTCAAAGTTAATTAATATAAATAAGCCAAGTAAATTGTTTCAACATTTCTTTAGATCTCTAACCCAGAGTTGCTTACTAAGAATATTATTAAAATAGTTTAAAATTATCAAAGAAAACAACATTTGGTTTCTTTACTGTTTTATAACAGAAGAAAAGGGCTTTGTCTTTAATCTATAAATTATTGGTTGCATAACTGTCATGCCTCAGAAGACAATGATGATATTTGCCCACTGTCCAAGGCCATCCCCCTACATGAGATGAAACTCAAATAATGTCTGTAATTAAAACAAGCAAAAAATAAACACACATACACACTGGAACGTACACATCCAAATGTAAGTCATCTTTCAAAATAAACCTAGAAAGTTGGACATTTTCTTCTAGTGATGCATTTATTATTTTAAAGGTTTTTGCTACTCTCTTCTTCTAGAATTGGGCTGTTAGGGCAGGGAGAGAAGGCAGGGCAGGGAGAGAAGGCAGGGCAGGGATTGTCTCAGTGGCTGGTATGAGCTTCATGAAAATTTTTGCCTTAAGACTATTATTTAACTTGATCAATGATTATTTCCTCAGACCTAGCCCCAGATGACTTTTCATTGTTTCCAATAAAGATTTGCCACACTGACACGGACAAGCTAGGGCAAATCAGTTCACCTATCAGTTCTTGCTTCTTCAACTGAAAAATGATGAGGAAGAATCAGATCGACAACTGATTTCTAGGTCCCCTTTCAGAATGACATTCTGTGGTTCTATAATCCCTTGTGCTAATCCTATACTTTAGGTCCTACATCTAGAAAATTTAGAGTTTATTATTTAAAATCTTAATTTATTTGATTTTAATTAAATATATAGATTACCAAAATTCCAAATTAATATATCAACAATATATACACACATATACACATACATACAATATGTGTGTATAAAATTAGTGATTTATATTAAAAATATATGGGAATTAGGAAAGATCTACTAGTCAAAATGCAAGTTAACTCAGTTTATTTATGTTACTTCCCTGCTGGCTTTTCTAAAATCAAAACCTCTAAGGGGAAGGGAACTGGGGATAGAAATTAACCTGTATTGAAAACCTACCAAGAGTCAGGCAATTACTAACAACTGTTGATTGTAAACCACCATAGTTGGCAAAAGCTCCTGAAGTTAAAAAGCCTACTAATTACCTCTCAAACAAAACAAATGATTGTCTTTAAAGCAACTTTTAAACACAACTTCACTATTACCAACTTACTGCCCACTCTGTTCCACTTCACTTTCCCTCCTAATGCTTACTCTTAGTATCTAGAGTTCAATAGACATACCTATTCCCAGAGTTTTATGGGTATCAAGTACCAAGAAACACAGCTCCCACTCTGTTATGTGACCCCCACCCAACATGCCTTATCTGAAGAGGAATAAGCGTACACAAATACATGTATCCTTTATAAATTCTAAGTTATTGTATTCCGAATACTTCTTTCCCTTTTCCACTGAATTACAAACTTCATAAGCACAGATATGTCAACTAATCAGGTCTGTAGTACAGTGTTACTCTAGCCCAAAGCTCTATATTTTGAACACAAAAATCTTTAATCCTTGAGGTAAGTAATACATTTATCTGAGAAGTTTCAATTTTAAACCAAATCAGTGTTTCATTTCTCACTTGCTGGATTTTTCAAATTGTTTACCAATGAAAAGAACGCTGTGAGCATTGAGCCATTCAATCCATTTTGGTCGGATGTATGATATTTTCCTTTCTAACAAGAGTGCCTGTAAATCCCAATGCAGCTCCATGCTGCTTTTTCCTTAATGTAAATTACCCCTGTGGGCTGCTTTAAAAGTTCAGTCAATAGATAAATTTCCTAAGTCCTTTCCAGTCTTTCTGAGGGTAATTTCTCCAATCTAGCCAAACCAGCTAGTTGTAAACCAGATTTCTATGTTTAAAACAAAACAGAACAAAACATACAAACAAGCTGATATACACTGAAAACTGTGAAAACTCCTAGGGAATTACAGGCAGCTGAGTTGATGGCGCTAGGGAGAAGGAGTTGTTGGTACAAAGTTGCACACGTCCAGTTTTTTTATTTCTCTGAATTCCTGCTGGTGATAATGGAGGAGGAACAAAGAGGAAAAAAGATGGAGAAATATTGGGTTGCTATATAACTCCACACATGCAGATCAGAAGAAAAAAGGAAAGATGTCATTGAGTCTAACAGATATGAATGAACAAATATTTATTTGACCCTTGAGGAAATGTGCAAAAAAAGCACACAGAATCTTCATAGGTTCATATAATCCTAGTGGAAGTGAACACTAGCTCTCTGCAATATTAAGAGACATAGTTGCCCTGTCCATGTCAGAACTTGTTAGGACAGTGGCATCCACGATAAAACAGAATGTTTAGAAATGTGCTTGGCTCGTCATTCACAACTATGATGTCCATTTCTGCTTTAGGAGACACGAATTTTTCTAATGTACTTGCACCTCTTCTTAGAAATCTATTTTCAATGACAAAGTCAATGAAAGCAAAGCAAAGGGAATTAACATTTCTTAAAAGCCAAATAAGAGGCATTTCATTAGCAATTCTTATTTGTAAATCACGTTAGTCTACTTCAGCTGTTTATGTAAAGTGTAATCTCCCCTCCCCCAATAGAAGGAAGGGTTAAAAAGAAAAGGCACCATGTGAACACCCTCTAGCCAGGACTTAACATGCTGTCCCTCATTTCCAGTTCGCTTTTCTTCCAAATGCACAGCATTAATCTGAAACACTCAGCTGGGGGCAATATACATGCCTATTTTTGGCTCGGAAAATTTATGAATCTATCCCATAGAATTTCACATTAACAGAAGCAACGACTAAAAGGTGAAGTAGGAGAGTGCTTGAGAGAAGGAGAAACAGAGATAGATGTTGTTATGGATTGAATTGTGTCTCCTCTCATCCTCAGATTCACATGTTGAAGCCCTAACTCTGAATGTGTATTTGAGATAGGGCTTTTTAAGAATGGCATTAAGCTTAAATGAGGTCATAAGGTTGGGGCCCTAATCCAGTATGACCAGTGTCCTTCCAAGAAGAGAGACACCACTGATGTGCTGGCATGGAGAAAAGACTGTGGACACAGTGAGAAGGCGGCCCTCCACAAGCCAAGGAGAGAGACCTCAGCAGAAAGGAACCCTGCCAGCACCTTGATCTTATACTTTCCAGCCTCCAGAACTCTGAAAAAATAAATTTATGTTGTTTAAGCCAGTCTGTGGTATTTTGTTATGGCAGCCCTACTAGACTAATACTGATGACCAAAAAAAAACAAAAACCAAAAAAGGATGAACAAGGGGGAAAAAAATAGAACTCGTTTTTTACTTTTTTTTTTTTAATTTATTTATGGCTGTGTTGGGTCTTCATCTCTGCGCGAGGGCTTTCTCCAGTTGCGGCGAGTGGGGGCCACTCTTCATCGCGGTGCGCGGGCCTCTCACTATCGCGGCCTCTCCTGTTGCGGAGCACAGGCTCCAGACACACAGGCTCAGCAGTTGTGGCTCACGGGCCCAGCCGCTCCGCGGCACGTGGGATCCTCCCAAACCAGGGCTCGAACCCGTGTGCCCCGCATTGGCAGGCAGATTCTCAACCACTGCGCCACCAGGGAAGCCCAGAACTCGTTTTTTAAATGACTGAATGTGCTACAATAAACAAGAATGGATATAAATTGATGACCAATTTTGATACCACTCTGAAGAACTTGGCTTCTTATAGAAGACAGATCAGAAAGCCCAGGGATTAGAAACCTTTCCTTGTTCCTGTACCTATAACAAAAAAAGCAGATAACTTCCTACTCCTGAACACACCACCCCGAGTTGCAAGACAGAATGTTCCAGTGGAGACAATTCACCTTTCACTCTCCCTTTCCTCTGTTGAAACTCCTGCTGCAGTTTGGGAAGTCTTGGCAGTTGATGCTCTTAGAAATGGCCTGAAGTTTGTCAGTTCACTTCTTTAAATCAATGAGCACCTATTGGGAGATAACAGAACCTGACAAATTGATGGACTCTAATAAAGCCCACTCTGGAAATAAAACTGATTCAATTATCAGTCAAGTGTGTACAGTTGAGATATGTTCAAGTTATCCTATAGGATTTTAGGAGTATGTCAGAATTCATCTTCTCAGAGGGAAAAAAAATGTTACCAATTTGGCTTAAAATACTTTATTATAATTGTAATATCCTTCTTTATAACTTTATATGCATTTTATACGCTATGGGGCCATGTCATATTTATCCTTATCCTATCCTCCCAAAGCCCAACACATCACTTAGTACCAGTAGTCCCTCAATTAAAGTTTTTTAAATGAGTGGGTAGGTCTATCAATCAATCAATCAATCAATCACATTTAAGGAGAACATCTTTGTGACAGTATGTACACCTAAGCCTTCCATTTCTTCCAGCCAAAGGTGAATTGTTTTGCTGCTCTTGGATCATCAGTTTAGCCAGCAAACCTATAAAAGTGGGATTCATATGTAGCTAAGGCTTACCAGTTAGAATACATTTATTAGCCCACCATTTAATTTCACACAGATATGGCTTTTTTTTCCTGCCATTCATTTATTTTTTTACTGAAGTATAGTTGATTTACAATATTATGTAGTTTCAGGGGTACAGCGAAGTGATTCAGTTATATATGTATTTGTTTTCAGATTATTTTTCATTATAGGTTATTACAAGATATTGAATATAGTTCCCTGTGTTATACAGTAGATCCTTGTTGTTTTGTCTTCCTGTATTTCCTAACTGATTAGATGATTAGACAGATATGTAGGTAGGTAGGTAGGTAGGTAGATAGATGGATAGACAGATGGATAGATAGATAGATAGATAGATAGATAGATAGATAGATAGATAGATAGATAGATAGATAGATAGATAGATAGATAGATAGATAGATATAGATAGATAGACAGAATGATATGCTATGGCCAAAAACATACCCAATGGTTACACACACTATCCAGATATTTCTTACTCTGACCAACTTGATATGACAATATAGAAAACTTTCTTTAAAAATTTTGGAATCTAGCTAGTCAATCACAGCATTGTTAGGCTCTAATGGCCAAAGCAGTGGGTTGAATTTCTTTTATCTGAGTGGTGATATCTGTAATATCACTGGGTTTAACATTGTCCTTCTTCTTCCTACAACAAACCTTCACCAATCTAAGCAAAAGGTCTCTCCTGTCTACTTCTATCCTCACTCTTTTAGACCAACCCTCAAAAAATAAAGTCACTAAAATGTAAAATTGCTTCCCCTATTGGTGGTTTTACATTTCTCAGGCTCTCTTGAAGTTAGGTTGTATATGTGACTAAATTCTAGTCTCCGGAACATGGGTAGAAATGAGGAATTCCACTTCCAGGCTTGGCCTTGAAGATTTTCCACATGATTTTAAGCTCTCTCTCTCCCATCCATATAACACGAATCAGAACATTCCCAGAGGATACATACATACAATGGAAGAAGCCCAAATACATGAATTACCACCTGGGGAAAGAGCTGCCCAGAAAAGCCATCCAACTTGATGCAAATAAAGACTTGAGCAAGAAACAACTTTTACCCTGTGAATCCACAGAGATTTAGGGGGTTTATTTGTTACTGCAGCTTTGATTAGCCTAAATTTTCTAACAGAAAAAAGACAAATATTTTTCCTAAGGGACAGTCTAGAATCCTATGATTTTTTTTTATACACAGGGCTTTACCAGGACCTAATTACTTACCTAAAGGTGGTATAAAGAGCCTCAGATTCACTAAGGTTTCCCCTGGAAACTTTTATGGCAGCCAGTTTAGAAGAGGATCATCAATGTCACTCTGAACAATAGAGTTGCTTTAACCCAGGAGGTACATAGCATTATCTAATAAGATTTGACATTGATTTCTTGGTTATTAAGTCTAAAGAGATAAAAGTTTTCTTGACATGGAGAAAATCTGACACAAAATAGGTTATTTCCCCACATGACTAAAGTTAGAAACTCATAGGAAAGTACAGGGCTTAGCACGTGATATTTAGATGTTTACAATTTTTACTGTATGAATCTTCACCTGCATCTTGGTCCCAAGGTGATTATTTAGCTGGAGCTTTTTACTTCTTCATTACTTTTAAACAACTCTCCTTCTACCATTAAGTATAGAATATAAGTACCATTAGTTGCTTACCTTGGACAACTTACCAAATGGATGCAAAAATGCAGTTCTTTTAAGTTCAGTCATAGAATAAGGTAAAGTAAAACCACAAGCCATAAATGGAAGAATCATCACTTCTAGGTGGTATAACAATATATGATTCTTGCCCTTCAACTCGTCAGGCTAGTTTCAGAAAAAGCACTGGAGGCTGCTTTTCTGCCAGTTCCTAGTAGGACGTTGTTTTACAAAGAGTATCTGTGCAACAAGCCTGCAGATCATCTGCCCAATCAATTATTTTTGAAGGTTCCCAGCACTGACTTATTTTGAGCCTGACATTAACACCTTCAAAACTAATGGCCAATTTGGAAGTAGCTTGATGATAACCAGCTGTGAATAATAATAATAATAACAATCCTCAAGTCATCTTAAATCAGAACTCTCAGGCATTTTTCTAAAAGCTTGACTTTGTTTTTTTCCAAATAGTTATGTTTTCTCACCTATGCATGTTCTATTTCTGATCAGAGTCTGATATTCAACATCATTTAGAAGTCTGATTTGGTACAACCATACTACTGTGACTAGATATAGATAACTCAACTCTCAATTTGCAATGTGGCCTTACAAATGATTTAATTTCCAAATTTTAGTATCTGCAGCCAAAGAATGGTTAATAGCACCTACTGACAGCTTGCCAAAGTGAAATAACTGGCTTTGTATTATGTGAAAGTAATTCAGATTTCAGCTCTGCCATCTACTGGCTGTGTGGCCTTGAGCAAGCTACTTAACCTCTCTGAATCTTGGATTTTGCACAGTGTTATTGTGAAGTTTAGGACTTAAGAGGTGATATATGAGGACACTAACTCAGTGCCTGGCACACTGCAGACACCCACAAGTATTCTTCAACAAGTTCTCTATAAAGCACTGGAAACTAGCAAGCACTGGCCTGGAAGTACTAAATACATAACTACAAGGAAGAATCACTGAGAGTTCTCAGCAGACCACATTTATCCAAAAAGTTCACAGAGGTAGCTGGGGTTACTGATGAGTTTACCCTACAGAAAAAGAGGCAGAGTGTACAGAAAACACTTTTATCTCTGGGTTTACAACCCTGACGTGTTTCCAATGGTTATCTTTGCAGTGCATGAAAACGGCTGCTCATGTCTCTGTCAGATAGAGGGGGCCACAGTGCTGAGATGAGAGGATGCAACAGGTCCTGCTTACAAAGAGCCTGGGAAGGGGAAAGAAGACTCCCAACACACAGACTGTCTAATAGCAACACAATGCAGCCTTCAGCAGTCATGTAAACCTCACTGGTCCAGGAAGCAAGTGCTTACTCCAAGCTCACTAATTTCTGAACCTGCTCAGTCAAGACTGTTAAACCTTCTTGGGTTTGGTTCCTGCAAAATGAAATCCTTCCAGCTGTGAATCTTCAGAAGTGCAGGTTAATTCCTTACACTTGGCAGAATCATTAGGCGGCAAGCTCGAATGGGGGAAAGAGCTAGCACTGAAAGTTTAAGATGCAGCCCAAGAGGGATTTGAATTGATGCCATCTCTTATTTTTATCCTTGCTCCAATCTCAGCTGTAAGTACACTTAAAGCATGGATGTAGGATTGTGTGGGATTGTGTTTTCTGCCCCATCACATCCTATTACTAACTTTGGAAGCCCATATAAATGTCACTTTCTCCATTAAACTTCTCAGACCCTTCCAAATGAATTATCTTTGTCTTCTCTGAACTTCTCTTTACGTCACACATATGTTTCCTTACTTACAAGAGGTATGGTATAGTGAGAAAGAGTTAGGACCAAAAAGTCCAGTAGTCCTGAGTTCAAATTCTGCCTCTACCATTTCTTGCTATATGGCTCAAGATTGCTGAACCTTAATTACATCATCTGTAAAATGTGAGAGGTGACATCACACATACAGAGTTATTATGAGCACTAACTAAAATCATGCATGTAAAATACTTAGCAGACCCATAGGGAATGCTCAAAATATTGTGGTGGTTATATTATCAAGGTTGTTGTTATCATTATCATTCTTATCTCTCCTACCATGACGTAAGCACACAGAGAACAGGGACAAAGTTTTATCCTGCATTGCTTTCCTTGGAGAATTTCGCTCAAATTAACTACTCAAAAATTGTTGAATGAATTTAAGTTGAATATTTATAGCCATTTGTTCTAGTCAGTATGCTTTTGATTGTACCTGACAGAGACCATAATCAAACTAACTTAGGCAAATGGGAAATTTATGTAAACAATACTAAATATATCTCACAGAACTGAAGGGTATCTGAACAAACAAAACCTGAGCAAGGCAGAAATGCACCTGGGTTTCAGAACAATTGTAACCAAGAACTTGAATGTGACAATGACTTGCTCTGAATCCACCCCCCCTTCCCTCTCTCTGAGCGTCCACTATAATTTCAACAGCCAATAACTGGCTTCCTTCACATAGAGAGGAAGTGGCCGCCAAGGTAACCTGAGTTTTATAAACTGTGGTTCCCATCTCCAGAGAGGAACTGACTCTCTTCCTCTCTCCCTTTCACAGAAGTCCCAGGAGAGAATTCTTTTTGTCCAAGCTTTGGCCATGACCACTGTCTGGTCTTATGGTCAGAGTGAGGCAGAGTCGTGGAATAAAGAAGGCAGCTCCTGAGGAACCACATGGTTGGAGTGGGGAAAAAGCAATTCCCAAGAGAAGGAGAATGTTGTTGCTGGAGGAGCGAAGGGTACAAGACAGAAGAGACCACCTAGATCACTAAACTATGATCAGAGGGTACCACAATATTCTCAAAACAAACTAAAGTTAATTCTGATATACTTTAATTATTTTCATGTCTTTACCCATGCAGTATTTAGAGGAGTGAAGTAAAGGTTCAAGACTAATGCACCTCTAAAAAGACAGGAGCATGCAACAATAGTACTTTTAAAAGAAATAACAGTATGTGCTGAAACTTTTAAAATATGATATTATCATACACATAAATCAAATAAGCCAACTTAAATGGATTGATCATTTGACTAGAACAATATGTCTATGTACGAGCTGATCCACATAACCCTGTCACCAAAAATTATAAAATATTACAATGTTTTATACTGATAAACATTGAAAAGTCACTAGATTTTTCTTTTCCTTCTTATTTTTCAGAGCACGCATATCTCAATGACAGACCCGTACACTAGGTTTAAGCAATAGATAATTAATAAGGAAAGGAAAGTACAAACAAGGAAAGTAGAGGGAAAAGGGATTTTATTTTTTCATAATAACAAAAGTAGTACCTCATTTTTTATTCCACCCAAAATAAATATATCAAATAAACCATCCTACAGCTTAGACAATAGTACCCATGACCTCCTTTCAGTAAATGACTTGGCCCTCACCACATAATCAGGCACTTTTGATATGACATTTTAAGACAGAACTAAGAGAAACCAACCTTTATCAAGAAAGTAATAGAAACAAAGGAGCACCTGTTGTCATTGAAATTGAATGACATTCTATTCAACAGCTATTTAGCACCTAAAGTTTTGGCTTGTCCCAATTTGTAGGCCAGTGGTAATCCCAGCTTGCCTGGTATATCAGAGTCTTGGCAGGAAGAAGATGGCACCCTCAAATTGGGATATGTGCAGAAAATTTAATAAATGGACTATTTCCTATTTATAAGCAGGAAATAGAGAAACTACGAGGAAGAACGCAGTAACCCAGGGCTGGTGATAACAGTGTACTGTCACTCCCCTAGGTAGGCCTGAAGGGGTGGGGGAAGTGTGGCTATTGGAACCAAATGCTGTGTGGGACAGGCACCTAACAGAGCTATGACCTCCCATTGGCCACCCTGCAGGGAGACAACTAGAGAAACACTTTTCCCCACTCCTCCCTCCGTGGATCGCCTGCCGGGACTCCCACTGGGCCATCTGACTTGAAGCCAGAGGGTAAGAGAGCCAGCTGATACAGTCCTTACAGATCAGCCTCCCAGGGCCTGGAGCAGGGCAAAGAAGGGTGGACAGCGGAAGGCAGTCCATCAGGGAATGGTCCCCATATGCACAATATACACACAGCCCTCTGACTGGGCTCACATCAACATTTTAATTCTCACTCATTCCAATCACCCCAGCCATGCGGTAAGTGGTTTTCAAGGAACTCAGAACCTCACATAACAATATGCTGCAAGTGTTAGGAGACAGTTGAAAACACTCCCTGCTTCAGTTCAGTGATTTAGCAAGAACTGTTTGGCTCCCACCTTCCCTGGAGATCTGGGCCGTCCACGGAGCATCTCTAGTGCAGCATCAGCAGCCAGGGTGTCGGGCAGCTGGCTGCTTTTGACAGTTGTTCAGGACAACGGCTTTTGCAGTATCAGGGCCAGATCCTACCAAGTCTGCATGTTCTAGCCCCGTGTTATGGTACAAGTTTAACCGCACAGCTTCCAGGGATCAAGTCCTAACGCCTGCTCCCGTGGCGTGAAGTGTTGACAGAATTATGGCCTCTCTGCTCAGGGTTTCTGAAAATTCCCACAAGGGAACCAACCAGATTACAAATCAGGGAGTACAGATGGGTTGTCTTACGAGTCTCAATGTCTCCTTGCTCGGACTCCAGAGTGCCTTTTTGGAATATGAAATTAAAGCTGCGTGTCCAACATAAATTTTCCCGTCTTCAGGGGAAACATTTGAATCATTATAGCAAAACTAACACATATGGTGTCAAACTACAGAACAACTTGCCTCAATCATCAGTATTTGCTTCATTTTGTAAGAATCTAGAATCAGCTTTGCTTCCCTCCCTTCCAGCAACCTTGTCAGCTGAATTCACACTAAATGTAAAAGATCAGAATATTCATTTCCAAATGAACATTATGGATAACTCAACAATAAAGTCAGTTCACCACTGTGGTCACAATTCAGATAAAACACTCTACTCAAAAAGAAAGAAAAAAGACAAGGAAACACACATCTGACTATGATTCACAAAGCATGTGCTCTGGTTTCTTCACCCCTCACAGCGATCATGTGAGGCAGCAGCCAGGTGTTATTATCGTTCCCATTTTAAGGCGAGATTAATTGACACTTATCAGCAACACGGGATTTTCAAGTGGCAGTGCCTCACTTGGAGCCCAGGTGTTTGACTGTGAATGTCGTGATCTGTCGGCTGTCTCTGATGCTTTTTATGGATTTAGAACTATTCACACTAATGCAGCATCTCCTTGGGGCAGCAGTAGCACCAAAGCCAACTCATAAATAAACAAATAAATTATTTGAGCAAATTTATGTCTTCATTGTTTAGACCTGTTTACTACTTAATATCACCAAAACAAAATAAAAATGCTTTAAACCCTCTGAATATTTTGCCTCTATTATACTGAACATTCTGATATTTGAGAACAGGCATCCATGGTTATTAATACCATGTGGATAATACATTTCAATGGTATAGAGGAGTATTTTTTATTCTTCACCTTTGTCATAGAATGACTTAATAAGAGAGCTCAGTTTGACTGCAGTTGTGTGATTTTCCTCAATGATGTGGGCATTGAGTTTTTTAGCATAGTCAGAACTTCCAACCCTTGAAAACCCTAACCAAGAATCCTAGAGAAACTTCAGGGTTTGCTCAGACTCTGAGAATATAATTCCAATGCACATTACTGGATGAGAAAATATGTATGTTATCACCTGCACAGTGCCTGCAACAAAGTAGGCCCTTAGTTGGAAATGAATCTGAGTACTGTATTAGGGTTTTCTTGGCTGGTCAACATACTATTTTGCATCATATCCAGAGAAGAGAAAAAACAGTGCTTTATTCTTTATCTCTTTACTTTAAAAGGCTATCATCTTTATTAAGATATAGTGGATTGGGAAAGGAATATATGTTTCAATAATAATATAATAATAAAATGAATAATAATAGCAAAGAAATGTGTGGGCAAAGCATAAATTCAGTAGAAGTAGATTCATTCGTCTTTCAGGATTGCTTCTTATTCCTTATAAATTTATCAGACACTAAAGCAGTTTGAATTTATTAGTAAATGTGTGATTTAGTCTGCACATAATTTAGAATGAAGAAAATGTTATTTTACAACCTTTCCTCAATGATGAGGGTTCAACAGGGGAATTGGCTCATTTTGTTACACAATTCTATTTCTATAATGATACCAATCGTGCCTCTATGATCAATGCTAAAGTCTCTTTCTTGGTCTTCTTCCCTGTGGTTCAAGGCACATGCTATAACTCAGAATATATATATATATACACACACACACACGTAATGCTGTAAGATTACGTGACTTAAGCACATGAGCCCTAAGAGAAATCATTGATCCTGTTTCACTTTAACTGTGAGAAATTTAGACCCCTGACAGTCCTATTTTTCATAACCCTCTCCTTCCTCCTGGTTGAATAGGCCTGCACAGTTTTGTTTTGTTTTGTTTTTTTCCAGCAGCCTTTTGGCACCATGCTCTGTGAAAGTGAAATATCCCTACATGTCCTTCAAAAAAATTCTTTTCCCAATAATTTCCTATGGAAATTGGTTGGCTCATTAAGTTAGCTTATTGCATTTTTCTTTCTAGGGTTTTTTTCAATTCAAGCTCTGCACCCCTTCACATTCTGTTTTCCATCTTATTTTTGTAACTGCTCCACTCAGTTTCCAACCTTATCTGCTTGCTAAATAGGCTGATCTTTTCTAATTGGAAGGAAAGAGTATGGGGAAAAAAAATTCAATGGGAAATGGTATCCCAGAGAATAAACAGAAGCAATTAATTGAGGTAATCAATTATACTAGTATTTTGATCCTTGAAAAATAGTGGGGTTTAACTGATAGTCACCCACATTGACCAAGCAGGCAGGACAATAGGTCTTCCCATCCTATTTCTGCCAGAACCAGTCTGTTTTAGCTGTTACCCACGGCTTCAAAAAGTTTAGCACATTTAGAAAATATACACAACAAATGGCTGGTATACAGTAAGTCACATCACTATCACTTGCAAATGGTCTCTTCCTCCATCTCCTCTTCCTCCTTCTCATCCATGACCTCCAGTATTCCACATCTCGGTAAATGGCACCATTGCCCATCCAGCCAGAATCCTCAGAGTCAACCTTGACCTCTCATACCCCTCCCCCAATCACCATCCAATCACCAAGCCCTATGCATGCTGCTTCTTTTATATCTTTTCAATATATCCAGTTTTCTCCACTACTATCACGTAAGTCTGAGAGGGCACCATCATCTCGTGATTAGACTATGGTAGTAGCTGCATCCACAGCTGCCCCCTCGTTTTCTAGTAATGGTCTAAAGCAAAATTCTTGACACACTGCTCCCATGCTTAAAACCCTTAAACAGCCTTTTACCCTCTTTCTCCATTGTCACTTGCAATTTGAAAACAAAAAACAAAGAAGGAGGATTTGTACTTATTTCAGAAATTGGAGGTTAACTGAGTAAATGTGAATTAGTATGGTATGTATATTGGGCCAGAAGAGACAGAAATCCTGTTAAGAAGGAGGAGGGTAAGGCAGCATAAAAATGAATCAAGAAGCTAAATTCAAGGCTGAGAAGAAGAAAAAAAAGACATCCAGAATTCAGTCTGGACCCAAAAGTCCAGATTAATGGAGAAGAATGGAGGGCTCCAGAAAGCACATCACAAAGAAAGAAAATGGAATAGATGGATTATCCAAAATGTATGACCATGTTGAAAGCTCTGAGGAAGAAACAGTAATAGTTTTTTAAAGAAAACAGCAAAATGAAGCAGTTTTTGATACTGGGAAGAATAGCATTATGCAAAAATTAAATGCAACTGTAAAACAATATTATGCTTCAGATGTAAACAATATGAAATACTCATGAGATAAAAACTCTGAATAATGATTTAACCAAGAATTGTGACTGTCCATAGTAGGAGGATGGGTGAGCAGATATAAGTGAATAGGTCCTCATCCACCATACTTGGAAATCAGTAGATAATGCCCCAAAAGAAAAAATTTTAAAATTATATTTTAAATATGGTATTTTAAAATATGAAGGTAAATATGGAACAGAAAACTGAAAATAATTTTATTTGCCTCTAGAGGATTGTGCTTGGGGGATGGTAAGAAAGAGGACTTTAGGATTTCGTCGAACATCGTGGCACAATTTGGGTTTTTAAATTGTGGTCATATATCATTTTTAAGGAAATGTTTATATATATTTACAATGATAGAAATAGTAGAACACACCACTAAAACATTAACCAAAGAAAGCAATACTAATATCAGGCAAAATAGAGTTTTAGGAAAAAATATTATTAGAAAAAGGAAAGTCTTATTCAATGATAAAAGGAACAACTCCCCCCAAAATTTATAAGAATTCTGTACTTGTATCCCTCTGATAACATTCATTCAGGATGTAGACAGTGAAATTTGACAGAATTACATGAAGAAATAAAAATCTACAAGCGAAGGGGGAACTTCAAGATGGCGGAGGAGTAAGATGTGGAGATCACCTTCTTCCCCACAAATACATCGGAAATACGTCTACATGTGGAACAACTCCTACAGAACACCTACTGAACGCTGGCAGAAGACCTAGACTTCCCAAAAGGCAAGAAATTCCCCACGTACCTGGGTAGGGCAAAAGAAAAAACAGAGACAAAAGAATAGGGATGGGACCTGCACCAGTGGGAGGGAGCTGTGAAGAAGGAAAGGTTTCCACAAACTAGGAAGCCCCTTCACGGGCAGAGACTGCGGGTGGCGGAGGGGGGAAGCTTCGGAGCCACGGAGGAGAGCGCAGCCACAGGGGTGCAGAGGGCAAAGCGGAGAGATTCCCACACAGAGGATCGGTACCGACCAGCACTTACCAGCCCGAGAGGCCTGTCTGCTCACCTGCCGGGGCAGGCGGGGGCTGGGAGCTGAGGCTCGGGCTTTGGAGGTCAGATCCCAGGGAGAGGACTGGGGTTGGCTGCATGAACACAGCCTGAGGGGGGCTAGCGCGCCACAGCTAGCCGGGAGGGAGTTCGGGAAAAAGTCTGGACCTGACAATGAGGCAAGACACCATTGTTTCGGGGTGTGCGAGGAGAGGGGACTCAGAGCACTGCCTAAACGAGCTCCAAAGATGGGCACAAGCTGTGGCTATCAGCGCAGACCCCAGAGACGGGCATGGGACTCTAAGGCTGCTGCTGCAGCCACCAAGAAGCCTGTGTGCGAGCACAGGTCATTATCCACACCTCCCCTCCCGGGAGCCTGTGCAGCCCACCACTACCAGGGTCCCGTGATCCAGGGACAACTTCCCCGGGAGAACACATGGCACGCCTCAGGCTGGTGCAACGTCACGCTGGCCTCTGCCGCCACAGGCTCGCCCCGCATCCGTACCCCACCCTCCCCCCAGCCTTAGTGAGCCAGAGCTCCCTAATCAGCTTCTCCTTTAACCCCCTCCTGTCTGGGCAAAGAACAGATGCCCTCAGGCAACCTACATTCAGAGGCAGGGCCAAATCCAAAGCTGAACCCCAGGAGCTGTGCAAACAAAGAGAAAGGGACATCTCTCCCAGCAGCCTCAGGAGCAGCAGATTAAATCTCCACAATCAACGTGATGTACCCTGCATCTGTGGAATACCTGAATAGACAATGAATCATCCCAAAATTGAGGTGGTGGACTTTGGGAGCAACTGTAGACTTGGGGTTTGCTTTCTGCATCTAATTTGTTTCTGGTTTTATGTTTATCTTAGATTAGTATTTAGAGCTTATTATCATTGGTAGATTTGTTTATTGATTTGGTTGCTCTCTTCCTTTTTATATATATATATATTTTTTTTTTTCCTTTTTCTCTTTCTGTGAGTGTGTATGTGTATGCTTCTTTGTGTGATTTTGTCTACATAGCTTTGCTTTTAACATTTGTTCTAGGGTTCTGTCTGTCCATGTTTTTTTTTTTTTAGTATAGTTTTTTAGTGCTTGTTATCATTGGTGGATTTTCTTATTGGTTTGGTTGCTCTCTTCTTTCTTTTTTTATTACTTTTTTATTTTAATAATATTTGGTTTTATTTTTTATTTTAATAACTATTTTATTTTTTTCTTTTTTTTTTCTCCCTTTTCTTCTGACCCGTGTGGCTGACAGGGTGTTGGTGCTTCAGGCCTGAGCCTCTGAGGTCGGAGAGCCGAGTTCAGGACATTGGACCACCAGAGACCTCCCGGCCCCACGTAAAATCAGTCGGTGAGAGCTCTCGCAGAGATCTCCGTCTCAATGCTAACACCCAGCTCTACTCAACGACTAGCAAGCTCCAGTGCTAGACACCCCATGCCAAACAACTAGCAAGACAGGAACACAACCACACCCATTAGCAGAGAGGCTGCCTAAAATCACAATAAGTTCACAGACACCCCAAAACACAACACCAGACTTGGTCCTTGCCACCAGAAGGACAAGATCCAGCCTTATGCACCAGTCCCCTCCACCAGGAAGCCTACACAACCCACTGAACCAACCTTACCCACTGGGGGCAGACACCAAAAACAACGGGAACTATGAACCTACAGTCTGTGAAAAGGAGACACCAAACACAGTAAGTTAAGCAAAGTGAGAAGACAGAGAAATACGTAGCAGATGAAGGAGCAAGGTAAAAACCCACCAGACCACACAAATGAAGAGGAAATAGGCAGTCTACCTGAAAAAGAATTCAGAGTAATGACAGTAAAGAGGATCCAAAATCTTGGAAATAGAATGGAGAAAATACAAGAAACGTTTAACAAGGACCTAGAAGAACTACAGAGCAAACAAACAATGATGAACAACACAATAAATGAAATTTAAAATTCCCTAGAAGGAATCAATAGCAGAATAACTGAGGCAGAAGAATGGGTAAGTGACCTGGAAGATAAAATAGTGGAAATAACTACTGCAGAGCAGAATGAACCAAAAAGAATGAAAAGAATTGAGGACAGTCTCAGAGACCTCTGGGACAACATTAAATGCACCAACATTCATATTATAGGGGTCCCAGAAGAAGAAGAGAAAAAGAAAAGGTCTGAGAAAATATTTGAAGAGATTATAGTTGAAAACTTCCCTAATATGGGAAAGGAAACAGTCAATCAAGTCCAGGAAGCACAGAGAGTCCCATACAGGATAAATCCAAGGAGAAACATGCCAAGACACATAATAATCAAACTATCAAAAATCAAATACAAAGAAAAAATATTAAAAGCAGCAAGGGAAAGGCAACAAATAACATACATGGGAATCCCCATAAGGTTAACAGCTGATCTTTCAGCAGAAACTCTGCAAGCCAGAAGGGAGTGGCAGGACATACGTAAAGTGATGAATGGGAAAAACCTACAACCAAGATTACTCTACCAGCAAGGACTTCATTCAGATTCGACTGAGAAATTAAAAACTTTACAGACAAGCAAAAGCTAAGAGAATTCAGCACCACCAAACCAGCTTTACAACAAATGCTAAAGGAACTTCTCTAGGCACGAAACACAAGAGAAGGGAAAGACCTACAATAACAAACACAAAACAATTAAGAAAATGGTCATAGGAACATACATATAGATAATTACCTTAAATTACCGTAAATGGATTAAATGCTCCAACCAAAAGACATAGACTGGCTGAATGGATATGAAAACAAGACCTGTATATATGCTGTCTACAAGAAACCCACTTCAGACCTAGGGACACATACAGACTGAAAGTGAGGGGATGGAAAAAGATATTCCATGCAAATGGAAATCAAAAGAAAGCCAGAGTAGCATTACTCCTATCAGATAAAAGAGACTTTAAAATAAAGACTGTTACAAGAGAGAAGGAAGGACACTACATAATGATCAAGTGATCAATCCAAGAAGAAGATACAACAATGGTAAATATTTATGCACCCAACATAGAAGCACCTCAGTACATAAGGCAAATGCTAGCAGCCATAAAAGGGGAAATCAACAGTAACACAATACTAGTAGGGGACTTTAACACCCCACTTTCACCAATGGACAGATCATCCAAAATGAAAATAAGTAAGGAAACACAAGCTTTAAATGATACATTACACAAGATGGACTTAATGGATATTTATAGGACATTCCATCCAAAAACAACAGAATACACTTTCATCTCAATTGCTCATGGAACATTCTCCAGGCTAGATTATCTCTTGCGTCACAAATCAAGCCTTGGTAAATTTAAGAAAATTGAAATCATATCAAGTATCTTTCCTGACCACAACGCTGTAAGACTAGATCAATTACAGGAAAAGAACTGTAAAAAATACAAACACATGGAGGCTAAACAATACGCTACTAAATAACCAAGAGATCACTGAAGAAATCAAAGAGGAAATCAAAAATACCTAGAAACAAATGACAATGAAAACATGACGACCCAAAACCTATGTGATGCAGCAAAAGCAGTTCTAAGAGGGAAGTTTATAGCAACACAATCCTACCTCAAGAAACAAGAAACATCTCAAATAAACAACCTAACCTTACACCTAAAGCAATTAAAGAGAGAAGAACAAAAAAACCCAAAGTTAGCAGAAGGAAAGAACTCATAAAGATCAGATCAGAAATAAATGAAAAAGAAATGAAGGAAATGACAGCAAAGATCAACAAAACTAAAAGCTGGTTCCTTGAGAAGATAAACAAAATTGATAAACCATTAGCCAGACTCATCAAGAAAAAAAGGGAGAAGACTAAAATCACCAGAATTAGAAATGAAAAAGGAGAAGTAACAAATGACACTGCAGAAATACAAGGATCATGAGAGATTACTACAAGCAACTATATGCCAATAAAATGGACAACCTGGAAGAAATGGACAAATTCTTAGAAAAGCAAAACCTTCCGAGACTGAACCAGGAAGAAATAGAAAATATTAAGAGACCAATCACAAGCACTGAAATTGAAACTGTGATTAAAAATCTTCCAACAAACAAAAACCCAGGACCAGGTGGCTTCACAGGAGAATTCTATCAAACATTTAGAGAAGAGCTAACACCTATCCTTCTCAAACTCTTCCAAAATACAGCAGAGGGAGGAATACTCCCAAACTGATTCTACGAGGCCACCATCACTCTGATACAAAAACCAGACAAAGATGTCACAAAGAAAGAAAACTACAGGCCAATATCACTGATGAACATAGATGCAAAAGTCCTCAACAAAATACTAGCAAAAAGAATCCAACAGCACATTAAAAGGATCATACACCAGGATCAAGTGGGGTTTATCCCAGGAACGCAAGGATTCTTCAATATACACAAATCAATCAATGTGATAAACCATATTAACAAACTGAAGAATAAAAACCATATGATCATCTCAATAGATGCAGAAAAAGTTTTCGACAAAATTCAACACCCATTTATGATAAAAACCCCCCAGAAAGTAGGCATAGAGGGAACTTATGTCAACATAATAAAGGCCATATATGACAAACCCACAGCCAATATCATTCTCAATGGTGAAAAACTGAAACCATTTCCACTAAGATCAGGAACAAGACAAGGTTGCCCACTCTCACCACTATTATTCAACATAGTTTTGGAAGTTTTAGCCACAGCAATCAGAGAAGAAAAACAAATAAAAGGAATCCAAAACGGAAAAGAAGAAGTAAAGCTGTCACTGTTTGCAGTTGGCATGATACTACACACAGAGAATCCTAAAGATGCTACCATAAAACTACTAGGACTAATCAATGAATTTGGTAAAGTAGCAGGATACAAAATTAATGGGCAGAAATGTCTCGCATTCCTATACACTAATGATGGAAAATCTGAAAGAGAAATTAAGAAAACACTCCCATTTACCACTGCAACAAAAAGAATAAAATACCTAGGAATAAGCCTACCTAAGGAGAAAAAAGACCTGTATGCAGAAAACTATAAGGCACTGGTGAAAGAAATTAAAGATGATACAAACAGATGGAGAGATATACCGTGTTCTTGCATTGGAAGAATCAACATTGTGAAAATGACTCTACTACCTAAAGCAATCTACAGATTCAGTGCAATCCCTATCAAACTACCAATGGCATTTTTCACAGAACTAGAACAAATAATTTCACAATTTGTTTGGAAACACAAAAGACCTTGAATAGCCAAAGCAATCTTGAGAAAGAAAAACGGAGCTGGAGGAATCAGGCTCCCTGACTTCAGACTATACTACAAAGCAACAGTAATCAGGACAGTATGGTACTGGCACAAAAACAGAAATAGAGATCAATGGAACAGGATAGAAAGCCGAGAGATAAACCCACACACATATGGTCACCTTATCTTTGATAAAGGAGGCAAGAATATACAATGGAGAAAAGACAGCCTCTTCAATAAGTGGTGCTGGGAAAACTGGACAGCTACATGTAAAAGAATGAAATTAGAACACTCCCTAATACCATACACAAAAATAAATTCAAAATGGATTAAAGACCTAAATGTAAGGCCAGACACTATAAAACTCTTAGAAGAAAACATAGGCAGAACACTTTATGACATTAATCACAGCAAGATCCTTTTTGACCCATCTCCTAGAGAAATAGAAATAAAAACAAAAATAAACAAATGGGACCTAATGAAACGTAAAAGCTTTTGCACAGCAAAGGAAACCCTAAACAAGATGAAAAGACAACCCTCAGAATGAGAGAAAATATTTGCAAACAAAGCAACTGACAAAGAATTAATCTCCAAAATTTACAAGCAGCTCATGCAGCTCAATATCAAAAAAACAAAAAACCCAATCCAAAAATGGGCAGAAGACCTAAACAGACATTTCTCCAAAGAAGATATACAGATTGCCAACAGACACATGAAAGAATGCTCAACATCACTAGTCACTAGAGAAATGCAAATCAAAACTACAATGAGGCATCACCTCACACCGGTCAGAATGGCCATCATCAAAAAATCTACAAACAATAAATGCTGGAGAGGGTGTGGAGAAAAGGGAACCCTCTTGCACTGTTGGTGGGAATGTAAATTGATAGAGACACTATGGAGAACAGTATGGAGGTTCCTTAAGAAACTAAAAATAGAACTACCATACAGCCCAGTAATCCCACTACTGGGCATCTACCCTGAGAAAACCATAATTCAAAAAGAGTCATGTACCACAATGTTCATTGCAGCTGTATTTACAATAGCCAGGACATGGAAGCAACCTAAGTGTCCATCAAGAGATGAATGGATAAAGAAGATGTGGTACATATATACAATGGAATATTACTCAGCCATAAAAAGAAATGAAATTGAGTTATTTGTAGTGAGGTGGATGGACCTAGAGTCATACATAGTGAAGTAAGTAAGTCAGAAAGAGAAAAACAAATACCGTATGCTGACATATATATATGGAATCTGAAAAAACAAAAACAAAAAAGGTTCTGAAGAACCTAGCAGCAGGACAGGAATAAAGACGCAGACGTAGAGAATGGTCTTGAGGACACGGGGAGGGGGAAGGGTAAACTGGGACAAAGTGAGAGAATGGCATGGACGTATATACACTACCAAATGTAAAACAGATAGCTAGTGGGAAGCAGCCGCATAGCACAGGGAGATCAGCTCGGTGCTTTGTGACCACCTATAGGGGTGGGATAGGGAGGGTTGGTGGGAGATGCAAGAGGGAGGAGATATGGGGATATACGTATATGTATAGCTGATTCACTTTGTTATAAAGCAGAAACTAACACACCATTGTAAAGCGATTATACTCCAATAAAGATGTTAAAAAAAAAATCTATAAGGACTTTGGAAGAGGAAAGAGGCAAAGAAATGTGTACAGTTAGCTTGCAATCCAGCAGTTTTAGTTCAGAGTACTTACCTGTAAGAAATGTTTTATAAATGATTACCCACAGTATACTTACTTATATTAGCCAAAAATTAGAAAAAGGCCAATGTCTATCCATCGAGTGGATAAACAAATTGTGGTATATTCATAAATGGAAACAAAATGGAGGTAACTACTGACCACTTTACATTAATAAACTAAAAATCATTCTCACTAAAAAATAACAACAAAAAATATCACATAGTTTATAATACATTTATTTGAGATTATAGAATGAACGAAATTAATCTATAGTAACAGAAAGCATATCACTGGTTTCCTGGAAACGAAGTGGAGGTGGGAAGAGGAAGCACTGACAGCAAAGGGACACAGGGGAATTTGGGGGTGACAGAAATGTTCTATGGCTTGACTGGAATGGTTACAGAAGTATATACATTTGTCAAGATTCATTCATATACCTAGATGCCTTTTTATCCGTAAATTATGGTTCAATAAATGTGGCTTTTAAGTATTTAAAGGAAGAGCTGTGTCTTTCTACAGCAGTTTGGGCTGTTATAACAAAACACCATGCACTGGATGGCTTAAACAACAAACACTTGTTTCTCACAGTTCTAGTGGCTGCAAAGTCCAAGATCAAGGTGCTAGCAGATTTAATGTCTGGTGAAGGCCATCTTCCTGGTTTGCAGAGACAGCTGCCAGCCATCTTGCTGTATATTTTTACTTGGTGGGAGGGAGAGAGAGAGAGGGCAAACGCTCTCTGGTCTCTTCTTATAAAGGCACTAATCCCATCATGGAGGCTCCACCCTTCATGACTTCATCTAAATCTAATTGTCTCCCAAAGGTTCCACCTCCAAATACTATCGCATTGCAGATTAGTGCCTCAACCTGAATTTGAGGGGACACAAACATTCAGTCCACAGCAACAGGAGGCCTTTCAAAGGGCCTCCAACCTAGGGCCTGGGAACCTGTACCACATTTGTTGGCAGTAGGGATGCTGCTTTGCAAAATCAGTGAAAAAAGCGTAAGTGCCAATAGAAAGGGAGAGAACACTTTCTTCCTGTGAGAGGTGGCAACCTGAGAGTGGTGATGGCACAAAATCCACCTATGTGATCTTGCTGAGATGGGAGAAGCAGCACGAGCCAGTCAAGGCCACCAAGCAGTGCATGCTGGCACCAGCAGCAAGAGTAAAATTTAATTAGCTTCTGAAAATGTTGCTGGAGGTTCCACTGAACTAGTTATATTTTATTACTATAATTAATATAATATAAACCTTTAATATTCTCTCCCCCATCCTAAAGCTGATGTGTTCTGGGGAAAGTGAATGTACATTTATTTTATGGTGTTGTAACAGTACCAGGAAAACACATGAATGACTGTAGAGACTTAACTGCTCTTAACCTCAGTTTTATTTTAAAAATGAAAACATTAGTCTAGGTGATTTCCAAGGTCTCTTTTAATTTTATATTCTAAGGCATAGTTCCCTCCCTTAAAACCATGGGAGGAAATGACATAAAACACTTATAATAATAAAAAATAAATAAATCATCAGTACTTACATACACAGAAAACTCAAGATAATCAATTTTAACTATTAAAATAATATATCGAATTATTATTAATAAATAATATAATAATATATTAAATGATATGAGATTTCAATAGAGTGGAAGGAAACAAGATAATTATATTTATCTATCTCATCTCTCTACCTAAGAAATCAATATGATTCTTGTATACCAGCAGTAGCTGTATAGTAACTATGAGGTCATAAGAAATTTAAAATTATATTTAAAATAACAGAAAAAAGCATCAGTTAGCCAGAAACAACCATAACAATAAATTTGCAAAATCGCACAGAGAGCTGTAAACTTTCCAGAGAACTACAAAAAAATTTGAGAAAACAGAAGGAGAGTCATAAAAATATTCCTGGATGGAAAGACTGATTCGCATTGTTCTCACATCTCCTTTTAGCTATCACTCTCTTCTGTTCTTCCCTTAATAGTCAAAATTTTTAGAGCTGTCAACACTGTCCATCTCCATTTCCTTCCTTCCCATTTACTCTCCAGTTCACTGCAATCTGTCTTGTGCCCTCTCTCTAGGCCACCAAAACTGTTCCCATCAAGGCAACATACTTGTTGCTAAAGCCAAGGACAATTTTACAGTCTTTATCACAGGATGTTACTGATTATCACAGGAGTATCTGACAATATCATCAGTCCCCTCTTCTAAGAAATAATCTTCCCTCTACTTCTAAGACACCACACTCTCCCGTTTCTCTGCCCTCCCTCTGGAGGCTTGTTCTGTCTCATTTTGTGGCTCTCCATCCTCTGCTTGCACCTTCAATCTTCATGTTCTTTGGATCCTCTGCTATTTTCACTCTGTGGACCCTGCCTGGGAGATCACATTCAGTCTTATAGCTTAATCCACTCTTTAAATACTGAAGACACCCAAATCTGCACTCCAGATCATCTCACTCTAATCCAGACTTCAACAGCCTATTGGACATGTAGTTTTGGGTGTACCACACACATCTCAAACTTGACATATACAAAAAATATCATCTCACATGTCTTACTCATCTTTCTTGCATTCTCTCTCAGTGAATGGAATCAATGTGTACCCAATGGCCCTGTGGTGTCAGCTCTGATTCTTCCCACCCTCTTATTTTACATGTCTAATCAATTACCAATTTCTGTTAATTTTACCTCCTAAATATCATCCAAATATACCACCTTTGTCAAATCCATCCAAATCTTTTTATTTGTGGTGCCAATATCCTAGCTCATACCTGCATCATTTTTCTTCTGATTTATTAGAACTGACTTTCCTGCCACAATTTTTTGCATCCACTCCAACTGATCCTCCATATTGCAGCCAGACAGATCTTACTTATATGTGAATCTGGTGAAGTCACTCTTTTTTTTTTTTTAATGAATTAATTAATTTTTGGCCACGTTGGGTCTTCGTTGCTGTGCATGGGCTTTCTTTTTAGTTGCGGTGAGCGGGGGCTACTCTTCATTGCTGTGCGCAGGCCTCTCATTGCGGTGGCCTCTCTCATCTTGGAGCACTGGCTCTAGGTGCGTGGGCTCTAGAGCACAGGCTCAGTAGTTGTGGCGCACGGGCCTAGCTGCTCTGCAGCATGTGGGATCTTCCTGAACCAGGGCTCGAACCCATGTCCCCTCCATTGGCAGGCGGATTCCTAACCACTGCGCCACCAGGGAAGCCCCAAGTCACTCTTACCTACACCTTTTCAATGATTCCGAATGACCGTCAGGTTAAAGGCCATGCTCCTTAATGTGGTTTGTCCCCCGTTGACCAGTCAGTCCCCTGTCCAGAACCAACCTTCCGCACTCTGTTCTAGGCACACAGAAGTACTTTCAATTTCTCAAATGCATCAGGCTCTCTATTGACCTTGGGGCTTTCTAGCTGCTGCTCCATTCATCTTCAACTTCTCTCATATATGTGACTGCCTACCATAAACCTCAGGACTAAACTTAGATGTCCCTCCTCTAGGAAGCCTCACTGACTTCAAGCCTGGGGTAGACCTTTACCATATGTTCTCTCAACACCTTGTGCCTCTCTTCTCATTGCTCATGTTTCATTGGGTTGACATGTAAAATGTCAGTTACTCTCCAGTTTCCTGCACTAGAAACCATGAATGTGAGGGCAGGAACTATGTCCATCTAGTGTACTGTTGTATCCCCATGTAAAGCACAGTTTCTCATGTTCAATAGATGTTGAACGTAGATGTTCAATAATTACATGTTCAATAATTATGGGATGAAATAACTTACTAATTGTAGATCTATAATAATGAAGGTAATAATATTGATGCAAGAATGAAAAGATAAATGAGACAGAACAAAAGCCCAAAACAGATCCCTGGGAGACAGGAAATTTAATAGAATTTAATGAAAGTATCACTGTTAACAAGTGGAGAAAAGTGAGAATTTCTGAGTTACTAATGGTTAGCTTTGGGGGTAAGGGGTGGAGAAAGATTTTCTAAAGTTAAAATACATGAAAAGTGCCAGAAAAAAATGCATTTTATTCCATAATCATTTACATGGCTGTTAATCAAAACTATCATGAGCCAAATTCAAAGGCAAATTGAAAACTGGGGGAGGGACTTCCCTGGTGGTGCAGTGGTTAAGAATCCGCCTGCCAGTGCAGGGGACACGGGTTCGAGCCCTGGTCTGGGAAGATCCCACATGCCGCGGAGCAACTAAGCCCGTGAGCCACAACTACTGAGTCTGCGTTCTAGAACCGTGAGCCACAACTACTGAGCCCATGTGCCACAACTACTGAAGCCCACGCCTAGAGACTGTGCTCCGCAATAGAAGTCACTGCAATGAGAAGCCCACGCACCGCAACGAAGAGTAGCCCCCGCTCGCCGCAACTAGAGAAAGCCCACGTGCAGCAACGAAGACCCAACACAGCCAAAAACAAATAAATAAATTTATATTAAAAAAAAAGAAAAAGAAAACTGGGGGAAAAAATATATTCATTAAATAGGAGAAGCAAAGGGTTAAAATTCTTTTTTAAACTGTTTCCTCAAATTTTAAGAATGATGATCCCAGATAAATCAAGGACAGAAAGAAACTTAAAAGAAATACAAATTAATAATGAACAACAAAAAAAATTCAACTTCAGTTGTAATCAAAGAAATGCAAATTTTTTTAATGAGACGTTTTTTAACCTTAACATTGGTAAATATTTTTAATACAAAAATTCTAGGCATACAAGAGAGTGGTGAGACATTATCAGGGGAGTGAGGTGTTATAGCTTAAGCCATTTGCAATATGTATCAAGGGCCCTTAAACCTTCTAAGAATCTAGAATTCTGTGACCTTCAATGAATCAAGCCTAAAGAAATAATCTAAAGGGGAAAAAATTTTGTCCACATAAATATTAATCACAATACTATTAATAACCATGTAAAATAGGGAAAAATAAGTATTAAACAATATGAAACTGGTTAAGTAAATTCTAGCATATCTACAGACTGGAGTGTTCTGTAGCTACAGACAGAGAGACAGGTAGATAAATTGGCGGGTAGAGAGATAGACACAAAATTGCATAGGAAGTATGAGATTACCACTGTAAAATTAAGAATGTACAAACACACACACAGAGGCTATAATGAAATAAATATGTTAGTTATGCTTCCCTCTAGGTTAAGAGACTGAGAGACTCATTTTTGCCTCTATGTGTTTCTGTATTTCCACATTTTCTACAGTATTTATTACTTTTACCATCCAGCAAAAAAAATAAAAATAAAAATAAAAATTGACTGTGAGAGATTCTGATAAAGCTAACCTGATCGTATACAAAGCATCAAGACGGATGGAGCCAGGTATTGATCTTCGCATTGAAAAAGGCCTCTGGGGTATAAATGTGAATGAATCCTGGAGCTGTGAATTGTGACTACAGGATGTCTTGCACTGATTGTTGGCACAGTGAGGGCTCAGGAATGCTAGAGAGGCATAGGGGATGTGCCTGAAGCCCTGGCGTGGGGCCTGGAAACCACAGAGAGTGGGAAAGAGAGCACTGGGGAGCATAGAAGGGACATCGAGGGCCCTGGAATCACAGATGGAGATACAGGTTACGGGCCAGCAGACTTAGGGAACATGAGCTTCTAATATCCCAGAGTTTCTAGAGGACTGGAGGTGAGAGGTCAAATGAGCTAGAGATGAGGCCTCTGGGCCACCATGTTACAAGCCTGTTTCAAAGTAAAAATCTGGTATTCCAGAAAATTCCTTAAAAGGGATGATGCCCAGCTCTGAAAATAAGAGCACTGACTAGAGAGGGAGACTGGAGAAGAGGGGGCTTTGAGGAGTCTACGAGAAAAGAAGAGAGGGCCAAAAAGACCTCCATGTGCTCAAGAAATTTGGGGCAATCAATGGCCTTCGCCCAGAGCTCTGTATTCCTACACATGACACTGGCATTAAAAAGAGCTTTAGAGAATTCTCTGGCAGTCCAGTAGTTAGAACTCCGTGCTTTCACTGCCGAGGGCCTGGGTTCGATCCCTGGTTGGGGAACTAAGAGCCCACAAAGCCACGTGACACGGTCAAAAAAAAAAAAGCTTTAAAGCATAAGACAGTCGATTTTGTTAGAATTAAGTTCACTATGAATGACAGAAACCCCAAAATAACAATGGTTTAAATACTTTAGATTGTAGAGAAAAACAAACTTCTAAGTCAAAGGGCAGGCATCCCGCGCTGGGCAGCCTATGTCTGTATCAGGGATTCAGGCTCCCTCTACCTAATGCTTCACCAAGCATTAACTCCATGCGCAATGCCACCAAGATAGCTCCCCCAGCTCCAGCCACCTTGTCTCCATGCTGGTCAGCAGTGGAGAGAAAAGGGGCAAAGAATAATAAGGGAGATTTCCAGATGCTGCTACCGGACACTTCTGCTTATATGCCATTGGCCAGAACTTTGTCATAGGGTCACATCTCAATGCAAGAGAAGCTGAAAAATGCAGTGTTTATTCTGGGGAGCCACATGCCCAGCTCCACATTCAAACTGAAGATGGTTTCTAGAAAGGGGAGATAAATAACAGTTTCCTCCAAAGTAAGATTTTAATAAATGAAGTAAGAGGAATGCAATATCCACAAGAGGGAACACTTTGTGCAAAGTCAAAGAGGGGTGAAGAGCGTCGTGTGTCCAGGAAAACAGTGAATACCATCCACCAGATGGGGGCTGCCAAATCAACCATGTGTAAGCGTTAGGTTCAACATACAATGCATATTTGTCTCATGGGGGATGGGTGAGGAGCCAACGATACCACGACTTATATTACTTTCTAGTCTCCTTATTTTCTGAATTTGGTATAATTTGCAACAGTTTACACACTCATAATGTGTTGGTAGTTTGTTTTTTAAAGTACTTACTGCTACAAGTTTGTTCTCATCTCCAGAGAATTATAAAAATGATTCAAACATGTACAAGAATGCATACTTTAGACTGCTGGATATGTACTTACCCTGGATTTAAAAAACATAGATTTGTCAGTGTTAGGTACCCACAACCAGAGAGATCTAAGCAAATCCACCTTGCCCCAGTTGGTAATTTTTCTCCTCTGCAATACTGCATCCAAGAATACAAGTAAGACAAGTGTACGACATTCAAAGGTAAGACAACTGACGAGTCATTACAGCATGCCTGAAGATCATGTCTCAAAGAGCCAGAAACACAGCATTTTGTGTGAAGTACGATTGCTTCACTGCTTCATTTCCAGTAAACTTGATTTGAAATGGGAGCGAGCTTTCCCTTAACCCTGTCCCTAAGCCCTGATTCCAGAAGATAAACATGACGACATTTATCTGGTCCTTGGGTGGGTCTCAAAAATTTTGGACAAATGCCTTTATATTTTGCTGCAATCAAATGTCTTGAGGAAAGTGTGGTCAGCGATGAAGTGGCAGAAAATGCAGCGCACTTGGGTCTGCAGGGTCAAGTGTTCTTATCCATAAAGTGCAGCATCAAGGTGAATTTGTGTTCCCTGTAGAAGAGACTTGGTGATGGGAACACATTTTTCTTTGAAGAAACTACCAGACAGGCTGCAAAATCACTATCTTTCACAGTATTCAACTTAGAGCTCCTGGAGCGAATGCTACCTCTGGGGAAAGGCTCTGGCAGAGGAAGATATGGCCAAACAGCTGGAATGAGTTACCTGCTACATGGAAAATGGCCCTGGCCTTGTTCGCACTGCAGACATCTTTACGCCCCGAGTTTAAGAAGCGTTATCTACAGGGAATATAATTACCATTCCTCATTGTTGTACTCTGGCATTTTCTTTTAGCACATGAACTTCCTGCATTATAATCTTTGCTCTGGAAACAGCTGGCTCAGCTCAAATAGCTTGAACACGAATGAAACCCCTGCTCACCCCTTTATAAGTTTCGTATTTGAGCATGAAATCATGGGATCAAATCCTCAACAGCCCTGGAACTTTTCTCGAGACAAAGTGTTTCTTATAAAACCCCTAGTCTCCCTTTCATAATTATGATGCAGGGGAAAAGAAGAATCTTCTTTTGAATATTTCAGCAGACATGACTCACACGACCTTCACTCATTCATGTAGCAGCTGCAACATTTCTGCCATATCCAGCTTCCCCCACCCACCCCATACACGTTTAATCGGCAAAAGCAGTGAACAGAACAGTGTGATAATGTGCCACCATCTGGGAGTTTAAAAAAATAAAGAAAAACATGTATCATGATTTACATACAACTGTATCCCACCTAAGTTTTTTATATGGGATTATGATATTAAAGAACACAGATGCTAGCTGAAGTCAGTTTGAGGTAGCAGGTAGGTGATTTAAGAAACATGATTTTTCTATCTGTATAACAGTGAGGTCACTGACTCATGATTTGGAGTTGAAGGACCCAGATTTGAGTTAGGATTTGCCCTCTAGCTATATGAATATTGTCCAATTTCTAAACTTCTCTGATCCCTAGCTTCCTGAACTAGATAAAATGGTAATAATAATAATAACAACAATAACAACAATAATCATGGTCAATATCATTATTATATTATTCACTCAGGATGTTTTTTAGAATTAACAGAGCATTTTGCAAATTTTAAGGCGATGTTTAACAAATTAATTAATCATACGTGCTTTCACTTTATTGGATTCTTGTCCCAATGATGAGGCAGGTCTGTCCTATATCACCTGTTACCTTGCCTCTAATGCCTGCAGCAAAACCTGCACTCAGTGGAAGACTGGCTGAGATCCATGGCATCATTTAGAGCAAATGAACAACTTTTCTTCTGCCCCACATGGAACTTTAACTCCAGACCTTGGCTACATTCACTAAAGAACAGAGCCAACTAGCCCAGACCACCGTTAAACTGAAATTTCTGACCCCCTGAAAACATACCCATTTGAAGCTGAATATGCTCAAATTCATAAAGGTTAGCATCTGAGTTGGTTTAAAAATGCTTTTAATCTGGCTAAACATATTTTTGGTGAAAACCTAGCAACAGACAAAAACACTGCCTATGAGATAAGGAAAGCAGGTGAGTCCAAAGGTTGTGTCAGGTTGATTGCCTGTGACTTGAATAGAACAGTTTTCCAGAGCTGCTGCAATTTGTGGACTTGTTTGCATGGACCTCAGCAAATCAGACTATTGGCATCTTTTTGTTAAATCTGCCTTAGCTTTCCAGAGCGAAAGCCATTAGGAAAAACCACTTCCCCTTCTGTTAGTTTGATTCACGCTTCAGACTCCTCTAAATGAGTAAGGGATAAAAATGTTCATTAACACTATTTTTTCTTTGCAGATCTCTCTGGTGGGAAAGTGAGGCTCTATTCCTTCCTCGACTTCAAGGAAAAAGACAACACAAAGAGCAAAAGGAACAAATGTGGGAGCAAAAGCCATATGATTAGACCTCATTTAATTATTTAACTTCTATTTTTGGAGCAAAATTTTCAGCAACCTATCTTGTTTTCACTTAAGGGCAATAGGAAAGTGACAATATGGTGTAAACAGTTGACCAATCTTCAACCATCCATAAATTAGCTTCAATATTTTTGCCACATCTGGGACCTCCAGATAAATGTTTAATAGAAAAAAAGCAATGTGCAGAATAGCACGAATAATATACTATCAATTAGGTTTTAAAAAACTATCTATAAATACACATAAACACACACTATTATGAACTTAATATATCCCTGAAAATACCAGTAAGAAATTGTTTAATGTAGTTGTCTTTGTAGAAAATTTGGGTGATGAAAAAGATAAGGGTATACCCCTTTGTACTTTTGAGTATTGTACCATTTGAATATACTATCTGGTCAATAAAATAAAGTATTTTTATTGTGATATAATTGACATATATCATTACAATGATTTGATATATGTATATTTTATGAAATGATCACTACAATAAGTTTTGTTAACATCCATCACCATGTACAGTTACAGACTTTTTTCTTGTGATGCAAACTTTTAAGATCTACTCTCTTAGCCACTTTCAAACAAGCAATACGGTACTATTAACTATAGTCACCATGCTGTACATTGCATCCTCAGGACTTATTTACTTTATAACTTCAAGTTTGTACCTTTTGACCACCTTAATCCATTTTGCCCCCCCCCAACCCCTCTGGCAATCACCAATCTGTTCTCTGTTTCTATGTGTTTGGTATTTTCTTTTTGTTTTAGATTTCAAGTGAGATCATACAGTATATGTCTTTCTCATCTGATTTATTTCACTTAACATAATGTCCTTAAGGTCCATCCAAGTTGTCACAAATGGAAAAAATTCCTTCTTTTTTATGGCTGAAAAATATTGCATTATGTATAGGTATATGTATATGTGTAGTGTGTATATATATATATATATATATATATGCCACATCTTCCTTATCCATTCATCCATCAGTGGACACTTAGGTTGTTTCCATATCTTGGCTACTGTAAATAATGCTGCAATGAACATGGGGGTGCAGATATGTTTTTCAATAAGTCTTCATCTCCTTCAGAAAAATACCTGGCAGTGGAACTGCTGGATCACCAGTTTTTTGAGGAACCTCCAGACTGTTTTCCAGTGGCTACACCAATTTACACACCCACCAACGGTGAGCGAGGGTTCCCTTTTCTCCACCTCCTCCACAACATTTGTTACTTGTGTTCCGTTTGATAATGGCCATTCTGACTGGTGTGAGATGGTATCTCATTGTGGTTTTGATTTGCATTTCCCTGATGATTAGTGATGTTGAGCATCTTTTCATGCATCTTTTGGCCACCTGTATGTCTTCTTTGGAAAAATGTCTATTCAGATCCTCTGCCCATTTTTTAATCCGACTGTTCATTTTCTGCTATTGAGTTGTATGTGTTCTTTACATATTTTGGATATTAATCCCTTACCAGATACATTATTTGCAAATATATTCTCCCATTCAGTAGGTTCCTTTTTCATTTTGTTGATGATTTCCTTTGCTGTGCAGAAGTGTTTTAGTTTGATGTAGTCCCACTTGTTTATTTTTAGTTTTGGTGTCAAATCCAAAAAATCATTGCCAAGGCCACTGTCAAGGAGCTTACTGCCTATGTTTTCTTCTAGGAATTTTACAGCTTTGAGTCTTACGTTCAAGTCTTTAATCCCTTTTGAGTTAATTTTTATGTATGGTGTAAGATAATGGTTGAGTTTCACTCTTTTGCATGTGATTTTTCAGTTTCCCAAAACCATTTATTGAAGAGACTGTTCTTTCTCCATTGTATATTCTTGGTTCTTTCATTATAAGTTAATTGACCACATATGCATGGGTTTATTTCTGGGCTCTATATTCTGCTCCATCATTTTAAAATAAAATATTTTAATAAAAAGAAAAGCTTACATTACCACTAATAGAAAGTAACTGTGAAATGGAACTAATACGCTGTTGCCTGTATCCTGCTCTGTATTTGTTGAAAGGGGAGATGTGTCAATGTTAAAAGAGACTTTCTCCTTCATGTACTTGGGAGTGTTGAGAAAAGAAACTGATCAAAAGAATGAGAAGAAAAGCCAAAAACTGGAGGAAAATATTTGCAAAAAAACACATCTAATAAAGTACCATTATTCAAAATATACAAAGAACTTGTAAAACTCTATTTAGAAATAAATGAAATGGGCAAAAGACCACAGAAGGTATGCATATGGCAAATACACATATTAACACATTCTCCACATCATATGTCACCTGGGATATACAAATTAAAACAACAATGAGATACCACTGCATAGCTATTTGAATGGCTGAACTCTGGAACACTGACAAGACCAAATGCTGGCGAGGATGTGGAGAAACAGAACTCTCACTCACTGCTGGTGGGAATGCAAAATGGATACAGCCACTTTGGAAGACAGTTTGGTGATTTCTTAAAAAATTATACATAATCTTACCATATGACCCAGCAATCACACTCCTTGTTATTATCGAAAATGAAGTGAAAACATGCCCACACACAAAAAATTACACATAGATACTTACAGCAGCTTTTTTCATAACTGCCAAAACTTGGAAGCAATCAAGACACCCTTCAGTAGGTGAATGAATAAATAAACTGTGGTACATCCAGAAAAAGTAATGTTATTCATCATTAAAATAAATGAGCTACCAAGCCATGAAAAGGCATAGGGAAAGTTAAGTGTATATTACTAAGTAAAAGAAGCCAATCTGAAAAGGCGACATACTGTATTATTCTAACTATATGACACTCTGGGAAAGGTAAAACTATGGAGACAGTGAGAAGATCAGTGGCTGCCAAGGGTTGGAAGGAAGGGAGGAGACACAGGGATGGGTAAGCAGAGCACAGACGTCTTTGAGGGTAGTGAAACTTTTCTGCAACTATGTATAGTTATAAATATAAATATATACATATATTCTGAAACCCTAATGGGAGATACACGTCACTGTACATTTGTCCAAACACACAGAATGTACAAAACCAAGAGTAAACCCTAATGTAAGTTATGGACTAATATAAACTATGGGTGACAACGCTGTGTCAAAGTAAGTTCATCAATTGTAACAAATGTACCACTCTGGTGTGGGATGCTGATAGCTGGAAACTTGCCCGTGTGCAGGAATAGAGATTATGTTGGAACTCTGTACTTGCCATTCAATTTTGTTGTAAACCTAAAACTGCCCTAAAACATATATGTTATGAATTTTAAAAAAGGAAGTGAAACATTTCTAATATTCTGACCTTATGACTCAATGGCATTAGTCCCATGCTCATGCCCTACTTAAAATACTTACCCTTTGGGAACCTGGTATCGTAGAAAGGGCGTTCAACTTGGGTGCTCATCATTTTCTAAATCTATTTAATCTGGTATTAGTCCTTCTCATCGAGATTAAGAACCTTCTCGCCCACCTATCTCTCAAGAATTTAGTGAGCTCAAATGTGATAATGCACATAAAAATCCTTGAAAGTAATATACAGATAAAAGGAATATTATCTCTGGGATGTCTTAAAGTAAATCCTTCAAATAGTTCTTATGAAAAAAAACATTTTTGTCTCTGCAGAG
Organism: Balaenoptera physalus; assembly: GCF_965194825.1. Lineage (NCBI taxonomy): Eukaryota > Metazoa > Chordata > Mammalia > Artiodactyla > Balaenopteridae > Balaenoptera > Balaenoptera physalus. The sequence continues at coordinate 44,588,276 of NC_138886.1, forward strand.
TTTTTGTTTCCTCTCTTGTATCTTAAAATAAGTATTTCTAGAAGTAGGCTGAGAATGGGGAGAAGCAGAGATTAGAAAAAGTTGTCCCTATCTCACAATGAACCCACTTAGAGAACCCAATGAGTGAACACGTTTCATTCCCTGGCAGAAGCAGAACAAAGAAGGAGGGGAAACATTAAGAAGAAAGAACGGGGACTGTTCTAGTGGCTTGTGTGACAGGACACAGGAATATCCTTAAATTTGAAAGGAGAGGAAAGGAGGCGCTGAGTGCTTTAGCTAAAGAGACACAGGGCTAATCAGACATGGGCCCTGAGGCAGGATTCTGGGCTACTGCTCCTCAGGCCTTTAGTGGAGAAACCCTGACTTAAGAAGACTTATTCTTTTATCACGAACATAATCACATTTTGAGCATCGTTGCTCTGTATCTGTACAACACCATGACATATCAGCCAACCATCTCAGATGATGAAAACAACCAGTATGGCAATCTTTTCCTTAGGTTGTGTTTCATGAGATACATAGGTATTCATCAGGAGGAAAATGGATATCCATGGTCAAATAAGAACCAGAATCTCTAGGTTAAATAAAATACTTATTTTATGGAAAAATGTCTCAGAGTATTTAACTAATGCACTACCCCATTTCCTAGAGGGGTATAAGTAAGCAGTGTTTCCCTAACACCTGACCATGAGTCCCCTCTATTCCACCAACCCTCCCTCTCCTTTATTTTTTAGTGTAACATCTATTAACAACTATATTTGCAAAACTCTGAACTAAGTATATTGAGCAACGCAGGCAGGAGCTGCCTTGGGCTATACTGCTTTGCACGCCCCCAGCATATTCAATAAACGGTGGAGGAACAGATGAATAATTTGGACAAACCAGAATTAGTTCCTCTTCTACAACTGTTCTCTTAGAGACTATAATCATCGAGGCCCCTTTCAAAAGACTATACGAACACAGATCTATTGTTTCATAAACAACTTTAGGCAACAGTTATGCAAACACACACACACATCATATAAACTCTCATTTTCTTCCAAAAAAGAATGCACACACAAGAGAGTGTCTCCCACACCCATACCATGATTTTTTTTTATGCCAGTGCTAAGAAATGTATCATAAGAGTAAGTTAACTCAGAGCACTCCACTGGGATCTTTAGATCTCATTATTTCTCAGCATAATTAAATCTTTATTAGATTAAATTGCACTTTTTCTGGACTTCTCAATAAATTTAGTACCCAGCCAACCTTTAATGTGGTATTAGATAAGACCCCAAAAGAAATTTAAAGAAGAATAGCCCTTACCACTGCATTCAAAATTCTCAGTTTTATAGAAGAGTCCCCTCAGACATATGCTACCCACATTATCATGGCATGCCTTTCAAGGTGCTTTTTTCCAACTAAGAAAAGGAAGGAATCAATAGAATCAGTACAAGAAGGCTTCTGGCTGGCAAGGAAGTGAAAGGTAAAAATGGAAAGACTTTAAATAAGGAGGATGTGGTTTCTGACAACCCAGACATATTGGCCCAAATTATGAAGCCAAGCAAAACAGAGAAAAATTCAGCACTGGAATTACAAGACTCTCTTTATGATGCTCAGAAAATAAGTATAATGGCCTAAAAGTTGTAGGCTTCTTGTTCGTTCATCAACTACCACATACCCATACCCTCACCCCAGCCCTTCTCTCCTCCAAAATGCTCCCGCAAAGACAACCACCCCTCCTCATGTTAATCCTGTTATGCTATGTCCGAGGGTTTCAGCGCTTGAAGGAACAACTTAAAATTTACCCAGAATTAGTGAGCACAGAAGGCTGGAGTCTGGTGAACACTCAGAGCACATTCTGCCTTCGATCTGCCAGGGCATCATCAGGAAACTGGCACTATAGCTTTGTTGGCAAGAAAGAGTACTTTTCAATGCACACAGGTGTGGAAATAAAAGCTGTAACTGTCTCGCCAAGTATGTTTTTCTTCAACAGCAATGTTAAACCAGCCAAAAAACACCGCTGACAACTTTAAAATACGGGAATCAGCAGCAGTTTTCATCCTCTGTGCAGCACAGTTGTCGCTGCATCTTCCACTTGTCACTAAGTCTATCGAAGGTGATACCAGCACAACCACCTGTGAAGCCCAAATAGTCAGACAACTGGATGTGTGTGTGTAAGGCAGTGAAAATAACTAGTGTTATCTCTCTTTTTTTCCTATGAATTGACAGATGGGTTTTCCTAGTATTCAGTGATTATCCCTGTTGTTGGATTACCACCTTGTATTGAAATGTGTTTTCTGCACACCACAAACCTCTTGAGGGAGAGGATCGTGTCTTAGTCTTCCCTTGTATCCCCTAAGTACACAGCATAATGCAGGACATGTAATAGAAATTTGGAGAGTATTTGCTGAGCCGACCTAAATTGACCTGAACTTGTTCTTCAAACAGGTAGAAGCAGACCGCCTCTCGTGTACGCACCTGGAGGCTCCTTCCAGAAGAAGGTTGTTCCCTGTTTGACAGGGTGCAAGTGATAGGAGATCACAGCTTAGCCTGTTGCATGAGACAACTTGTAACGTCCACGTGCTGGGGATCCACCTAGTAGAGGTCAAGCCCTCAGAGACTTCTTACAGAAAAAGTCACTCTCAGATTCCACCCCACTACACAAACCCACTTCATCCTCAGTAAACCCTGCCAGTACTTGGCTTTTCTCTAGAAGCAAATTTTACAGAAGAGGTTGAGGCAACCAGTGAAACAGCTCGCTGAGCCCTGGCTCATTTTCGTATCTGTTCCAAGAGTTTACTGAATAAACTTGCGCACCAGTGAGTTGAAAATGATAGCAGTTATGCTTGCAAGACATTTAGTCCTCTTTAGAAGAGAGAAGCTCCTTTCTAAAGGTTGGAATTTTAGAGTTAGATTCTTATATAGTTTGGTACAATTCACTAATGCTCTAGACAGGAGGATGTTTATCCAATCCCAAAGTCTGTTTTTTTTTCAACGTAAGTGCACCTTTTTACCATTTATGGCAACACTTCTAAAACTCAAGAAATGAACAGATTCCCTGTAAAGAAAAAACACATTTCCCCTTAAGCCCCTTGTGTTAGCTTAATTTTATTTGAATGTTACTCAAATGCGTACAACCTTAAACTTAACAGATATAAAAGCCCTTATGCTCAGTTCTTGGACAGCTGAAAAATGTTTAAAATTAAATACAGACAAAAGTTTGAGCCAGTAAACTTTTAATTAGCAATCTTAATTTGATGTGATGGATAATAGTGTGTTGCTGACAGTTAATCACTCCTTGCAGTCTGAACCCAGAATCTGTATCTATGGTATAGGTCCTCTCAAGTTTGGCAGGCTTAAAAAGAATAGGTGCCATTTGATGACTCCCTTCCTTCAACTGGATTACTGCAAAACCTTCATTTACAAAATGTGTATTTGCATCATTTACATATTAAATCTGCCTCTATTATTTTCTTATTAGCTCGAGATAATTAAAGTAGTACCAGTTGGCACTAAAGACACTAGGAACATGAGCACGAATATGGGCACTAAATTCATCCAAATGATCTATATACCTGTCAGGATTTCCTTTAGTTCTAAATTTTTTTAAAAATCTAACTCAGGGACTTCCCTGGTAGTGCAGTGGTTAAGAATCTGCCTGCCAATGCAGGGCACACAGGTTCAAGCCCTGGTCCGGGAAGATTCCACATGCCGCAGAGCAACTAAACCCCGCACGCCACAACTACTGAAGCTAGCGCACCTAGAGCCCATGCTCCGCAACAAGAGAAGCCACCACAATAAGCCCACGCACCGCAACGAAGAGCAGACCCTGCTTGCCCCAACTAGAGAAAGCACGCACACGGCAACAAAGACCCAACGCAGCCAAAAATAAATTAAAAAAAAAAAATCTAACTCAAACTGGGTCACAGTTGAAAAAATCTTTGGCAAACACTCCCCATTGGCTCTGACAAGTTACATGCTCATTCCTGAGGCCAATGGAATACAATGCACTGATCACAATCAGAGCTAATGCCAGGAGCTAGGGATGGGATTACTCTCATCTAAACTGTGTGCCTGAAAAACAGAGAGAAGTGGTTTATAAAGGAAGTCAGTGGTACTGTTATCAAGAATGCGAAAAGATGTGTCAAACAACCAACAATAAAGGTCCACTATGCAGCAACCTAGAACATGTTTATATTAACATGTTCAGGTTACTACTAAAATATGAACCCCAAATTTAAAAATTACTGTAAAGAACTCAGACCCTTCAAAAGTGGTCCTTAGACACCCCAGTATTTCTCAGACTCCTGCTTGAGAAACACTAATTTAGGGGGCCATAGATTTAAAAAAGGGTGAAAAGGAACTCAAAACTTGACCTTAAAAGTTCAAGAAAGCAGGCCCAGATTAATACATGGAATCTGACCAACCAAATACCTAAGTACATCTAGGAGTCTATAAAAGGAAGCCATAATTGTCTTTTAGATAAGCTGATTTTGCAGTTTATGTAAATAAAAATAGTCTTCCATGGCAATCTTACCACATCAGATGAAATGGTTTTTCACCAGATTTGGAGTTCATATTGGGATGGTCAAGCTTGAACTACAGGCTATATGGCATTGATGAAATCTACTTTGGGAGACTCTGGGAGGCATATTCGAGAGACCACAGTCTATCCAGAGAAAAAGGGTGACAGAGGTCATGTAACTGCCAATCAGAAAAGAGATGCCATGGATCAAGAAAACAAACAGAAGTTTCAAATATGAGCCTTAAATCAAAAGTTAAAAGAGCAGATACTCTACGTAACAGGTAGTGATTTGTCCTAAGCGCTTCTCTAATGGGTAACACCATGAAGCATAGTCCCTGACTAAAGCAGTCTATTTATTCAACAATGGCCCATGATTCTTTCAAAGAACACATAGAGGAAAGCTGGTTTGTAACATGAAATAATATGGCCTCAGTGAGAGCACTCATGGCTTTCCCCAGGTAGGTGAATTAACCTGGGCAGGTGTGCACACTGGGACAGAGGTGGGATAAAAGCCCTATTCTCTTTGCCTTTGTTTCTTTGTACTGATATTCTTAGTCTCCTGGAAACTGATCTCATAGGGAAACTAAGGTTATCGGCAGCCTTTAGTTGTTAATATGTGAACACAGTTATTACCCACATGAAATAATCTAGGACTTTGATTTTTGTACAAAAGAGGCATGTAGGTCATATTTCTCTTCTTTGGCTTCCAGGCAGCAATGTCCCTGAACAACTCCAGATACAAATACAAATGTGCTATTTAAAAGTTTCTATACACTCTCTCCTTGCAACTTCCAACCACATCCATCGTCAGATGGGAGTCTAGATACTGTTCAGGGTTCTCCTCCTGATTATGCCAGTAGCAATCGGGGTAACTTGGGACAAGTCACTTAATGCTTTGTGGCTTTATTCCTCTATATATAAAAAAGAATACTGACACTGTACCCCATTCACATGCTGGAGGGAGAATAAATAAAAGAGATCTTGGATAAGAAAATGATGTAAAAAATTAACATCAACAAATAGACTTGGGGCTCTATTCAATTATGTAAGTATTTCTTGACTGTCTACCCATTTCCTAGGATTATTATTGATTCCCCAGTTTTGTCCTATGTTGAGGAGCATATAAATTCAAGTTCACAAGATCGTGCCCGGAAAGGTGGCCAGAACTGGAGCTTTGTGGTAATCTATTGATGTTGACACACATTTCCCACAAGCAGTATCACAGAAACATATTTGTATATATAGTAAACTGGGGAAATATCGAACTCACTCTCTATTGTTACAATTACTGCTGCAATATTATTAATTTATTACTATACTTCAATTAAATTCCTCTTACCGGAACTTAAAAACCATGAAAACCCAGACAGATTGAATATAGCAGACCATTAAGTCACCCTCCCCTTACTCATAGGATTCCGTTTTAAGGCACAAAGGGACAATATTATAATGTAATTACTACTCTTAGTACCAGTGAGTAATACCAACCCATCATGCAAGCACCAGAAATTGACAAGAACATTTTGTTATGATCTGTGGCTGCAGGCTACTTTTTCTCTCCTCACCCAAGACTAAAAATGCAATAATGTCTTTTATAATGGGGGTGATGTGGCTTGAGAAATATCTGTTTATGATTCATACTAAGGAGTGAGCACAGTCTGCTACACAGCAAGCTGCTTTGCCTCAGAGGAAAACATATTCTATGTTGCATTAAGTCAGTTCTGAGGCAAAATAATTATAGCCTGAGTAGGCAGCTCAAACATCAGCTGGCCCTGATATCCCTTCCACACCAGAGACTTCCAGATGAGCTTCCAAATGGCTGTGTGAAAGGTGTCCTTGATTCATCATCTCACAGATGAGCTAAATGAAGTAGAGCAATGCAGGGTGGCTTATAGCTTGGTCAGATACTTGCTATTTATATGATAAAGAGTAGGATTCTAGAAACCTAGAGTCTAACTGTAAAATTAAGCAGCAAATAAAAGCATCAGCTATGGTTCCATTCTGGGGGTCAGGTTCTCCTCCCAATTAAGTCCAGCCCCTAAGGAAATTATGATGTGAACAATTTTCATATCTAGGAATTTTCTGCTCCCCGCCTATTCCATGGCCTGTTTTTCTCTGCCTACCCAGGATCACATCTTTTTACAGGTTTGCTCTCAGACAGCTGCCCCAAACAGAAAACAATCTGATAAATGTATTAGTTGTTCATTCACTTTTTCATTCATAAGAACATTTATTGGGCTACGTTCTAAGCACTGTACTAGACTCTTAGGGTTCAAAGGTCAATACATCAATATCCTCCCTTCAAAAATGCATTGTCTAATGTCATATTTAATAGGCTTGGCAGGGGACAGGGCTAGACTGGAAGTGCCATATGGGTAAGGTAATGTAGTAGGTGGCACTGAAAAATAGAGCATTTAAGAAGGTGGCGAGGAATGCTAATGACAAACTTTGACAAGGCCTACCCCCTTCTTGTTCTTTGTTTCCAGTATTTGCCAAATCACCAAATCAACTGTAAGAACCTAAGAGCTTTCCATTCAGATTCTGCCTCCATAACCCTCTTTCAATCATTCAGCATTATTTGGCACCTACTTAGGGCAGGCACTGTGCTTTAGGAGTACTACATGGAGCCTGCCCTTGAAAGGTTCACTGTATAGTTGGGGAAACAGTCACTAAACATGAAATTACTCTATCATTAGTGAAGAGCAATCAATATTGGAGATTTGTACAACATGCCATGGGTATGAGAGTGAGTGTGGGCAGTTCATCCTCTCCTTGGGACTTAGGAAATGCTTACCAGAGAAGTTAATATCTGAACGAAGTTTTAAAGGATGAGTAGGAGTCAACTATACCCCAATACAAAATAAAAATTAAATAAAAAAATAAAAGATGAGTAGGAGTTATACACGTGAATGGGTAGGGACATATATGGCAGACATAGGCACTCTCTTTGAAAATCAGAAGATTTGGCATCACCAGGCCCAAATTCTTACATATGGCCATAATTACTGGAACTGAGTGGGGTCTCCCATTGGATGCAGCCTGTGTTGAACTCAACCTACTTCATTTATTTACATGTTTAACCCCTTAAGCAACTGAGTTTGAGATCTCTGGTCTGTTGATTCCAGCTTGGGCCCACATGACCATAAAACAGTCAGTGGAGTTAGTCAATTATGTACAACTATCATTGAATTTGGTTTTCTTTTTTTAACAGAATTGCTTATTGGATATTTTGTAACAATTGATTTAACTTAAATAGATATATTTTGACCATATATACCCATTACCCAAAGTGAAGAATTAAATATTGATGATCAAAGCAGTTATGGATTATTCTATCAATTTAAGAACAAACCAGTCCTAGAGAGAGAGAGAGAGAGAGAGACCAAAAGCCTGTCCAAAAGCCCATGTGTTCCATCTGCCCCTACATATGTCAAGTGCCACTTTCTCCCATGATATTCCATAGAGTTCTAGTTTAAATGTATGTGAATGTATGTGTGTATAGTAGTACTGAATCAAATTAGGACTCTCAGACCTCCTCATTCTGGTGTGATGCAGTCTGCAGTGATGTGCTGGCTGTGACAGTGCAGAGACAGGCTCTCGGCAGCCCAGATTAAAACATCAGGCCTCTACCAGCCATGATTCCAACTCTGCATCAGAATGATCCCATAATCCACTGGCAGAATGACCAGACAGCAAGAGGTATCTGGGTTCCAGTTCAATACCATTGCCTGAAGTTAGATCTGAAGTTACATGCATCTGAAAACATTTGAGCAGCTGTCTACAGAGGAAACGGTGTGTGTGTGTGTGTGTGTGTGTGTGTGTGTATCAGATATATAACTTAGAATTTATACTGTCTCCTTATAAAAAAAGATCAGATGGATGTGCTAAAAGCACTCCCATAGAACAACATTCCTGTGAAGATCTTTTAAAAGTTATAATATCTGAAGAGAGCAGCAAAGCTTGCTAAATTTGGGTTTGCTCGGCTCTGTTTCCTGATTAGGTCTGGCTATACAAACAGTCTGATTTACATGGCTGACGTCAATACACTCTCAGAGTTGAATAACATGCACTAAATCTACTATCACATTTTCATTCCAGAATCAACACAATGAATCTCCTCGTTCCTTGTTGCTTTACTTACTTTAAAAAAAAAAAAAACAACAAAAAAAAACCAGTTCTTTCATGGAGGAAAAAAGATTAGAGGGTGGTTTTTTAGTATTTTCTTTTTATAAGGATATAGAGAGCAAAGCAAAAAGAATGGTAGATTTAGCAGTGAGTTGAATCCAAGTAATGGCTGTGAATAGGTGTCTGGTTTTTTTTTTTAATGGCCCTAAGAATGAACATATAAAGATATAAGAAAAATAAATTAAGACCCTAAAAGACTAATTGTAAATAATGGGTTTCTTAAGGAGCAGTTTTTAAATTTTCAGAAAGGTGAGAATATGTCTGAAAATTGTAGCAATTCCAGCAATTGTGCCTGATTCATTTTTCCCTGAGCTACTTGTTTGTTCCCTGTAATATTAGTCCCAACTATGAGGCTGGTGCTGCCCATTTGGATGACTTTACACAGAGCTTCAAACTCTATGGCTGCTAAATTCAACTGAAGACCAAAGTTGTGTCTACACGACCAGGTAGAGTTAGAAAAAAAATCAGCATTTTTCCAAGGCCTGTCTATGTTAGGAGAAGCAGGATCCTAAAATGCAGGCCTCGCTGTTCAAGGAACTAGCCTAACAACACAGTGAACAGAACCAACTCAACAGACATCACCGTAAGAGAGACCGGGAAAAAGGGTGATCTGCATCAATTCAAGCCAGAAAAAAGGTCACACCCTGAAATCTAGTTACAGTTATTTGTAATAAAATTTAATAATGATAATAATAATTATTAGCTATTCCAATATATGGCTACTAATAATAATTTTTAAATTTCATTAAGAAAATAAATCGCAGCTATGGCATTTCTAAGATTTTTTTCCTTTCTAATAAGAATTATTTAAACTTATACTTTTACGTTTATCAGCACAGGCTTGTGTTTAATATTTTTGCCCCTGGTTTATTGTGCTTATTTTTAAGATTAATACTCATCTTCATAGTGGTTTTTGCTGAGCAACCTTAGTAAGAACTGTGTTCATCTACAGAGTATAATGCACCACCCAACAATTCAAGTTATTCATTCGACATTATTTGAACTTGAGAATCATGACATCCATACTTCAAGAAGTTCCCCCTGATACTACATCTGCTTTATCAAGAAACACAACTAATTAAGAGGAAAAAAAGACAGAGATTCCATCTGGAAACTAATGGAACTCAAATAGTTCCCCCCTACCCCTGACTCACTAAATATAAAGGTAAAAAATATATATGCTTAGGACTTAAAGGAAAAAGCTCTCGTTCTTTTTTTCCCTTTTTCCTCTCTATAATATAATGTTCATTTTACACATGAGACCTTAGATTGATTTACAAAAGCACCATGCGTAATGAATTCTCATCTACTAGGATCTGAGAAGACCATCTGGAAGAAAGAGAGTGTGCATGAGTCAGTAGGTCCCAACAGCTGGCACTGATGTGCAAACCTTCTGCTACTCTCCTTTGGATTTTCACTGCTAAGATACTGTATTTCTAAATACATGATGCTTCTTTAAGCTTCCAACTTCTGGCTTTCCAAAACATGTTTGGATTTATTTGTCATATGGCATCTCAAACAAAAAAAAAATGCAAACCCAAAAAAGGAGTGCTAATTAAGTGGAGGAGTTGCAACGTTAAATGATTTTGTAATAAACATTAAATTTCTATATTCTGGAAAGAAGGCAGCCCAGCCCACTGAAAAACCATGGGCTCTGAAGTGTGAAAGATGATGTGTTGATGCCAGGATTTTCTATCCTTGAATTTCTTTTCTGTAAAATTGGGGGATCATGCCTTCCTGAAGGAGTTGTCATGAGCATCAAATGATACAGGAGATGTAACCTGTTAGGGCAGCTCTGAAGGCTTGAGTTAGAGTGTCACAGAGAAGTGTATGGAGTGAGCCTTCTTTGAAAGCACAGTTTAAGACAATTCAAGAGGGTCTCTACTTCCCTCCAGTTGGCTAAAAGCTCCCATGGCAGCTCTTCTGGGAATCAAGGCGTAGGGGATGGGGGAGGCCATGGCACCATGCATTCAAAGGAGAGTTGAACTTCAGAGCTTAGAAAGAGTCATCTCATTAAGGCTTGGCTGGATCCGTGGGAAGATCTGAAAGCCAATGCATCTGGAATGACATAATAGTCTTCTGTGCCTTCTCTGAATACAGAGCTACTCCAGGAGCAGGAGCAGGGACTCTCACATTCTTCACTGATGAAAGAGGTCCACCCTTATGTACAATAACAGCCTGGGACTCCTGTGGATTCAAAAGGCTTCCAAGTTCCTTTCAGGGAGGTGTGTTCCCACACACCTGCTGAGAGGTCACTCTCACGCAGCAGCTCTGATTGCCTAGAATTTGGATTAGATGAGCCCACTTGCCATTTTTCCCCTTTCTGTTGGACTGGTCATCAATGGAGCCCAACAATGTATACAGCAGAGCCATGGCCAGTGCCCACCATTCTTTGGAAGCAACCCAGAAAATCCTGGAGACTCATTACCATGAGAGGAGTTAGCCCAGGGGCCCAGTCCAGGCAAATGGAATGTTTTCTTCATCATTAAAGTCAAGAGGAAAAGGAAACCTAACAGAGATGAGAAGTATTCCTAAGAAACAGAAGCAAATGAGAACCCGAGACTTTCTCATGAGAATAACCAAACCAATAGATGCTTATTGGATGCCAGCTTTATAACAGCACTCTACAGGAAAGAAAGGGCATAAAAAGAATGAGATGCAGTCCTTGCCTTTGAAAATATTATAATAAAGATTATAATCTCATAGAACAAAACTTCCTAAACTATGAAAAATGAACTAACAATATATGATTTATGAAGGGGGAATGATATCAGGGAGAGTGGGGAGAATGAGAGAGGTGATAGATAGATAGATAGAAAGATAGATAGATACAGATGATAGAGGGAGAGGGACAGAAACAGAGAGAGGTGAATGCAATGCATAGATGGATAGATAGCTAGATGATAGAGGGAGAGATAAAAGAAAGAGAGAGGAGAGAGAGGGATGATAGATGGATAGATATGTGGATGGATGGACATGTGGACAGAGAGACAGATAAATTGATAGATATTAGCCATTATGTACCATGTACTTTGATGGATACTTTACATACATTTATTTAATATTAATCCTCACAATAACTCAATTAGGTATTTTCCCATTTTATATATTCACAAAAACCAAATCTTGGAGACGCTTAAGCAACTAATTAGGATATATGTCTAGTAAGTGGTAGAGCTGGGATTGAAATCCAGATGTAACTCTAAATACTTTTTCAGAACTTAATGGTGTCATGTTTCTCTTTCCACAGTGCTGACAGGTGGCTCAGTGCCAGGTATTCAGCTCTATTTATTCTTTATGATTGGCGTATTTCTTCTTTGTGGTTAATTTTATTGCAACTGTCTTTTTTATGTTTTTGCTGTTCTTTTTTGGAAAGAAGTAGGATCTACATAAACAAATTGGATTAAATTGACTCCAAAGCTCATGTTCTGTCTGTTGTATCATGCCCTGCATTAAAATAACAGGTCTCGGCAACAACCCAAATCCAAAGGCAGAACAAGGTTTGTTACCAAATACACTGTTCAGACCAAAAAAATTCCATAAACAGTCACAAAAGGAAAGACCCTTTCACTCTCACTCTAAGGGATTGAGGAACATAGAGAAGTGAGATTCCAGTGGGACCACTAAAGGTTGAGAAAAGCAGAACAGAAGCAGGGGTGGGCTTCCTACATAATAAAAGTAGAAAAGAAATGAAATGTGGACCAGAACAGAGAGAGAAATTAAACACCAGCAAATAAAAGCAATTCAAGCTTGCTGCATTATCTTCAAAGTCACTGTTAAGTTTCATTCTTTTTTGCTTTAAAAATGAGGATTAGGGGTCTCTATTTTGTATTTGTTGAATTCAAATCATACCTCCTTTTCCTTTCTTAGGCAACTGATCCTAAAAGTAAAGCAGCAGGTGATCTTGCCACACCCTGGGCAAAAGAATTATAGCAGCGTTCAGACACATCACCCTGAGAGTTTTACCTGTAGAGATACATTCCAAAAAAGTCCTTTCCCTTCCATAATCTAGCCTGAGAGTGCTTGAGTTTCCTTTGGAGAATGAGATCATGCTCTCCTTCCCTCTCCTTAAAGCTCGGCTGAGAATTCTCTAAGGCAAGGAAATAAGCAAAACAGTGCTGAGAGCCTCACTTTCACCACCTCATTCTAATTCCAACTAGACTCTGGGACCTGCAGGTGAGGAAGAGGGGCAGTTGGCACTAACAAGATGTTCCCCCATGTCCTCACGATCCCCAGAGGAGAACAACCCTCAGAGGCATGGTCTTTATGCTAAAACTGCTTGCTTAGCCATCAGAGGCAATCTCATGAAAAATCAAGGGAGCTCACAGCCCAGGCTTTGCAAGCCTGTGTGACCATTCAAATGCCAGAATATTTTTCTCATTTATAAGTTTCATGATCTTAACAGCACAAGCCAACTTCTCTCAAAGGGATTCTTTTCCTCATCATTGCTGTTATCAAAAAGCATTTATTAAACACTCATCTGCAGGTGGTGCTGGGTACAACAAAGCACAAGGGCCGTTCTCTGTTTGAAGTATAGTTCTGCAGCAACAACTCCTTCACTGTTTTTGCTTCGATCAATTAACAATGAGTCAACTTCTATCACCTACAGAGCAGAGGCCAGAGAGTCAGGAGTCTGCACAGAGACTTTACCAAGGGCCAGGAGAGTTGGGCTCTGTTCTACCTGGCACCCTAAAATAGATATGGCACATGAAGACGTTTTTCACTTACAGTTTCAAAGGGCCCATCCTCCAAGATGGGACTGGAGATGCAAGGAAGAAGGCAAAAGTTGTTTCCAGTCTTTTTCTTCGCTTTCTTTCCTTTTTTCACTGACTTTTAAAAACTATGTAACATTTGATATATACTAAAGGATGTATGTAGCAAATATGTGAATTATAAAATAGAGTCATCCCTCGGTATCCACAGGGGATTGGTCTCAGGACATTATACAGTCACCTCCCTCCCCATACCAAAATCCACAGGTGCTCAAGTCCCTTATATAAAATGGCTATTTGAGTTGGCACTCCACACCCACAGTTTCCACATGAAAAATTGATCCAAGTTGGTTGAAACAGCAGCTGCGGATCCTGCAGATACGGAGGGCTGACTGTATAATAATAAAAAGAACATTATGAGCCTACCAATGAACTTAATAGGTACTAGGGATTTACTCTTAGCAATGAATCCACCTGTGTGCTTCGCTCCTCCCCTACCCTAAACCTTTCCCTCCAGAGCTGAACTCCGCACTGAATTTGATGTTAATCACTGACTTGCCATTTAGTTTTAGCACATATATAGGTATTTTCTTAATTGAAGTATAGTTGATTTGCAATGTTGTGTTAGTTTCTGGTGTAAACCAAAGTGATTCAGATATATATGTATATATATTCATACATATATATTTTTTTTTCATATTCTTTTCCATTATGGTTTATCACAGGCTACTGAATATAGTTCCTTGTGCTATACAGTAGGATCTTGTTGATTTATCCCTCTTCCACTCCCTTTCCCCCTTAGGAACCATAGTTTGTTTTCTATGTCTAGCACATATATCTATAAATGCACAATATATTACTTACTCTTGACTGGTTTTGAACTTTATAAAAAGGGGTCTCAATTTACATCCCCTGTTTACAAATGAAGTTAAACATCTTTTCTTATACACATTTGCCATTCATATTGCCTCTTCAGTAGTATGTCTTTTCCCCCTTTCTTCTGTTGTGTTGATGATCTCTTTTGTAATTGATTTGGAGCAATTCTTTATATAATCCAAACATTAATTCTATTTCAGTTATATGTCAGGCAAATGTCATCTCCTTGTATTTTCATTCACTTTTTGCTTTCTTTGATAAACAGAAGTTCCTAATTTAATGTGGTTGAATTTTTAAAAATTTAGGTTAGTGTTTTCTGTGTCTTATTTGAATAAATGTTTCCTTACCCCAGGATGTATATTGTCCTATACATTCTGTGAAAAGTTTTGCTGTTCATATATATGCTTTAATCCAACTAGAACTGGTTTTCTTTATGGCGTAGAATAGAACTCAAATTTAACTTTTTTTCCATATGGATAATCAGCTCTCTCAGTACCATCTATTGAATACTACCCTCCTTTCCCAGTCTTTTGCAATGCCACCTCTCATATAATGTTCCTTATGTGGATTGGTTGCTGAGTTGTCTATTCACCTTATTTAGTTTAATTTGTTACTCCATGTGAATTATAACTTCATATATTACATTGATTACAATAGCTTTATGCCTGGCTATCTGGTAATGCAAGTCCTTCCATTGTTTCCTTCTTGAGCACAGTCTTGGTTCTCCTTGGGAGTTTGTTCTTTCATTTAAATTTTGTAATTGGCTTGTCAAATTCCTTCCAAAACCACTGTTGGGATTTTGATGAAAATTGCTCTGAATCTATTCAATTTAGGGGGAAGTGACAACTTTGTAATATTGAGGACTTCTGTACATAAAAATGGTATATTTCTCAACTTATTTAGGTCTTTTCAGTGACTTTCAATAAAGTTTTATTCATATACAAGCAACCATTTTCTCCACACAGATCCTGCACATCATTTGTTAGATGTAATCTTAGACTCCATTTGTTTGTTGTCACTGGTATCTCTTTTCGTATTATATTTCTGTTTGCTGCTGCTGGCTTTAGAAATCTGATCCTTATTCTTTTATTTTATTTTCACATCTTACTACACTGGCAAGAACCTCTAGTGGTGAATGGAAGTCATGGCAGTCGACAGCCTCTTACTCTGATTTTAAAGTCAACACCACTAACATCTCACTAAGAATTATACTTGATGTTATATTTTGGGTAGATAACCATTTATCATGCCAAGGCATTTCTATGTATTCCTAATTTGCTAAGAATATTTTCTATCACCTATAGGCATCTATTAAGATGACCACATTTTTGGCTTTTATCTAATAGTAAAATTGCATTTATAGATGTTCTAATTTTAAGCCTCTCTTTCATTCCCAATGGAAACTCAACCTGATCATACTGCATCATTATTTTATACACTGCTGTATTCCATTTGCTAATATTTTGTTTAAAATATTTATATCTTTGCTTTTTAGTGAAATTGGCCTATCTTGTGATGTCTTTATCAGGTTTTGATATTAAGCTTCAACTGGCCTCAAAAGATGAATGGATTGGTTCCCTTTTTCTGTTCTATGGAAGAATTTATATGCTATTGGAATAATTTGCTTATTAAATTGATAGACTTCACCTACACAATCATCTGAACCTCATGTTCTATTTGCTGGGAAGATCCTTAATTATTTCAGCTTTTGTTTCTCTTTCAAACTTAGTATGCTATACTTTTAAAGAATTTTTGTATTTTTTCCATTTTCAAATGTACTGACATAAGTTTAGTCATAGTATTCTATAATTATCTTCTTGTTTCTAGCTATTTCTCTACTTACAACATCTTTTTCATTCCTCTTATTGTGTCTCTCTTTTTTTCTTAATCTAAAAATAAGTATCCATTTTGATAATCTTTTCAAAGAAAAAACTTTTAGCTTTGTTGATATTTACAACCATATTTTTGTTTCCCTTTCATTAATTTCAGATCTTACCTTCATTATCTCTTTCCTTCAATTTTTTTGGTTTGTTTAATCTTATTACTTAAAAAATTTTTAGTTGAATGCCTAACATTAAATTTTAGCAATTCAATTATAATATAAGCATTCAACTCTATAAAATCTGACATTTAAATATTCCACAAGTTTAATTTGCAGCATTTCAGTATGATTAGTTTTGAATAATTTTTTAAAACTTCTACTGTGATTTCTTTTCTGACTAATGAGCTATTTAGAAGTATGTTTATAAAATTCCAAATATATTACAATTTCTTTTTAATTTACCTTTTTGTTTTGATTTACAACAGTTTTCATTGTGATCTGAGATCATGATCTGACTGATGCCATTGTTTAAAAAATGTTTGAAGTTTGTTTTATGGTCTATTATGTGTCCAATTTTTATAAATGTTCCATGTGTACTTTGGTAGGATGTATAATCCAGTTGGAGACACATTTTTATATGTCCTTTAAAATAAACTTGTAAATTGCATTATTCAACTCTTTAATGTCTTTATTAATTTTCAGCCTGCTTTGATAGAGGCTTTGATAGATCATTGATCTATCAATGATTGAGAAATGTATGTTGAAAGCTCCCAGTATGATGGTAAATTTGTCAATTTCCTTCTTAGTTCCATCAATATTTGCTTTATATCTTTTGAGATATTTTGTTAAATTTATAGAATTTTGGAATTTATAGTTGTCCTTGTGAATGTAATCTTTATCATTGTGTAGTGACTCTATTTATCCCTAATAATATTTATTGTCTTAAATTTATCTAATATTAGTAACTATGTCAGCTTAGTTTTATTTAGTTATTGTTCTTTTAATTATGCTGTGTCCCTGAGTTTTAAGAGTGTTTCTTATAAAGAATACTTAGCTGGATTTTGTTTCTTTCTATAACATGATAATATGTATATTTTGGCTCTATTCTAGTCCATTTATATTTATTGCTACTATTAATACACATGGAATTCTACCATCCATGCTATTTAAGTCAGGATTCTCATGATAAACAGAACCAAGATGATATTTGAGACAGAGCATGATTTTAAAGAATTGGATCACACAATTATGGGAGCTTGCAGATCTGCAATCCTCAGGGCAGACCAGGCAGGCTGAAAATTCAGGCAAAGCCCCTGTGTTGCAGTCATGAAGCATAATTCCTTCTTCCTTAGGAAACCTATCTTATTTTCTTAAGGCCTTCAACTAATTGGATGAAGCCCACTCACATTATGGAGGGTAATCTACTTTACTTAAAGTCTACTGACTGTAAATGCTAATCACATCTAAAAATGCATTTACAGCAACATCTAGACTGGTGTATAACCAAACAACTAGGCACAATAGCCTAGTCAAGTTAACACATAAAATTAAGCATGACACATGCTTTCTTTCTTTCTTTTTTTCCTTTTTTTCTACTTCTTTGCTTTTTCTTGGTTTCTTTTGACCTTTTCATTTGGATTGATTTAATCTCCATGTTTATGTTAGATCTTCTCATTCCATCCTCATGTCTCTTAATTTCTCTTGCATATTTTTCATCTTCTTTTATTTCTGTGCTACAGTCTGAGAAATTTTTTCAGCTCTATCTTCCAGTTCACTAATTCTCTCTTCAGCTTTGTCTAATTTCATCAATTTAACAAATTCATTAAGCTTTTAATTTTGTCAGTCATATTTTTATATGTAAAGTTCTATTTGGTTGTTTTTCAAATCTGCCTGGAAATTTCTGTTATTGTTCCTCATTTGGTTTGTTGTTTGTTTGCTTATTTATTTTCCTCTTTTATTTCTTTAAATAATTCAAATGCCATTACTTCATATTTAGTATCTGATAATTTTGATATCCGAAGTGTGTGGGGAGATCTAACTCTGCTCTTTCTTTTGATTTTCAATCATGTAACACTTTACCTTTCTGTATTTTGTTAAATTTTTATTATGAGGTCATATTTATAGAACTTAAACTTTAGCCTAAGGGCTAAAGAAAAGATGGTTTTCTCCAGGGAAGACATGTATTTGCTCCTGCTGAGAGGCAGTGGGGACTATTCATCTGACATTACTCTGGTCCATTTTGAAGGCCATGGCTTAATGAAGAGGGCTTAAACTCAGCTCTCTTTTCTTGTCCTGACTTAGTCTTCTTGTCACAATATGGCACTGTTCTTAGGAAAACACTACTTTTGTGCTCACTTAATGTTTAGCTCACTATTCTTTCTCTACTCTCAGTGCCACAGCCCCTGAAAACTGCAGAAGGTGGCACTCACATACCTATGATGTGAATGTCACCTTCCAGATCAGTGGCATGTGCAGTCTACGCAACCACATACGGAGGCCTTCCTCATTGTTCTAATCTACCATCCCCTCTTGGAGACTTCCAAGATTTGTAATAAATGCAGTAATGCACTGAAAAATATTTGTTGTAATGTTTCCAGCATATGGTTGTATTTAGTGAGGAGGTCTGTCAGAATATTTATACCTCTAAAATGCCAAGAGCCTATCTTTGTCTCTTCATCCCCTTTTCTTTCCAACTTTCTGCAATCTGGTTTCAGTCCCCTTTGGTCTAATAATAAAGTTCAATTGTCACTAGTTCGTAAAACCTAATATTTATCTTAATTTTCCCTTAACTGTCTGAATAAATTTGTTGTACTTATTACACCTTCCTTCGTGAAATTCTCCCCTTCCTTAGCATCTATGATTCTGTGCTATCCTGATTAGTAAATAATATTTTTATATACTGATTTATCAACTTATTCCTCTGGTGTTCATATTTCCTAGCCATGGAACATCTCACCCCTTATCACAGCAAGACAAGAGACCAAATAACTATATTCTTGTTTTAGAGTTTCAAAGCAAAGTTCCAGGTGTAAGACAAAGGTATTTGGAAGACTACATGAATAGGAAAGCCATTATTTTTCTCACCCTTTAATAAAGCTCTGAACTATGGAAGGTGAAGAAAAAAGAAACAATGAAGAAAAGTTGGTAGGACCCATAATTGGGAGACCAGGTAGGGGCTAGACCAGAAAGAGCAAGCAGGGATGAGGAGAGTCAATATCCAAAGACCTTACTGACTGCTTTAAAGCCTGATAATCTCTTGTCAGCACAAGAGAATATGTGTGAGCCCTGCCTATGCCCCAAACCATCCAGTCTCCATTCTAGTGAATAACACACATCACTACCCTTCTCACTGGTGTTCAGTGAGAAATTTTCACCATAGACAGCCATCACTTTACTTAGCATCATTCAGCAGGAAAGATACCCGTTTCTACCCCAAGGATGGCTTATTTGGAAATCAACTACCCTATGTAAACAATACCTTTTCCTTCTTGGGAAACTCAAGAGCTACCAGAGAAAGAGTAAGGCTAGGACACCGAGAGGAATGAGAGGGAACAAATGATCACCCTGCCAGCACCCTTCCTGTCAGCACTGGGATGCTTTGATCGTCTAGAACAAGCAGCTTGAAACCTCTTCCCATGCAGTGTCAGTAATGAAACACACCTCCTTCTCACTGCATTCCTGCTCCCTATTCCTTCTTGCTCTCCTTAACTGGGTTTGCTTCTTTCTCCACCACCTAAATACTTACTCACTGAGAGCTTAACTTGGCCCCCCGCCCACCTCCATTCTCTCCCCCTCAAAGAACAAATCCATACCCATAATGCCATCTCTGGACAAATGTCACAAGTTCCATAATAGGCAGCATGTTTTTAAAAGGTGCTGTAGAATCACTGATGAAGGAGAGCTCAAGTTCGCCTTGTAAGACAGTTCAGACACTTTCCCAGAGAGTAAGTGACAGACGATCCTGAGGGGAGCATCACTCGCAGAGACACAGCTTAGCAGCGGCACAAAACACAACACAGGCGACGGCAGCTGTTTGACAAAACAAGGGACCTACTTACGTGGATGATTGTTTGGTGACTACATCTGATATTTTATGAATATTTTCTCATCTAATTCAGAAAGGCTTTTCCAAAGTCTTCATAAGTTGCATCAATAAGATTATAGCTGGTCATTGGCCTTTAGAGACTTTCTGAAAACGGAGTGAGAAACTGGCTCCCTCCTCCAATGTGGTGAAGTAACACCCACCCTCCTGAGCTGATGCCCAAATGGTTTGGTGCCAAGTAAACCAGACAAAATGAGCTAGTCCTGCTATCTCGGTTCTGTTCTCCCTTTGAATTGAAGCGTAATGAACCATTTTCCAAGTCACAGGATAAATCAAACTTTATTTTTTTAAAAAAGAACTCTACTGCAATTTTACAGTTACAATAACTTTCTCAATGTTTTCATTACTTGGAGATAACAGAGAAAACGAAAAGGGCAAGTGGATTCTTGGATCATTAAAGTCTGTGCTACAGTCTATCGAATGCCCCTGAGATGCGTGTAACTGCCTCCAGTAACATGTTTTGTTGCCAAAGCTATTAGTGACTCTTCACTGTTTCTTATCAGTCTCCCACTTGCTACAACAACACTGAACTTGTTGCAGCCCTGACATTTGCAACAATATCATTAGTTGCTGAAGACAAGGCAAGGAGCAGGGCTGCAAAATTTCAGGAAAGTCACATTTGCAGGCTGGGTATAGGAAAAGGGGACTTATTTACCATGAGGCCTGCTCATTAGCTTCCCATCTTTAATACTCTAAAGCCCATGTTTCATGAGTTGGCTTCATGCTACAGCACCCCTTTCACACATACTTACAGGATTACATGCTCCACATACACACACATGGCAAAAGGCTTAAAAAAGGCCAAAAAGCTCTTCTACCAGACAGATGTACTGTGAAAAGCCAACATCAGGTGTAAAGCGCTTCTGGATCATACAGCACATTTATTTATCTCAGGCAAGCTTTGCATCAAGTGTATTTCACATTATCAATGAACCCCACAAGTGCTGAGCTGAGCCAGGTGCAAACCCAGCAGTGGGGCAGTGAGGTTTTTTCAGGACAGGCCTTCCAGAAACCATTCCTCGTGCACACTAACACACGAAGGCTGTAGTTTATCACATCAGTGGCAATTTGCAGTTTCCACAAATCACGTTTTCTTTGCTTTCTGTCTTTTGTCTCTCAAATGTGGTATTTGCTATTAAGTAGTGGGACATTCATTCATGAGACTAAGAGATCTGAAAGCTCTTTTTCGTGCTTTCCCACAGGCTTCATTTCTTTGGTAGCCTCCTTACACTACTACAGAGAAAATGAAAACACCTTTTACTTCTTCATTGCTGGGAAATGTGGCAAAGACACATAATACTACAGTTGCAAAGAAGTTCAAATTCTTGGATTACTGTGTTATAGAAATTAAAGTGTATATAAAATCTCCTAAGGATGGACAAAATCCTGAGAGTGATGATTACATAAATAAAACAGGTAAGAAAAAAACAAAATCCTGCAAGAAGATATAGACAAAAAGCTGCAGATTTGAATGTCTGCATCAGCAAGGAGCTAGTAATGAATGACGTAACATTAATTTGAAATCAATGCCATTTGTCTGGTAGCATTCTAATAAACAAAATTAAGAAAGTCCCTTATTTTTTAAATGTAATTACTGTTATGAAAGAGATTTTTGTTATTATTAAGCAGCAATTCGTTGAGACGAGAGATGGATTATTCACACTTTAATAACTTATTAAAGTTATTATTATCTTCTGCAATATTTGAATTCTAAGTTTCCTTTCACAGCTCTTAGATAAGGGTCTTGTTTAATGTGTAGGATGGGCTCTAAGTAACCTTCTCAATACAGATTGGCAGAGTCCTACAGCGCCAGGATCCGAGACGGAGACTCTGTTGAGCATAGGCTATCGCTCCATGAATCTGTTAGAATATTTTCAGCCTCAGATAAGAGAATATCCACCTAGGGAACTCCCTGGTGGTCCAGTGGTGAGACTCCACGCTCTCACTGCTGAGGGCCCAGGTTCAATCGCTGGTCAGGGAATTAAGATCCCACAAGTTGTGCGGTGCAGCCAAAAAAAAGGAGACTATCCACCTAAAAGTGGCTATAACAATATTTATTAGCTCACATGACAATATCTAGAGGTAGCGTAGTTGCAACATTGGTAAATGAACTGCTTAAAAATAAGATAGAAGTTGCATCTTTTATATTTTCCTGCTTTACCATCCTCAGCACTTAAACTTCTCACTTCATGATCTCAAAGTACAATAGCTGCTGCAGTTTCAGACATTATATCCTCCACAGCTCTATCCAAAAGCAAGAGGGCAGTTTTTCTTTTTATATTTCTTTTTATCAGGGAGGAAAACCTTTCCCAGAAGCCTCTCAGCAGACTCATCTTCTGGTCATATTTACCAGGATTAAGTCACATGCTCGTGCCCTTTCTGCATGGGAGGCTGGGAAAGCAGTCTCGGCTATTTCTAACTCCTCTATTGGAGATGAATGCTGGTATCAAGGAAGAAGTATGGGGCAGACAACCATATCCCTCCTTCTGCATATTTCTCATTATCTTTATAAGTAAATAAAAAATAAAATAAAATAAAATCGGACTTCCCTGGTGGTGCAGTGGTTAAGAATCCACCTGCCACTGCAGGGGACTCGGGTTTGATCCCTGGTCCGGGAAGATCTCACATGCTGTGGAGCAACTAAGCCCGTGCACCACAACTACTGAGCCCATGCGCCACAACTACTGAAGCCCGTGTACCCTAGAGCCCACATGCCGCAACTACTGAGCCCGCATGCTACCACTACGGAAGCCTGCGTGCCTAGAGCCTGTGCTCTGCAACAAGAAGCCACCGCAATGAGAAGCCTACGCAACGCAACAAAGAGTAGCCCCCGCTCGCCGCAACTAGGGAAAGCCCGCATGCAGCAACAAAGAAGCAACGCACCCCAAAAAAAAAAAAACGAAAGAAAAAAATCACCTGCGAAAATAAAGTTAATACATTCCTCCTGGGACTGGTTCTAGTTTGCATATTCTCAGCTTCACTTTTTGTTCTCTTCTTTTTTTTTTTAATTTGTTTATTTCACCTCCTGGCCATCCTGTCCGTTTCATTTTGGTAGTGGTGGTAGGTATTATCGAGGATGCTTGGAGGATAGCAGAAATAGCCCCAGACTTGGCAAATAAAATTCTGGGTTCAGGAATCTGCCCTGCCCCTCATTAGTCATGAGATCAAAGACAAGGCTCTTGGGCTCTGAGCTTCATCTGTAAAGAGGAGGCAGTAATCCCTGCCCTACTTATTTCTGGAAGTAATTGTAGAGGCCACATGAGGTAAGATGTGTGAAACTGTTCTGTAAGCTGTTAAGCACTAGGCATATTCAGTGAGCTGCTGAGACATCCTAGGATCCTTGTTTGCACTCAGAAACACCTACACCTTGAGTGGCCTTTTCTCATCCACCACACTGAGGTCATTTTGAAAAGTAACATTCACAAGTCAGAGACTTCCAAACATTGGCTGGAAAGAAGTCAATGTGTTCACAAGTAAAGAGCATTTGAGCAGCTGCACTTTAAAGTCAGAAATTAAGAGCACAATGGTCTCTCTCTTCCCTTGACTATATCACCAAGGGACACGTCACTAAAGAGAATTAGTTGAATAGGAACTTGAATCCAACAGAGTAAGCTACAGACTTGGAGAAGAGTCTCAGATGGTCAACTATTTGGATGTAGGCACTCTCTTTAAAGAAGTCTTCTCTGCCACCCAGCCCTTCTCCATGATCCAAGCAGCTCACTCAGGACACTCATCCCCTCTTCTAAGGTGCAGGTCCTTATTACGGCCTGATAACTGGGCCTCCAAATGGAGCAGGGCTGACCTTAAGCAACATCATGAATTCTATGCAAAAACTCAAGGTGGCCCCTCTTCTTTGAGCACTTACTTACTATGTATTTGAAGTAAGTGTGTATATACATTACCGACCATATACTAGAGAGACTAAGACATAGGCCTTGCCCTCTGTACTCTAGTGAGGGAATCACACAAGAACACTACTCAACTCTAGTTCAAGGCACAATACAGCAGGTGCCAAAAGCATCTAAAGTGCTCAGACCTTTTACACCAAAGTCAAAACAAAAAGAGAATGAATCCAGGCAGGAGCATCAAGAAATATCTGAAATGGTCTTGGAAAGATGGTGTCATGTTTACAGGTGGAAATGCTGGGAGAAACAGCATGATCAAAGATTCAAGCTGGAGAAGCAGAATCATGTTTGAGGAAGGGTTGCTAGTGTAGAATAGATGAGTAGAGAACAGGTAGATTAGCGGGATGCTGGGGGCACAGGCAAGCGTGCTGGGAGTTAAACTCTTGTTTTCACATACCCACTTTGGCAGTTTCTCTTTCTTCCTCTTACCATCCCTTCAGAATCTTGGTGTCCAGTATCTCCTCCTGCTGCCCTCCCCACTCATCAAAACTGCTGTCAGGGAGAGATCTGATATAGCTGACTTACGGTTTGGTAAGAATTGAAAGCAGACTAATATTTCGTCTTACACCTTGGCTCAATTACAGAGTAAATGGCATTGTTTCCTATCAAAGGAATTTCAGAAACCAAAATGAGGAGGTACCACATCTCTCAGCTGACTGAAAGCTAGTGGGACTAAAAGAATATCTGAATTCCAGCCAGTTATATAATTTATTTGTCCCATGAGCAGGTCATCTAACCTCTCTGTATTTTAGTATCTTTGTCCATAGCAAGAAAATCCTGTTATACCTTCATCACAGAGCTGCTGTAAAGCTCATGAAATAATTCACATAAAGATAAAGCACCCTGGCTATAAGGATGCTCGCCCCCTTCCTGCGGTCTCTGGCTGCTCGCAGGTACCCTGGTGACACTCTCACCAAGGGGCTCAGAGAGGAAAGTGCAGAGAGCCACATAACCTTTGGGACATTCCTCCCCTGGTTTAAGCTTTCTCCCCATCAAGGAATTCCCAAGTGCAAGACTCTGGTGTGGGCTGGCCCAATCTAGGCCACTGGCACTGGGACACTTTAGGGGGATGACATGACTGATAACACACTTAGACCTTGTCTTCTCACGGGTGCTGAGTGTAGGAGCACGCTGACCAAGCAGGCACCAATGGGACCCGAGTACGGATCCTGAACTGGCTCTTGTCCCAGCTCTACCCTCACCTACCCATAGGAGCTCAGAAAATCATTCTGTCTCTTTGAACACGATTTCTTCTGCAAATTGGAAATAATACCACCTGTCCGGTCTCCCTCACAAGCCTAAGATGTATAATATATCACAAAACTACACTCTTACTACTGTGTGTGATTCTATCTGACAGAAGAGCCTTTGAACACCCTTGGAGCATGGGACGTCCTTTGGGGTCTATCTCAACTATCATGTCCTTGAAGACAGCTTCCCCAGTTTTCCAGGCAGAATTCCTCTTCATCCCGTGCATGCTCCAAGCACTTCAGTAGTTCCTCTGACACACGTGACATCATACTCTAACTAACTGCATATGTGTGTGTCCCCTCCTGAGGTCCTTGAAGCTCAGGAGTCCTATACTTTTCACCTTTGAATCCCCAGGACCTGCCCTGGCCCTGCACATAGCATTTGCAGAGGAAACATTTGGATAAATGAAAGCTTCTCAGACAGTGGTTTTATTCTGGACTTCCTTTTTGCCTGTAGAACATCCCAGGCTTGGAGACAAGGCACTTTTAGAAACTTGGTAGAAGCAGAGTCTGGAGCATCACAAGGTAAATATAAGAATATTATGATAGGATGGGGATAGTCAAATGCAGTGTGGACCATTTTATATTCAGCCTTTGTCCTCAGGGCTCCAAGGCAAAGATGTTCTTACACCTTCTTTTTCTTCTATCTTAGAAACTGTCCCAAAGATATTCCCAGTTCAAACACTGGAATTAGAAATTAGGCCACATGGTCACATTAATGGGTCCACTGCAGGAGAAGTGCCAATAAATTACTCAGTGGCGCACACCGTTGCTTGCTCAGGCTCCATTAAATACACAATATTCTACCCACAGATGCCAAGAGACATAAATGAGATGCTTGCATTGTAAAGCAGAAGAATGTGAAGCAGCTAAACCAAAAATTTTGCTAAAGTTTTTTTTTCCTTCCCTCAGGGTGATCTCAAGATGGAATAAAATCCAGCAGTTGAAAATGGAACAGTTTAAGGGTGTTTGGTTCCAAGACACGAAACATGCAAAAGTGTAGTCTGAAGAATGTCGAGCCAGGCTGGCAATGAGATTCACCAGCCATTCTTGGGCACCTTCTAAAGGGAAATACTATTGAGATTCAGCTGAGCTGGGCAAAATCCCAATAATGTTAACATCACTTGCTCCATTGCTTTTCCTAGTAAGAAGAACATGCAGTAATGGTTTGTAATCATACTGCAGAATGTTGTGTCTAAAGACATGGTTTATTAAGGAGAAGATGGTCACTGATGTGTTTCTCTATGTGATAAAACACTTATAACCAAAAATCACCAAGGCAAACAGAATATTAAAAATGAGTCTGAATGCTACAGAGAGTTAAAACAAATTGGATATCTGTGCCTCCAGTTGGGTTACCATTCATTGTAATAAAATTGTCTCCTAAGAGAAATGTGTGCTGTTTGAGGTTGGAAAGACATGCCTTTAAGCTTCTGCTCAAATGATCAGAATTCTTTTTACTATGTGTAGTTTCTGTATTTCAAGAAATAATTTATGGCACCACTACAGACAGGCAAGGCTTCCATTATTGAGCACTTCAACTGTGTTAACTTGCTATATTATGTCTCATCTAATCTGCTCTACAACCTTATTATCAGATTCTATTATGTCCATTTTATTAATGAGAAAAACTGAGGCTTGAAGTATAACTGCCTCAGTGTTATACAACTAGTAAATAGCAAAACTAATTTTTTTAAATTAATTTTTATTGGAGTATAGTCGATTTACAATGTTGTGTTAGTTTCTGTTGTACAGCAAAGTGAATCAGTTATACATACCCATATACATATATCCACTCTTTTTTAGATTAAAAGTAATTTTCTAACTAAGGTCCATCTAACTCCAAAGCCCATAATTCCCATTTTATGGATGAAGACATTAAGGCTGAGAGAGGTCAATAACTAGACCACTGCTGGTTACGTTGCAGCGTTGAGATGCAAAACCAGGCTCTATTCCTGTTACATCACCATGTTGCCTCTTGCATTTACCATCTTTCTTAAGACGCTTTGAGTGAGTGGATGTGGGTCAGAACCTTTCAGCTCTCTCCAAGCTTCAGCCTCTTTTGGTATTTAGTGTCCCGCAAGCAGTTCAGCAGACTCCCAACTGCTGAGAGAAGATGCCTCTGTCATTCCCCCAGAGCCTGTTCTGGGTCAAGGCCTTGTTGCTACCACACATTAAGAGACAACTTGAGTTAAGTCTGGACATTTGCAAAGCCGCAGGAATCTTACCAGAGGCATCAATGTTCCTAAGTCCATGATTAGCCCTTACAGAGTTCTTGACCTTCTCCCATGTATTTAATAAATATGTCTTGGCAACTCATTCTGTGCCAGCACTGAGGCAGGCTCTAAGAACATAAAAAGAACAGATATGGCCCCTGTCCTCAAGTATACAATTAACAGCTGACATTGGCTGAGCACTTAGTATGTGCCAGAGGACCTCCTAGTGCCACACTTGGATCATTTACTCCTCACACGTGCCACAGTCAGTATAACTAATGGTCCCATTTTGCAGATGAGAACACTGAGGCACAGATAACTGAAGTAAAACTTTCCCAGAGTCTAGTACGGGACACAGGGAAGTAGATAAGCCTTGCCAATCCAATGTGTTAAGTACTGGGCCTGACGGAACACAGGACTATGTAGGCTCTTAGGCCAGCCTGGGGGTTAGGAAAGGCTTCCCAGAAAAACAAAGAATGAGTTAGAATTAGCCAGTGAATGGTAAGGCAAGAGCATTTGACACAGAAGGGACAGCATGTGTGAAGGGGAGGACAAGGCACCTTCACGTCCCAGAAAAGTTCAATGTGCCCAATGCATAGAGAGAGCAGAAGAGGAAGCCAGAGAGGTAGATACCCAGGCCTTTTACGACATGTGATTCGTTGCCAGGGCCTTTTCAAATGATCAGACCCAGAAACTTTTCAAAGTCATGAACATAATCTAGACCGTAGCAAATCAAAGGTAGGAAAGCATGGCTAATGTCACATTTCTCCACAATATTGCTTTTTAAGGGTGGCTTATTTTTTCTCCTTTGATTCAGACTAATTCTGGGGGGGGCTTGTTTTACCTCCAGTTATGATGATGAGAGGTGCTATGGGAAAGTAATATTCTGTCTTCCAGAATATCGTCCACAGCAAGAATATCATTCATGAAACGCCGGGCTTACCTGCCTCATTCTGGGCAGGCAGGTCAAGTGGTACACACCCACACGTGCCCTGATTCCTCTTCAGCCCTGCCTCTAAGAACAGAGGCTCAAAAAGGTGTCAAACCACTGTGTATCTCTCATGCAATGAATCCCCCCCAGCTCTCTTTCCAAAAAGGAGCCCAATAAAATCTTATTACAGGATCATATGTATTCCATATCTAAAAACATACAATGACTCACAAAAGCACAGTCATTAAAAAGTCCAAGTAAAAAAATGCCATGTCTTGATCTTTTTAATCGAAGTACTACAAGGCATTTGAAAACCAGCGCTGAATATTTTTTTTCTTTCTTCTTTTTTATTTTTTTTGGCTGCACCATGCAGCTTGCGGGATCTCAGCTCCACGACCAGGGATTGAACCCAGGCCAAGGCAGTGAAATCCCAGAATCCTAACCACTAGACCACCAGGGAACTCCCGGGACTGAGTATTAATAATCACATGCAAATCAATATAGTGTAAGAGATTAAAGCATGCCTCCTGAGCTCAGTCATGAACCTGGCCCCAGCCCTCCCATACACCCATGTCCCCAGCACTCCTACCTTTGATTTGCTGCTGTCTAGATCACGTTCATGACTGAAAAGTCTCTGGATCTGACCTGAAGAGGATTTCAGACCCTGGCAATGAGCCACATGACATTAAAGGCCTTCAGATCCTACTTCTCTGGCTTCATCTCTTGCCCTCTCTAGATTTCAGGCACATAGTCCTTGCTTGATTATCTTCGAGCACATCCAGGTGGACTTCTATCACTTCCCTAGACGCAGTGGTCAGTGGTGAAAATAGTTTAGACTCTGGTTTTTGCCCCCAAACAAGGACTGAAACGTGAGGGAATAGGAAAGATGAGAGCTACTGAGAGGGTCCCTCAAAGGGATATCTTGATCCTTCACCTCAGGCATCTCCTTCTAAAAACCTGTTCCTTTCTCATCTCCCAAATTTCAGGCCCATTTAGTGGGAGGGAGGGTAGCTATATGTGAGTGAATAAGTGAAAGAAGATAGCCAATTCTAAAACTTGGTGTTTTCACAAATTAAAACTTTAAAGATCCTTTTACTGGGTAAGTCCAAAATGTAAATGGAGGCTTATTTAAGATTAAAACATAAAGTATTTTTTATTGAAGTATAGTTGATTTACAATATTGTGTTAGTTTCAGGTGTACAGCAAAGTGATTCATTTATATATTTTTTTTCAAATTAGGATTTATTATATAGTACAGGGAATTATATTCAATATCTTGTAATAACGTATAATGGAAAATAAAGTATTTTTAAATCCCTGCCCACTTCTTCGATTCCTCAAAGCCATTATTTCGTAAACTCAAGTCAGTTAAGTCAAATGGTTTTTCAGACCTCTCTCTCTCTCTCTCTCTCTCTCCCCCTCTTCATTTCCCTCCTACTTTCATTCAGCAAGTTTGCACCAGTCAGTGTCCTAGGAGCTCCAAGGTGAGCATGGCCCTGCTCTCTACCACTTGGGAGACCTTGGCCATCGTGTATTGATCTGCTCTTGAGGCAGATTCTAAAACCAGCCCCAAAGGTAGCATGCGCAGAAACCCCAGACACCTCTAACTGGGTGGGCCTTCTTCCTGCTACAGTCACTCATCCTCTAGAAGGAGAGGGTAGAAGTGAGATACTTCAGGGGGAAAAACAATGAAGAGGGTTGCTGACTAAGTCAGAGATTCTTCTTTTGGTGCTTTACCTTCATTCCCAGGTGAGTGCCCCACCCGCCACAAATACCCTGGTTCCTTACATTTGGATTTCTCAGCCCCAAACTTGCTAAGAGCCACTTCTTCTTCACTTCTTTAAGTAAGATTTGAAAACAGGTGAAAGTCCCTCTGATGATTTTATAATGCCTATGACTGTGGTCTCCGAAGGATTTCACTTCCAACTGTTCTAAGAGTATCCTGGTAGGACTATTTCATAGGAAATAACTACCTTTGAATACATAACATATGATGCTCTATCATTTTCTAAGCACACAAAGCAAGATCTTTGGAGGTCTGCAGCTCCTCTGGAGCTCCAGTCTCTATCTTTTCTTACCTGAAAATTAAAAAAACAGTGTTTCCTCAGGCCCAAGAGTTCTTTAACCACAAAGACAACCTTGGTTGCAATTCATACTGTCTGATTCTATGAACACTTCAAAAATGGCTGAGGCAGACAAAATTCTTCAGAATCCAGGCCCTCCTGAATGTTGGAGGGGAGAGAAGGGGAAAGGGATTCCTTTCTCCTTTTATAACCTCAAGACAATTGAACACTGCCAGCGGAATTCTTGCTAGCTAGTCCCAGAGTTTGACCTCAGGCTGTTACAGAAACAATGTTTTCCATGAGGAGCTCTTGGTTAAGAAATTTCCTCTCACCCTGAGAGTCCAACAAAGCGTGGTTTATAAACCCTCAGACTCAACTCAAATAGTCTAGGCTGGGCCATCCAAACTGGCAAAAACTATAATTTCTAAGTAGCTCTGCACGCTGTGTGCTCAGCTGTCATTTTAAAGCTGGGGGAGTTTTTTTTTATAAAAAATTATGCTTGGGTGAGAAGATGTTGCAAATTCCCTTTGGAGCAGCAAGACAAGTTGTAGGAAAGGGGTAGCTCCGAGGCAGATGAAAGATGTGGGTGAGAAAGTTCTCTTTGTAAGGCAGAGGAAGAAGATGTGCCTGCTTGTCAATAAAGAACTTCAAAATGGGCTTCCGGTTATTTTCTTGTTTACTCTTCCTCTGATAAACTGAACTGCTGACTGGAAATGACTGTTCCATCCCTACGGAATACCAAGGGAGTTAACTAATCCTGGGCTATTTTCAGAAGCAGTTGGGAAAAGAGGGGAGGGAGAGGAGGAAGGAATGGGGCAAGAAAAAGAACAAAACATACTTACAAGTACCTGGATATAGACATACATCTGTAAATAAAATTTTCTGCTTCTGTCCCTAAAGACCAAAATCATTTGTTAAATCTGTGTTCACTGAAGCACCATGTATTAAATTATAAAACAAGAGGGCATCCATCTCCTCATGAGGCTCTTCATTAAGAAGCTTTCTATAACCACACAGTGCAATATCCTGATGAATCCACAGCAAATAAATAACGTGTACTACTTCCAGAAGTAACTGCTGTGTCTCTTCCTTCCTTTCTGGTTGAGCGTGCAGTGAAAATGAGAATCTGTTGTATTCTTCCATGTGTCTTGCCAACTGCAGCTCAGAAGTCATTGTTACCTTCTGTTTAAACACTTTTACCTTCCTTCTGAAATATATGGCCATCCCATCACCCACTCCAGGCCTATTTTCACAGGGTGCACATGCGCTGGGCCTTTGGTGCTTACCTGCTGAGGTGCATTGAGATGCTGCAATGAGAAGTCTTCAGTATGAGTGCTTATGGCTCCTCGGGTGTTTATTTGCAGTGGATGGGGTATTCAACTCAGCTAGGTCAGCCTGTCTGTCCAGAATGTTCAGCCAGCCCTCAGCCCCTAGGGCTTTGAGCTCACTCAGGGCCAAAGTTAACAATTGCTTTCTTCCCCCTCTGGTTTTGCTATGTTGGATCACCCATAAAAACTTGTTGCTCGGAAAGCCCATCCTAGTTCACACATTATTGCTTTTACAATGGACGCTGCTTTCCCACAAAGTGTCCACACAGGCAAAAGGTAGGACCACGCGATGTGGGATGCACTTTACTGGGCCAATTTTATGTCAGGAAGTGAAAAGCTTTCCTTCTCAACAAAACTGAAATACGTACTGAATTAGAGGGAGAAATGGAAAGAAAACTGGGCTGACCTTATCTTAGTTTTTGTGTCTTTTCCTATTTTAGGAACAGTTGAGGAAAAACCTTGAAAAAAAAAAGATTGATCAATAATGATAATACTAACCCATTCATTCAAAACTGATAAGTTTACCCAAGAAAGATAAATAATTTGAAAACAGTCTAGAAGGTCCTATTCAAACAGCCTTTGTTTCATGAACCCAGTAAGATGCCAGGCCATTCCTTTCTGCTTCTCTCTTCCCTGATCAGGCTGGTTAGCCCTCACAAAGCAAAAACTCATTTTGTCAAAGCACCCTGGAATGTTTTTTTCTTTCTTTGTTACTTGTGTGGGCTTTTCAGCCCCAGGATCTTTTGATCCGATACAACCCATTCAAAATAGATGCGAATGTTCTATCACCCCGTCTAAATGCCTTTGGGAACAGAGGGAGCTGTCATAATTGCGAACTGTACGGTGAATACTGAAATTGTCATGCGGCATTTGCATGACTGGCGCTAGCTAGGATGAGGCATGTGCAGACTGAGTTTTCACAGCAAAGGTGAGTGATCAAATGCAGATATTGCAGGTAGTCTGTAAGGCAAGAAGGGATGTCAGGCCCACCAGGTCTGGTAGCTGATGTAGAAGACCTCAGCAAGGCCTTGTAAGTTGAATCACTGCAGTGAAATCCAGGTGCTCTCATCTTCTAAGACTCTTCCTTGTTGAGTCATAACATTGCTTCTGTTTTGTGGTCTCCTTGGTTGCTGGTGCCATGTGTTTACTACACTATTCTGCTAAGGTTCTGACCCTGTCTGGCACATCCAGCTTTCCAAGTGTTTATCTGGATTCCTACTCTGCATTTAGAGCACACAAATTTCCTAGTCCTGTACTGTTTGCCAGGTCTTTGATATGCAACCTTGCTTCTGAAGAGCTGGGTCTCCTGGTGTTTGACAGCTTGCCTGTTTTTATCTCATTTCTTGGTCCTGTGCTGTAGGTGATATGAGTCTGAACTGTTTATTTTGATTTTAACCCCAAGATCCACACACACACATTATTTGACTACCTACTATGTGTCAGGTATCGGAGGTTCAGTGGTGAACAAACAACTCTCTTTCCTATCTTTACAAATCTTAAAATCCAACAATTAAAACAAATATTAATCCTAAAGCCAAATAAATATATAATTCCAATTTATGATAAGTACCATGAAAAAACCAAAATGCTCTGAAATAGATCAACAAGAAAGGCCTCTCCGAGAAAGTGACATTTAAGCTAAACCCTAAAGGATTAGTAGTAGTCAAAACAGACAAACAGCTTTCCAGGCAAGGGAAACAACATGACTGAAGATCTTCTGGCAGGAAAGAGTCTGGCAAATTCAAATAAATTAAGATAAGTTAATGTGACTGGAAAGTAGTGAAAAAAAAGAAAGTGAAATGAGGTTGTAGAGTTAGGAGGGACAAGGCAATACAAGGTCTTTCTAGTCTTAGTTAAGAATTTGGCGTCCTGGTCTAAGGCAACGGAAGCAACTGCAAGATTTTAAATAGCAGATCCCATTTATACTATTCAAAGGTCAAGGGAAAGACCTGAAGCAAGGAGACCAGTAGGAGAATATCATCACAAACTATGAGAATGCTGGCCTTGACCCTCTGGGGATCCATAGTGTTCAGTCTGCTCCCACGTGACCTTCAAGTCCTGGACCACAGTCTTGAACTGGTTCTTTTCATTCTGGCTATGCATCTTCTCCTACTACGTATGCCTAGGTCCTCTGGGAGCTCAGACATCACTGTGGTCTGCCCTACTTCAAAAGAAAAAGCCAACCAGGGAAGAGATGGAGGCAACCACGTGATCACGTTTGGAAGGAATTATCTCATTTTCAACAATCTGTTTTTCTGCCACAAAAAGAACTGTCAGTCTTTTGTCTCCTTTCATGCCCCTCTCTCCACCACCCATATGGGAACAGGATCAGCACTGCACCAGCGATTAGAAGAGTAAATACCTGGTCTCATTTCAGAGATTGCCCGGATTGTAGAGATGACACAAATTTAAACGGAAAGTAGAATGGACAGTATCAAAACTGACTATAAATAAAGTAGTAAGACTGACTTTTGATTAAATGCAGAAGTAGAGTGTTTCCAATTCAGGCACTATGTCAAAAGACAGAAACTTAAATCTCTGCGAAGTCCTATCCAAGCTTTGATCCAAGGGAATAAACCCTTAAATAGAGCAGAAAAACCAAATGACCTGAACTTCAGCATACTTACAAGAGATAATCCCAGGTACAAGGTTTCTCACAAATATTACTGGATCCTCCTAGATACCAAGAGGTCCTTGAGGTAGGAGGTGGTGAGAAGGAAACATTTATTTATTGCAATTCCAGGTTTATGCAGGGGAAATTTAGTGAAAATCTTTTTCCATGGTCAGGAAATTGAATAGTGTTGGAATCAGAGTCAGAATGCCAAGGTTTTTGACTAGAGGCCAGAGTAGTTTTGCAAGAAGCCCCGGGGCCCATCGGTAGTAAGTATTGATAGAAGCCCACAGTGAATGTTGCTGAATTGTGTGGACGGCATTTTACTGTCTATATACCACTTCAGTGTGTGGGGGAGAGGAGAGGGACTAACTAATAAAGCACGTTGTGTGCTTATGTGTGTGTGTCACACACACGTTTGATTTTTCTGAAAGAAGGGCAATGTTATGCTTCAAACACAGAAAAGATAATATTTCAGGGTGACTTTTCTTCCAAAAATACTGCAATAACCACCTTAGAAACAGACAGATTCGTTTTTTAATGCTGAGAGCAAATAAATAATGTTGGTTTAATTCATTTTACAATCTGGGTTGTAAAACCAGTTGAATGCCTGGTTAAATGGCAGTGGGGTAAATTGCCTTCTCACAGTAAGTTCCCCTTTACTATCACTTTAGACAAAGCTTCACCTAAGGGAGGAAAGAGACATGTTTATGTTACCAACTCCTCTGTTTAATTCTTTTGTGACATGTCATGTATTAATTCCAAATCTGAATTCTTCTTGACTCTAACAGGAAACTGGAATTTTTGAGGTTTCTGTAGATGCTATGTTTAGCTCTGATACCAAGAAAGTATCATAAAATAAAAGCACGTTGTTACCACCCTGAATGGAGGGGAAGCAAAAACAAAGCAAGGAAGGCAAAGAAAGAGCAAGCAGCATAGCTCAAGCTGGTGCATGGCCTTGGTCTGAGAGTCAATGGCACTTACTCAAAACCAAAAAAGAATTAGTCATGAGGCAGAATGTGGAACCCGGAAAACTTTTCAGTTCATCCTAGACAAGGACTTCATGCCTCAATTTATTATTCTCCTGAGATGTGGCGGCTTCCCATAAGTCAGACATACACATTGGAGCCATTAAAAATGCTTTGTAATACAAATAAGAATAATTTTTTATTTACCTACTTGGTTATCACCACATTAACCCAGAAAATTAAGAACAGTATATTTATAAAGTTGCATTTTGTATACCATTTGAGAGTTGAAATCGCATCCAGGAAAGTGATCACTTTGTCTCTTCATTCTTGGTCTAGATGACTGTTGGTCGGTATCACACCAAAGGGAAATACCAACTCATGAAACTGATCCAGTTTACTAAATGTCTCCTTTGAAGGAGATTTCCCAATAACTTTGTTTTCCAGTTAAAGAAGGATTATACTTCTTTCCCCAAAGTCGGGATAGCAAAGAGCATGAGTTGGAAACGGCACTGATACGGCCTCTGGTCCTAGCCTAGCTCTGGTATCAAGCAGCTGTGTAACCTTGGGCACATTACTGAATCTAAGGCTCAGTCACGTCACCTACAAATGGAGGATGGCAGTCAGAGATCCAGCAATCAGGGCTTAATAAATGTCAAACACTCTTCTGGCTGGTATTCTTATTAGTATCAACACTCTGTGTGACTTTAGGCCAATAACTGAACCTCTCTTGTCCCTCGGGTTTACTTATTTATAAACTGAGTTAAATAGTTATTATAAATATTAAATGAGATAACATCTGTGAAAGGGCCAGGCACAGTGCCAAGCAAATTGTAGATGCTCAATAAATGTTTTCTTTCTTCCCCAAAGTTGTATGGGTTTATGGCTAGGAAAAAAACAAAAACAAACAAACAAAAAATCTCTTTTCCATAGAAAGATCTTTGGGGGAAGCAAAAGGGGTTATAGTGCCTAGCTCACTATAAACTTTTGTTTATTCATTTAAAAATTCCTTCTTTAAATGAACCACTCAAATTGTAAGAAGAAGCCAAAAAAATCTCAGAACTACCATATGTTTTAGCAGTTTTTTAAAAAGTGGTAAAAAAAAAAAATTAAACCTGTCATCATAACCATTCCTAAGTGTACAGTTCAGTAGTGTTATATATTCACACTGTTGTACAACCTATCTCCAGAACTTTCTCATCTTGCACAACTGAAATCCTATACCCATTAAACAATAACTCTTCCCTCTCCCTACCCCCAGAGCATGGCAACCATCATTCTACTTTCTGTCTCTATGAACCTGACTACTCTAGATGCCTCATTCAGTGGAATCATACAGTATTTGTCTTTTGAGTTTGGTTTATTTCACTTTGCGTAAGGTCCTTCAAGGTTCATCCATGTTGTAGCATGTGTCAAAACTTCCTTCCTATTTAAGGCTGAATAATATTCCATTGTTTGTATATATCACATTTTGTTTATCCATTCATCCACCAATGCTCTTAGTAGTAGTTTTATCCAAATCTGTTTTAAAAATAAAACTTCCAGGTAACAAAATTGTACCAACTTCTCCCCTCCCCAACCTCAATTTAGCAAATCTGGCTTGCTAAGAGGCATGAAAACCACGGGGAAAAACTAAAGCTCGGGTGTGTCCTCTCTCCCACTCTCACGTGTGTGGACTATCATAGTGGCAACCTCAAACCTCAGCAGCCTCTTCCTCCTCAGCTCAACCCAGACAAACGAAAACAACAGAAATATTAAAACTCTTGGTTCTGGTCCTTTACCCACCAGATAAATGTCACTGTACTCCACTCCCCTTATACTCTGGCTCTTATCTCTTCTTGTGCGCCACCTGACTATTTTTTGGGGGGGTGGGGTGTGGGTACAATAGTGATTATTCCAGAAAGAATTTACCAAAGGAGAGGAGAGGAGATATGAAGATTGGGAGGCTTAAACAAAAGGCCTCAGGAGCTGTGCTGTCCCATATGGTAGCCACCAGTCACATGCGACTATTTAACATTTAATGTGAAATTAATTTAAATTAAATAAAAATTTAAATTCGTTCCTCTGTCACACTAGCCACATTTCACACAGCTTAATAGCCACATGCAGCTAAGGGCCACAGCGTTAGCATAAATATAGAGCATTTCTGTCACTGCAGAAAGTTCTATTGGACACATTGCTCTAGAGC
This sequence comes from Balaenoptera physalus, assembly GCF_965194825.1. NCBI lineage: Eukaryota > Metazoa > Chordata > Mammalia > Artiodactyla > Balaenopteridae > Balaenoptera > Balaenoptera physalus. The sequence continues at coordinate 44,625,943 of NC_138886.1, forward strand.
TTCCAGATGAAGGTCTATTTAGTAACCATTAAGAAAAGGATGAGTATGTATTATCAGTAATATGACGATATAGACCATTGTCCGAACACTTCTGAGAGAGAAAAGAGGCATCAATGATTATCCCGAGACTACAGAGAGTGAAAAGAGGCACCATGAAAAATCTATGCTGGGACGTATCAGTCAGGGGTCTCCAGAGAAAAAAACCCAGTAAGAAATATATAGATATATACAAGAAGAGATTTATTATAGGAATTGGGCCATCTGGTTATGAAGGTCAAGAAGTCCATTCGCAAGCTGGAAAACCCGGTAAGCCATGGCGTAATTCAGTCTGAGTCCAAAGGCCTGAGATCAGAAAACTGATTATGTAAGTCCTGGTCTGAGTCAGAAAGCACGAGAACCAGGAGCAAGGATGTGTGAGGGCAGAAGATGGCTATCTCAGCTGAAGCAGAGAGAGAATTCTCCCTTCCTCCCCCTTTTTGTTCTATTCAGACACTCAGCGGACTGGATGATGCCTACCCCAGTGGTGAGGGTGATCTTTTCACCCAATCTACTGATTTAAATGCTAATCTCCTCCACAGACTCCCGCACTGACACCCAGAAATAACGTTCTACCAGCTATCTGGTATCCCCTAGCTCAGCCAAGTTGGCACAGAAAACTCACCATCTCAGGATTACACACAAACCTGGACACACCGTCACCCTGATCATCACGTTACTCCTGGAGATGGCACTTGGGGTGGATTTCAATTTGAACAGTGCCCACTGGAGTTGTGCATGGGCATCTATTACTTTTATCAATACAACTAGAACTAGAACTTCTTTCTGAAAGGACTAGCACCTAAAAAAGCGATTCTCTTCCAGAAATGGGCCTATTTCTAGAAAGAACTGAAACCACTCACTTTTTCTTGGTGCTGGACTATTCCCAGTTTAGAGGATCCCAGGCCACATTCGGATCTGTGTTTTCCCTGGGTCAGGCCTAGATGAGACTCCTCTCTTCCGAAGTGAGCAGAGTGCTGGGAAACAGGATTGTTTATCAGCAGTTTCTCTGATGTGAGACTCTAATATTAACACAACTGTCTTAAAGTCACTTTATCTGCCGCAGGCCACAAACTCGGTGACACCAAATAGCGCGCTGCTGGAGGGGATGGAGTAGGAGAGGAAGTCCTGAGGGTCTCTGAGGGCTTGTGGGTGGGAGGATCAAGTTTTTGTTTCATTGCGTTTGTGGGGAACCCAAGAACACGGAAAAATCTTCATTTTCAAAATATTCCCCGTGCCCACTTTGAAATTTCACCCGTTCTCCTTGCCTGGAGTGAAGTGCTGAAGCTGCAGTCTGAGTCTTGTCCAGCGACAGGAATGCTGGCCTTCTTGCCCAGGAGCAAGGCAGTCAGCCCAATAGGACGGACTCTTTCTTCTCCTAGGGCTATCAAAGAGGATCGAGTGTTGTCTCAGGTGTAACTTTTCGGTACACCCCTCCTAAAAACCATATGGACTCCAAGATGCATCATGGCTGTAGGATCAACCCTGGTTAAGCAGTAAAGGAGATAATCTTGTCGTTCCAAGCCTCCCCACTTCGGGTTAGTAGACTGCTGTGTGGTGGAAACAGCACCAGCGTCATCATGGGTTTTCAAACATCCCACTATCCAGCCTAGCCTCTCTGGGCTGGTCCTGCTTCCAGTGTGCTTAAACCATTAGAAAGGACTGGCTTATTCTCACTGATTGGCTACTTCCAGCCACATTGTAGAAGCCACACAGGTCCAAAGCCTGCCCTACTTATGGAGTGTAATTCAGACTCCTTGTTTAAACCCACTACTTATGCAACAGAAATTACCCCAGCACCTACAACGCATCAAATATCTCTTGTGGGCACTGGGGATATTGCTGTGAGCAAGATAAGATCCTATCATCACAGACCTTATATTCTAGACGAAGGAGGTAGACAATAAACAAATAATTGAATTAATATGGTTTCATCTTTTCATTTCAGATGGTGCTACCTACTACAGAGAAAATAAGGCGATATGATAGAGTGACTACAGTGATTCCACTGGATGGTACTGTCAGTAAAAGCTTCCGGACAAAGGGTCATTGGACTTGTAACCTGAGGGTTGAGAAGGAATCGGCTGGGTAATAGAGGAGGAATGAAGAGCTTGAGGTCTCGAAGGGGAATAAGAGCTCTATGATTTCAAGGGCAACCTGGAGAAGGCCAGAGGGCCTGGGCCTTGTGAGCAAGAGGAAGGAGCAGGAGAAGATAAGTTTGAAGAAGTAAGCAGAGGGCAACCAGGCGAGGCCTTGCAGGCATGGAAAAGCATTTGACTTTGTTTTAAGTACAATGGAAAGACATGCAAGGATTTTAAACGAGAAGATGACAATCTAATTTATATGCTTAAAGATTATTCTGGACACTGCACACAAATGGATGAGAGCAACGGTTTCCAAAGTGGGGTTCCCAAAGCAGCAGCAACATCACCCTGGAAACTAGTTAGAAATGCAAATTCTCAGGCCCCACCCCAGACCTCAGGAATCAGAAACTATGGGGGTGGGGCCCAGCAATCAGTGCTTTAACAAACCCTCCAGGGGACTGTGATGCACGTTCATGTTTGAGGAGCACTTCATTGGAGGAAGATGAGCAAAGATAATGGAAAACCAGTTAGGAGGCTACAGGGCAGGACAAGATACTGCTCTTCCTGACACTGTTCTTATGCTCTAGGGATGGAGAATCCCTCTGTTGAGGAAATGTTCCTTTGTTTGTAGAAAATCACTCCAAGGAGTGTGGGAGGGAAGGGGAGTCGTTGAAGGGGAGTCAAAGGAAGAGGATTTCTTCCTTTCTGTCAACCAAAATCTGTCTTTGGGACAGATTAATTAAACTTCTTTTTCTTTGTTTCTTTCTTTCCTTTTTTTCTTTTCATGGAAGACTTGTGAAATTCAAAGACTACATTCACACCATTTGATCTAAGGGAAAATAAATTTAAAACTGAAGTTTTTTTCATGTCTACATGATATCACACAAGAAATAGAATCATCTTGGGGTGAATATGGGGGACGGGTGCATTTAGGGCCTATGCCTCACGCAGACCAGAGCTGGGGACATCTATACAGATACAGTTGGATGGGGTGTATCTGGATCAAAAGTAAAATCAATTAGGAAGTCCTATTAGAAGTCAAAATCCCTTTACATGCTCAAAATGGCTTTTTATATATATCCTCACACCAGAGAGGGAAGGAAAATCTTTATTTAACATCCTCTCATGGTCCCCTGTGTAGTAAGATACACCATTATTAACTAGAAAGGACCTTCCTCCAGGCATCACTAGAAATACACACTCATACACTTTTTGTGGGTTCACTGAGGTGGACTGACTTTGTGGTTTCCCAGGTCGTCCCCACATCTAGTCTCCTGTGGAAACTGAAAATTATTATAAAATGTAGACTTTATGCTGGAAGAGCAAAATGTTATATCCTTGCCTGTCACTAAACACTGTGATGGAAATGAGCTTATTAGATTGGCTAGCAGCCAGCTAAATGAACAGGAATAGGACAGCAAAGAGGGAGAGAAAGAGGCAGGGAGAGATTTAGAAACGCTGATCTCTGGGCAAACAGACGGGATTAGAGTAACGGGGGGAAAAGTCACTGGAGAAAAAAGGGTTACCAAAAAAATGAAGAAAAATTAATAAAAAGGAAAAGTACAGGAATAAAGTGCAAATATTGAGGATTGACACAGATTTGGGTTTCAGTCTGACTCTGTTTCTTATGTTGTATGATTCTGGGCAAGATACACTAATGCTCTAAGCCTCAGTTTCCTCATCTATGAAATGGAGATCGTAATTGAGCTACCTTAAAGAGATATTAAAAGAATTAAATAAAATCTTGTCATTAAGTGTCTGGTGTAGTACCTGGCACATTAGAGAAGATTAGTCAATACTAGTGACCTCCTTCCCCTGTGCTCCTTTATCTACCCAAGCATATGACCTGGGGAAGAGGAAGAGAGTAAGACACTTAAAAAGAGGAAAAGATAAAGATGTCTGGTTATTCTGTATATTTCTATTCTAAAAGTAAACGATTGAAATTTTGACATCTCATTTTTGATATCTCATGACGTTCTTGGGGATCTGAGCAGAGAAGGTAAAACTGTCCCTCTCAAAGGGGATGATTCTGTGTCCAAATGTCTCTGCCCCAGGCTGCACAGTGCCTTCCTGGGATGTGCACTCCCAGAGCTACTCACACAGTCTCAGTTCCTAGAGCTGAGGAGGGCAATAGTTCTCTCCCTGCTCTGCCAGCACGTACTAGGAGGCTTAGAACATGGGCCTGTGAGTCTACTGCTTCTTACAACCAGCTCCAAGCATTAGTAAAGATGAGGAAAATATAAGCATCTAAACTTTATGACTCAGAGGCCTAAGTGATACCTGTAAAAGTCCCAGAAGAATGTTTTCTGTTTCCCATCAATGGAACAGATTTTGTAGAGTTCTGAAAAAAAAATCTCGAGCTACTCAAAGGCCAAAATTATACAAATTAAAACAACAAAAAAATGAAACAAAGAGGTTCTATGACTTGACTAAGGTCATATAACAAGTGACGGCAGCATCACTGATCTTTCTGAGTCAACATCAAGTCTACACTGTTCTCAAAGGACACAACTAGTCCAACCCAGTATGCAGGACACAATGTTCCTCTTTGAACAATCTGTACTTGGAAAGTGAAACTCTCTTCAGAAATTCTTACTGTTCTCCTGGGACCAAACACTGTACCAGTGATTTGAAAACATTTATATTTCAGAAACAACTACAAAACAGAATCATTCATTATGCTCCTTAGCAGCAAAGACTAGCCCTGCCTTGCCATCTTCCAGTTGATATTTTATTCGTGGGGAGGCATTCCTTCTCCTGTTGCCAGACAAAATTATTTGTAGTCTAATAATTTATTTACAAAATAACTCCTCTTATTTGTGTTTCAGATATATCTTTCCCAGGAGGCTCAATATATTTAATGATAGCACTGCAATAAGACAGTGCAATTTGCAACTTAACAGAAAAAAATGTTAACAATACAATATGATTTCCTATGAAGAACAAAAGAATTTCCTCCACGTGTATTGGCCCTGAGACACAGGAGGGAGAGCAGCAAGGCACAGCTGCTCACGTGGTCTACAAGGGTAATTTCCCAGCAAGAGCTGAGAGCACGGGTCATAACCCATGACCAGCACTGGTGAAAGACAAGTTAACCGACAATAGTAACATGTCCTATTTCCCGAACGTGATCTGTCTGCCATACAGGCCAGTCCACAATTTTTTTGTGTGCAAAATTAAAAAGAACACAGACCAAAAAGAAAACAGCAACATAATTTGAAATACGAGGCAAAAGGAAAAATCAACCAATGCTAATGCAGATCCACATAACTGAAACAAATTGCTCCACACTTTTAAGGTACAATCAGTATCACACATCTTTTATTTTTCCCTAAATAAATCTGTCTTGAGCCCCTGGTGCCAAATTAGTAGAATGTCTGGTATTTTCCTCTTGTCACCCTCTTTAAAACATTCAAAAGGCCTGGGAGAGGGGTGAGGCAATGCTAACATCCTCACCTGAAGAAGAAAGATCCTGAAGTTAGATGGGTCCACAGTTGCCTCTGCGTTTCACCATTACCTGGTGTGGGGCCTGCATCGTTACCCTGGCCTGCTGCTGAGCTGAGTCCCTAGAGAGATCACCCTGGATCTTCATGGGAATATGATCCTGCTCCCTCAAGAGTGCTTCTGATCCAGAACGTCATGGGTTCCCAGAATCACAGCTCTGAGTACTTAGCTTTTCCCTGCACAGCCATCCCTGCAAGGACCAGCCCCATTTCCCAGCACTGTCACAGTGGTTCAAGGTTCAGCCTATTATGGAACCAGAGCTACTGTCTTCTCTCCTTCCCAGGGATCCACTACTTCTTTCCTCCCTAAGATCAAGTAGCTTTCCCCATGAATCCCAGAAACACAAAGGGCCTCACTCTACACTTCTGGTGGCCAAGAGAGCTACCTATTCACAGTCTAAGTGGCCCACCCAGATTGCCTCTAGAGGATCCATTAGCTTCAAAACACAAGAGGTTTGATTTTAAGTTTTGCCAACCACCTCCTTAGGTGTATACCCTGATGATTTGGGGATGGGAAGTGGTTCCCCTTCTTTAGGGAAGAACCAATGTAAGCATGAGAAAGATGATTTAATCTCCTTATAATGAGCAAGATGATTCTTTGTCACCTCTTTTATTAGAGCAGAAAAATAGTTCAATCAAAAGTGGGATATAGTTCAATCAAAAGTGGGATATCCTGCTAGACTAAGAGCTAGAGCACATCCCACACACACGCACACACACACACACACACACACACACAAATAATATGACATTTCAAACACTGTGTGTCCCTGCAAATACTCTCTCCAACATGCATTATTACTATTTGCTCCATAAATTTTGTGCAAATGAAAGAGTAAGAAAAAAAACAGAACTGAAAATTAACATACAGATTGCAATGTACTAGACATTTAGTAGATTACTGTTTGTGTTTTCATGTACATCTGTACCATTTATTTGAAGCTTCACAACAACCTTGTAAGATATATTTTATTAAATTTATTTTGTAAATGAGAGAACTAAGGTTCAAAGAGGTTGAAAAAACTCAATATCAAATAGCAAATTGTGATGCCAAAATTTGAATTCTCAACTTCTTTTCCACTCCATATTCTGATGCTTACAGAGTATGTAAGAAGACAAGAAGCAGCTTGGTTTCCTAGCTCCTAAAATGGGAGGCTCATACTGAGTTGGAACAACAACAACAAAAAAATCAAGTAATTTTTTTTCTTAAGATTGCTTTGGAATCAAAACTATGAAGAGGTACCACCTCACACCGGTCAGAATGACTATCATTAAAGAGTCTAACAAATAACAAATTCTGGAGAGGGTATGGAGAAAAGGGAACTCTCCTAAACTGCTGGTGGGAATGTAAACTGGTGCAGCCTCTCTGGAAAACAGTACAGAGGTTCCTCAGACAACTAAAAATAGAGTTGCCATATGGTCCAGCAATCTCACTTCTGGGCATATATCCAGATAAAACTATAATTCAAAAAGATACATGCACCCCTATGTTCATAATAGCACTATTCACAATAGCCAAGACATGGAAACAACCTAAATGTCCATGGACAGATGAATGGATAAAGAAGATGTGGTACATACATACAATGGAATATTACTCAGCCATAACAAAGAATAAAATAATGCCATTTGCAGCAATATGGATGGTCCTAGAGATTATCATACTAAGTGAAGTAAATCAGAAAGAGAAAGACAAATACCATATGATATCACTTATATGTGGAATCTAAAATATGACACAAATGATCTTATCCATGAAACAGAAACAGATTCACAGACATAGAGAACAGACTTGTGGTTGCCAAGGAGGAGGGGGTGGCGGAGGGATGGATTGGGACTTTGGGACTGGCAGATGCAAACTATTATATATAGAATGGATAAAGAACAAGGTCCTACTATAGCACAAGGAACTAAAATGCAATATCCTGTGATAAACCATAATGGAAAAGAATGTTAAAAAGAATGTGTATATATGTATAACTGAATCACTTTGCTCTACAGCAGAAATTAACACAACACTGTAAATCAACTATACTTCAATAAAATAAATTTTTTAAAAGAGATTGCTTTGGAACAATTTCATTTACTCTTCACTACATTCCACAGTACAATTTGGGGGAGAATACTGAGTGCTGATTTGCTCCCTCTAGAATCTCTGGAGAAAGCATAGACCCTGTCTGTGCAGCTACAACACTGTAGAAAGCCCAGGACTAGTCAGAGTGGCTTGTGAAGGAGAACGGACATCATGTTCTCAAACCCAACTCTGGGTGATAATCACACGGACAAACAGCAGAAACACAACCAAATGGTAAGGATACACCTGTACAAAGAACTGATTTGTTGAGGGGAGGGTAAAATAAAGAGGATTCAAAGACTTATAAGAACTTACTTGGACTTGAGAATGCTTCATGATACAGTTGTGTGAGGCCTTCCTGGTACCAGAGGGAGCATATGTCCTGGAAAACAAACAATGCTCCACCGTCCAGGATTCTGCCTTCCCTCACTCTCTATTTCTATCCCAGCAACCCAACTCAGTTGCTGGAACTGGAGAAAAACAGAGAGGGCAATAGTAGGAAGTCCTGAAGGTGATGCTCAGAGTCCTGGCTTCCTTTGCTGTTCAAAGTCAGCCTCACCTTTCATTTGGTTCAGTGTGCTACTCCCATCTCGCAAAAGAAGAAAATAAACAGAGAAGGTGAGTGACTGGTCCATGTGACTGGGTAGTTACTGGGTTTCAGAACTAGAACTTTGCTCCTCTAATACTCAGCTCTATATTCCTGTTGGACAAATGGAGAGAGGATAATAAAGAGGGAACTTCCTTTTCCAGAGCATTTTTGTTTGTTTTATCCTCTCATCCTTGCTGTCTATCTGTCCCTCTCTGTCTCTCTCTCTCTCCCTCCCTCTCACACACACATACACACACTCACACACAACCACACATACACCATTATATAGATACTTAAAACAATGGTTCTGTAAAGAGAAGTAAGAGCTGCTGGGTGTGGATCGAGGTAGGGAATGTCTTGCATTGAGAATGCAGTAAACATTCACAATGGAATTGAACTGGTACACTGAGGTCTGTTGCATTCTGCAAGAACTCTTGGTTTTCTTTTAGACCTTTTTATCCAATGGACAGATAAAGAGGAAATTCAATCTGCTAACGCCTTGGCCAATTAAGGAAGGAGAAAAAAGTAACTGGAATCCTTCTGAGAGTCTATTAGAAGAGCATGGAATCTTTGTTGTTATCTCTCTAGCATTATCTCTTTATAACAAGAGAATAGCATGATGGCATCCAGACCTTAGTCAGAGGCATCATTTTTTTGTCTAATTCATATTCAGATATACAAAGGTGTGCTTTTTCTGTGTGCCTTCTCTACACATTGGTAATGGGTGTATTTCCTAAAAATAAACTTTGGATCTTTCGCCAGTACCTCCCTTAAATCCAGAGCCCAGGCAACTAGGGCCCTTTCCAGAGGCCCTGTGCTTTAGGGGGCCCTGTTTGGGCCTGCTATGGGGCAAGAGCAAGGAGTCCAGAGGGTGAAGGGTATGTGCCGATCTGTAGCCCATACCCGATTGTAAACCACACTCTGGGTACCTGGGATCTGGAATTCCCAGCCCAAATAGCCCAGTATATATTTGGGGCTTGTACAGCCTCCTACAAGTGAGTATCCTTCTGAGAGCAGACAATGCAACCCATGTGCATGCCCCCAGGTCTGAGCTGTGACAAAGAGCTAACTGTTTGTGGGATGAGGAGGGGGCAGACAGATGGAGCTGGGACATGTGGATGCAGGCATGTGAGTGCCCTGAACAGGAGATGGGAAGAAAAGAGGGTAGGCCTTGGTGGAGTGGGGTGTTGGGAGTGGGGAGGTGGTCTCCATTTGTACTCTTGCCCCAGGCCCTGCAAATAAAATGAATGATGGTGGGAGACTGGCTCTATCACCTCCCAAGAAACAAAGCTTCATAACTAGACTCATTGCCTCCTTCTAACTCCTCCACAGTGTGACCAGGGTCTTCTTTAAAAACACAGACATGATCTTATCAAGTCTCTGATTTAAAATATTTCCATAGCATCTGTTGATTATAATATCATAAGCAAACTCTGGGTACTCAAAGTCCCTTATGATCTGGCTAGGCCCCTACTCATTGTTCCTCCCATGAACCTCTCCCCCTCCACCACCATCACCACTTGCTGTGGCTTATATATTGGCCATCTTGGGCACTCTTTTGATCTTTAAACACAACCTGTTCACTCAAGCTCACGTACCCTTAATCATGATGTCTCTTTGGTTAGCATATAGAAGGTACAAAATAAATTTCTGTTGAATTAAATTGAAATTTACTGATATGACAGAACAATTTTTGAGGTGTTTTATTTGTTCGTTCTCTTTGTATTTCCCATGCGCCCCTCCCCACCCCTCATTCTAAGCAGGTTTCCAACTCTTTTGTATTTCATTGCCTTGAGAATGTTTTTTCAGTATGAAAAGCATATGCTCCTTCTTCAATTCATAGTTTATTCTCATCTACAATAAAATCCTAAACTCTTTCGAGAGATTATACTCCAGAGGGGAAGTGTGCTCCAGTGGTGGCCATGGGAAGATGCTTTTGAGGAAAAAATATATGGAAAAGTGAAGAGATAGCCAGAGACTAAGAGGGGACAGAGAATGGCAGGTTCCTGAACTTGGTGTCAACATCTTGGAGGAGGTCAGTCCTCAGAAGGGTTGAAGAGCTGCAGGATTAAGAAGCTATAGAGGTGGATGTTGATACCATCTACACAAAGTTGGTTGGAGAAATTGTCAAGATGCCAGGCTGTGAAACTAAGTCCTCTGCAATATTAGCCAAGTAATGCTTCCTCTCTCCTAAGTACAGTAAGTTCACATTGCCCTTTAGTCAACGAGAAAATGCTAGAATAATCATACAACAGCCTTCTCCTGCTCAGGACATGGGTGTGAGGCTCAATCAGTGAGGATCATTTCTAGCCACTGTCACTGTTACCAAGTTGATGTACTCATCGGTCTCCAGGTTATCTAATAGAGTTTGAATGGGAGTTCCTCAGGCTTTGTCTATAAAAGAAAATTTTCTTTTCATTATTTGGTCCCTCCATCCCATCACATTATTTTTCTACACACTCATAGTACGAGACCCATAGTGGAAAACGAGGTTAATAGCTTCCCAGGAGCTGCTTCTGCTGGCTTCATGAAAGATACTCCACAATAGACACAAGCAAGAGCTACCAATTCTAGCGGCCCACAAACCCAAGACATCTCGGTCTCAGAAGTTACAGAAGGTCTTATCTAGTTAGGATGAATGAGTATTACTGTAAAGAACTGTACTGTAGGTTTCCCAAAGACATGGGGCTTGACCATCAGAAATCAATACCAAGGATAAAAAACTACAGCCAAACACAGGCATCTTCTGTCTGCTTGCAGGTCATTTTAAGTCTCCCAGGAACTGCTGCTTTATCCTCATTGTGAAAAGCAGCTTATAGGTGTTTCAAAATGGGCCTGTCGGAAAGCAGCGCAAGCTATCTGCTTCGGCTGCAAAACCCATCATATATCAAGATATTTGCCTTGAACTCATCCCATGGGTACTTGGAGTCAGCTCAGAACAAGCTGAGCTGAAATTTGAGATCCACCTTCCTTCCTTCATTCCCAGTTTCAGTCATTCAACTGGACTGAAGCAAGTCAACCTAACTGACAAAATGAGTCTATTTCGATAGTCTACCAAATGTTGTTTGGCACACACACACAAATCTTCCTCCAATACACAGTAATATCCTGGGAGACAGAAGTTTTCAAGAAGCGTTTAATAGAGGAGTAGGAAAGGTTAGAAGAGTCTAATTTGAATACTAATGCCGATTTATTGTTCATGGGTCTGTTACTCACCAAATTGCCCCACAAACGATCTACACATTCAGCCTTAGATACTTAGAAGAGAGCCGATAAATAAGTAAACAGGGTTTTGGCTATGAAATCAAAAAACACTTAGCTGTTCCCACTCACTAGGTGACTGTGCATTTCCCACCTAGAGAAGAGACCTACATTAAAATTTCTTGGAGCTTCCTCACTCAGCTTTAAACCTCATAAACAATGGTAAAGATATCCATGCCACCTTGGGTTGTTCTATTCCCTTTCTTCCTGGGAGGCCAAATCATTTCACCTAGACTAGCATTTATCCCTGTTGAGATGAGAAGATAAGACCAAGATAATCAGCTACTTGGTAGGCCCTCCTATTCCTTCTCTCTGTTTTGGATTCCTCCTCAGTCAGAATCTGTATCTCCTGCTAGGACATCTCTTAAGTCTTCTATCTGCAAGGAGCCTCATTTAAATGTAAATCAAAATCAATAACTTCTTCCAAACTGAAAGTCAGACGTTGTCCTATTGTGGCAAAGTTGAAACCATTCTTTTCAACTCAGTGAGTTCAGAAACTGTTAAAAGTGGAAATACTGGAGAGAAATTATCATTTTAATATCATTTTAAAATTTTGCCTCTGTTCTGTTTCAGGTTCCAGCACTGTTTTAGGCAAGAGTCACATGCAGAATACTCTATGCTCAGCATGGAAATTCAAATGTTTTTACTTAACTTTTAAGACTGTTGGACACTCTGAGGATTTGGTGTTTCTCCTATATCTGAGAAGTTAACTCATGAGAGTCTCACTTTTGAGAACTCTGAAAGATTATAAAAAGAGTCTTCTTTTATATATGTTTATTAAGTGACCTTTGGATAATTTACTTTCCTAAATCACATCTGTCTGTCTGTTTTCACAGGACTTGCCCAAACAGTGGCAGAAGGACAAGTCCTCCTATCCTTAACAGTAGAGGAAGATTTGTCATTTGCAAGTTAAACAAAAACAAAATTAAGAATAAAAATGCAACACACTGAACCTTCTATTTTTCAAGAAGAAGTGTATTGGACCGTGTTGATGTCTGGAAGTTAACTCGGAGAGCCAAGCCTTAGAATGCTTTTCATTTACATACGGAAATAACGAGCTCAATTATGCTGGAAGGGAGGGAGACTGCAGGGACGTTGAGAAGGCATGTGAGGACATGGAAGTTGGCCTTGAGAGTCCCTGCGCAGGGCACTGTGGCTTGGGAGCCTGTGGAGTGGACAGATAGCATGAGTTTGGAGACACAATCCTCACGATGCCTGCCCCAGCACCACTTGACAGAGCTGCCTTAAGAGGTCACCATCTGTGTCTACCATGCCATTCAGGGCTCCCACCTGTCTCCTAGGTTAGAAGAATCCCAGCCTGGGTAATATCACTCCTAGATTCCCCAACTCTACCACTTTCTTCATATTGTTCCCACTTCCTAGACAGTCTTCTATTGCCATTACCTTAAAAAAACTTCCACATTGTAACCAGCCATTTCTTTCCTAAAGCAGATCACCACACTAGATAAGATGGTGTCTGCTTCTGAATTGCCACCCACCCCATAGCTTTGACATTCATCACACATTACAGGATTAATTAAGTGTGTAGATCCTTTGTCTTCTCTTTCTGATCATAGGTACTGTAAGGGCAAGGACTGTATATTTTTTCACTCTTTTATCCACACCCCTCCAACAGACAGCACAGTGCCATGCACACAGCAGCTATTCAATAAATATTGACTGAGTGAATGAATAAATGAATACTTAAAGGAGTCTTCAGAAGCCAAGGTTGATTTCAGAGAGAAATAATGAATGATTGCAAGGAGGATTCAGCTACTGAGGTGATCAAATTCAGCCCCAGCTCCAGATATGCTACCATTTACATACCTTTTAATGAGTATATAAAATTTTATATAATTTGTCACTAATAGGCTGCTTCTGCTGTAGCCCTCTTTCTCCCAATGGACATCTCCCTGACTAGTGAGGGGGGAAATGCCCATACTACTAGTTTTTAAGACTAAAGAGGACAAGTGAAGTTATGCAGGGAGTTTGAATTTTCACGCCTTGGGACTCAGCCAAAAAGTAGGATGAAACCTTTGTAGATCACAGATGTTGGGATCATGAGTATTCTAAGACTTTATATAACTTTTTTATATTTAAATTTGTTTTTATAAAATAAAATCAAAATCTCCTTAGCAAATGTAGAGTATATGTGGGGGGGTGGGTGAGGGAATCAGGACATCTTCTAAAGATTATTAGTTTTTCCCCAGTATCCATTTTACTCTTTTTCCTGACTTCTGCTGGCCAAAACTAATTGCTCAACTAACGACTAACTTTCCCAGCCTCTCTTGTGGCTTGGTGTAGTCAAATGACATAGTCTATACCATGGGGTGTGAGAAGAAGTAACCTGAGCAAATCATAGGTTATGTTTTTGAAATCAAACTGTGTCTTTCACTTTATCTTTCCCCTTCCTAGTGACTGGAGCACAGAAATGTGGTAGCAAGGCTGATGAAGGGCAATGTCCTAGGGGATGAGAATCACAAAACAGAAAGAACTCTGGGTCCCTGGATAACCTTCCCCGGAACGCCCTGCCAACCTAGACTTTTACATATGAAAGAAAGAAACCTCTATCTAGTTTAAACCACTGCTATTATGGTTTCTGTTAAAGCGGCCAAACCAGTATCCTGACTAATATAGCCTGTCAATAAGGTACTATGTGGCATCCTTATTTTTAGAAAATTAAAGTGAATTTAAACAAGTGGTTAGGTGTGTGATTGGCTGTGTGTGTGTGTGACTAGTGACAATCCAGGTTTTGCAAACCTGCATTGGGAATCAACCATCAAGCATTCGTTAATGGCCTAATAAGTCTCTAGACGATCAACAATCTTCTTACCGAGTCTGATTTTTATGAACTTTACCTAACTGAAATCTGCATCAAAGATGAAAATGAATAGGAAAGTTAAAAAAAAAGTCAAGGGTCATCTTGTTTGCTTTTATTAATGCCTAGTACCTAGAATAATTCTGGCACATTATAAGTAGTTTACCAAATAAACAGATGGGTGAATTCATAAGTATACCTGGAGCACCTCCTATATGCCAAATATACATTTTCTTTAAAGAGTTTAAATTCAGAGCAAATGAAATAAGACACTTCCTTGATTCATTATTTTAAAAAATGACAGCTAATTAAAGTGTTACATTCACGGTGACTTCTTTCTCACTTGGAAACCAAAGATGAGGTTTCTCCATCATACTTGAGCTGTACAGTATTTCAGGCCAGAAATAAGTATGATGGTCATCACATAAAATCCACTGTGAAATCAGGAGTCAAATGATGTCATTATTAAACCTTATAGCTAAGGCTTAACCAATACCCTCTGAGCTAAAATCATCTACAGTAAATGCAATGAGACAGATTATAATGGATGTTTTATAAGTTTTGCTTAAATTGCCTGATGAGTTGAGAATTTCAGAATTAGGTATATTAAATGAGCATAAGAAAAGGAATCATTAACATCATAAAAGAATTCATACAGGTTTAGAAATTAGCATATAATTTACCAAAGGAAAGAAAAATTGGGAA
This sequence comes from Balaenoptera physalus, assembly GCF_965194825.1. NCBI lineage: Eukaryota > Metazoa > Chordata > Mammalia > Artiodactyla > Balaenopteridae > Balaenoptera > Balaenoptera physalus. The sequence continues at coordinate 44,641,013 of NC_138886.1, forward strand.
AGATATGAAATAACATGTGACAAAAGTAAGTACTGCATGTTGATGCAGTATTCAGAATCCTGAAGATCTAAGAAGTTTAAAAATATAGATAACATCTGCTCTCATGCGAGTGGGATTCATTTGTGAGGAAATTTGCCAAAGATGGAAGCAGCCTTAAAATCTACATATGATAAGTGCTTTCTGATTGATTTGATTGGTTTGGCCTTTCTCAAACAATGGTATTTAAAAGGATGGAAAACAAATTCCAGACCACTGTACTCATTTACCAGTGACCTCTTGACTGTCATTCGTTTGTCCCTCCTTCTTGTTCTATCTGCCTTTCCTTCTTTTCCTATTCTGCTTTCAGACACAATTTTCCATTTAAAATTACAAAATGTAAATCTGTATAAATATTTTAAGGTTCTAAAGCACTAGTATAACAAGTCTTTCATTTGATCCTCACAATGTTTCCAAGGGATGGAAAAGGAGAGTATTATGATTCTTTATTTTCCCCAATTTACCAATGATAAAAATAGGTTCAAAGAAATTTAGGAACTTGCCTGAGGTCTGACAGATCTAGAATCCAGGGTTCCCAATGGGTTCCATACATTCGCCTTCTGTACACACCAGATTGATAGGTCAATGGAAATCCCTGAGTCTCCTCAGCTTTTAGAGCATACTAAGACAACCTGTAACCATGTGAATATTCGTTCACTTATCAAAGTCTCCTGAGCACCTACAACGCGCCAGGCACTGTGCTAAATACTAAGTGCTCATAAGTGAACAAAACAGACATGGTCCCTGTCCTCTTGGATCTTGCCATCCACTGAGGAAGAAAACTATTAAATAAATGCACTAGCAAATACAGATGCATTGATATACTCTCAAGTGTAGTGAATGAAAAGGCCAGAGTACTCTAATAGAGGATAAAGGAGGGGACCTTATTTAGATGGGTATGTGTGTGTGTGTGTGTGTGTGTCTCAGAGAAGGCATTTGAGCTGACACTAGCAGGGGAGTAAAGAGGATGTAGAAGGAAAATGGGGAGAAAGTAGTCCTATGAAAAAGAGTAGCATGTACAAACACTCTTGAGCGCCTAACACTTTGCAGGAACTAAAGAAGAAACTAAAAGAAAGCCAGTGTAGCTGCACTTTCCTGCACAAGGGCCGAGAATGTTGTGAGTTCATGCAGGCCTTTGTAGACCGTACTGAAGTGAGAGGCTACCAGAGCCAGGGAGAGACATGTTTTAAAACATGTTATGTTTTAAAAGATTACTCTAACTTCTTTGTAGAGAATTAGTTGAAGTGGGACAAAAACATAAGCAGAGAGATGAGAGAGAAGGCTTTTGTGGTAGCTCACGTGGGAGATGACAGAGCTTAGGCTAAGACAGCAGTGGAAGTAACGCAGAGAAGTGAACGGCCTTAAGATGCACTGATGGTGGACGTATGCTAACACATATATATGGAATCTGAAAAAAAAAAAATTGGTTCTGAAGAACCTAGGGGCAGGACAGGAATAAAGACACAGACATAGAAAATGGACTTGAGGATACAGGGAGGGGGAAGGGGAAGCTGGGACAAACTGAGAGAGTGGCACTGACATATATACACTACCAAATGTAAAATAGATAGCTAGTGGGAAGCAGCCACATAGCACAGGGAGATCAGCTTGGTGCTTTGTGTCCATCTAGAGGGGTGGGATAGGGAGGGTGGGAGGGAGACGCAAGAGGGAGGAGATATGGGGATATATGTATATGTATAGCTGATTCACTTTGTTATAAAACAGAAACTAACACACCATTGTAAAGCAATTATACTCCAATAAAGATGTTAAAAAAAAAAAAAGATGTACTGATGGTGGAAATGAAAAGACTCCATGTGCAGGGTGAGGGAAGGATGGGAATCAAGGCTGGCTCTCAGGATTCTGGAGGTGTTGTTCATGGGTAATTTTAGCCAATTGAGTCTTTTCCTTGATGCTGCAGTCACTGTAGAGCCCTCATGTACACATAGCTTGAGATAATCAGATTCATGTTCCAAGCTTATTGACATATCATTTCTTATTCTAGGCAGTAGCAACCTGGTGGTATTTTTAGCAGGAATTTATCCTTCTCATATTCATATTGAGATTGTGTTAGGGCAATAAAGATATATTTATACATCTGAAAGTATGAGGAAGAAAGAACTGGGTTTTTAACAACCTTCTGTGGGAAGGCAAAGATGTGATTTTTGGTAGTTACTGACTGAGGAGAAAAAAGGAATCCTCTCATCCTCAGACAGAACACAAGTCTAATTCTTCCAACTCATGTAGATCCTTTAAAAATAAGGATGTTAATATTGGGAGGAAAACCAATTAATCAGGAAGTCCTCTTGCCTAACTGTTCACTATTATATACACCCCATTTCTTTCCATTCTCCAGTAAATATTGACATGGCCCCCATTTCTTTTTATACCACAGGTTGGATGAAGAGGATTTTATGATACAAAAGATAGATACAGCTACATAATAATAAGAGCTAATACTTGTATGTGTGCACTTCATAGTTTACAATGGCTTTTACATCTGTTATCTCACTATGGTACTTTCAATTGAATGATTATGTCCCTTTGAAAGCTAAGAACATCAGGCACTGTCCTTAGTGGTTCTTATGTATTAATTAATTGAATCCTTACAGCAGCCTAATACTCTGAGGGTTTGGGGTAAACACTAGAAGAATCACTTGGACATCAGGACAACAGATTTTGATTTTGGGTAACAGACTGATTTTGTAGCATTCTGCAGAGGGTCCTGTTTGGAGGCACTCTGCGCCATAAAAAGACCCTGCTCCAGCAAAGGGCGCTACAGCCTATTGCTCTGTCTTCATAAAGCATGAGATTCATCTCGCACAAACAGGTAGTCTGAGCTTAGACGCCAGCTGTTTGCATCAGTTGCTGGGAAAGCCAGCTGCCCAAGGCCTAAAGACCTCAGCTGCCCATGGGAGGTTGCAGTGCCCCACCCCAAACCCTCACTGGGAAGAGGAAGGCCCCAATCTCATGAGCTTTTGAGATTGGAGAAAGCTGCCTTCTCCCAGCTGAGGTAAAGGCAGTGGCTCCCAGTTTGAGCCAGCTTGCACCAGACAATCTGGAACAATCACTCAAGGCCATTTTTGGACAAACCTGCATATCATTCCACATATCCCTATTCTTTAGACACAATTATTATACCCATTTACAGATGAAGAAACCAAGACACAGAAAGGTGAGACAGTGTGCCCAAGATGGCTTCAGAGGCTCTGGGCAGCCTCATCACCTTAGTATCTGCCTTCCTACCATGCTGGGAGAGTGCAGCAGGGAGCAACACCCTGCCCCAGTGGAAATGCTGAGACTGGGTCTGGTGAGTGCTGGTGACCAGATAACTCCCTGCCCCCACCCCCACCCCCTGCTAATGTCATCCAATCCTAGAGGGCAAGAACCAGGGTGTGAGGACTTGATCTGAAGTCAAAGTCTGCAGCCCTTCACCAAGGTGAAGATCAACCGGATAAGAACTGAAAATGAGGCAAACAGGTTTGATGTCCCAAAGTTTACTTGCAGACTTGTTAGTCTATATACCCTTAGAATCTGACCCTGCTACCACACCAAAAGCTTTTGCAGCTGTCCTTGTAGTTATACACAGATTAGTTGTTGCATTTATGACCTGGGGTCAGATTCAAAGAAAGAAGGTATCCTGAGCTATATGAGCTTATGACTTATTAGGAAAAAATCGTAGAACAGGAATAGTCACACTTTGAGAGCTCTTCAAAATACCATTTTCTACCTCAAGTAAAACCTCAATAAAAGTACTGAACTTATATAAAATTTGTTAAGAAGTGGCAGTACAGCCTGTTACAAATTTCAAAAACATCAGGAGACTTGAATTCCAGTTCTTGTTAATAGTGCCCTTGGTCAAGTAACTTCACCTCTCCAGGCCTCAGTTTCACATCATAAAATGAGGATGTTGGATTGGCTGATTAACCCTGGTGTTCTAGGGGGGAAAGAAACATCTTACTCTTCTAATAAACAGGTGTGATCAAACAGACCTGGAATGATTTCAACCTACAAATGTCAACTGTCAAGATGCAAAGAGGTCCTTTAGACGTTCTGGTCCCAATCTGAGAGTTGCCTGTAGTGCACACCTTCAGTGGATTCATTCACAGACACAATGATCAGAGGAAACCTCCGTTCCAGCGAGGAATCTCAGAGCTTATTTCCCACAGGCAAAGCCTCCAGGAAAAGTTGTCTCAATCAAAAAGGAAAACAGTTGATCAAAATTAAATATTGCCAAGTTGCAGCCCATGGAATGCAGAGAGGATTCTTCTCTCACATTTTTGATCAGAGGCCAGAATAATAAATAAATAGTTAGCACCTACTACTCATCTCATTGAATGTGCTCTCTTAGTGTCAAAAGTGATCAGACCCTCCTTTAATCAATACTTTTCCTTTCCAGACCTCTCTCTGAATCTAAGTGTGGCCACAATTCAAATGGCACCATCAGGGACTCAAGAAAGTTTTAACTGAGAAAGGCCTCTCAGAGAGGCCACTTAATTTGGGAAGCTATTCCCAGATTAAATCATTCTCTGACCAGCCCATAGATGTCTGGATAACCAGATTGATTCTCTTATTTCTTGATTTTTTTTTTAAGAAAGCCAAATGCCATTAGAAGCCTTTCAAAGTTAATAAGACTATCTCAAGAAGAGTTCAGAAGAATCTACTCAGAAATTCATTAACTGTCAATCCTTTTATATACATAATAGATAAAAATTGATAGCAATAATTAAATTTTAATTAGGAAAATTCCTAATGATAGATTTCACAGTCTCTTTTAAATGCCATATATGTATGCATTCATTCATTTATTCAACAAATATTTTTGAGTGCTAAATATGTGCCACGCTCCACACTAAGCATAAAATAAGTTCATGAAAATATACATATGACCTACTTAATTTATTCACAGGACAAAATGTGGTTCCTAAGAAAATGTTTATAGAGTTTGCTATTCACAAAACATCTCATGCCATCAGGGCATTCTCCATCTGCTTTGCAAACACTAGGATCTGGAAAATAATATCCAAGTTTGATCTCAATTTCATGGACTGAGCAAATATACTCCCTGTCCAGAAAAATAGGTTCTGGCTTCCGAAAGCCTGTGTGCCTTGGAAGATTTTGAGTTGATTAGCAGGAACTGTGCTATTTTGAGGCTGAAACCGTTTCTGTTTCAAATAGCATAAAGTTGTACCCCAGGAATGGGGAAAATGCCAAAAGTAATTTCCAGCATTCCAGAAGATTAAGAAATTGAAATCCAAATATTTGGGGTAAAAGCAAGTGTATAATAAATGTTTATCCAGAATTTTATATAAGAATATTATTATCTGCATGTGCCAATGTCTGGGTTTCACACCCATTTTTCCATATAATCAAATGGCACGTACTATTCCCAAAGCAAAATACGCAAGAAGCTATTTCCTTTTGAGCCTCTTTATTACAGATATACATTCTTTTGTCCATCTTTCCAGATGCTTTGAACCCCATAATAGGCAAGAATCCCAGTGGCCATTTGCTTTCTACTACTTTACACATGGGAGAATAGGAAGTTCTGAGGGGTCTTGCCGAAAGTCGCCAAATTAGTGACAGAGAAGTGAACAGGCTAGACCTGAAACTTCAGATCCGTGACTCTCCACTCAGAACTGTTTCTAAGGCATCATCTGACTGCATTCTAAGGCATCATTTGACAGTAGCTATTGCAGCTAGAGACTTGAAAGAAAGATGGCTCAGTCTCCTCCCTCAAGGAGTAGAAGAGATTATTGCAGAAGAAAGTGTGTTCGTATAACTTTCCTTTCAAGGGCTTCCTTTTGCTTCCTTGTTTCTTTAACAAAAAAGTAGTGACGCTTTGATTCATGCTCTACAGTTCTCCTTACGGTGTATCTTCCAAACCTGCCTCCCTCTAGCATTAATAAGGAAAACAACATGAAATACAGCATCCCAGAGTCACTGGTAGTGGACTTGCCTGAGCCCTGCCTCTTCCTTCAGGACTTCTTAACTATCTTTTACATTAAGTTGTAAAAAATGTACCTTTAATCACCACCATCCCCTTTAGGATTTCAAAGGAATAGCCTAGCAGTTCATCTTAGAGATGCAAACTGTTCCCTGACTCGCTCATTTATCTCAAGTCACATGTAGAAAGTTCCTTGGCAGCTGCTCAGAGGAACAAAGGTGAAACCTCCAATTAAGAATGACTTATGTGCACTCCTCCAGCCAAGAGTCACTCTGCCTTGTTAACCTCCTTTGCCCTGCTTTAAGAGGTGGGAGCCCATATACTCAAAGTTCATTTATTCCTGTTAAGGGTAATTATCTCAATTTTTGATAATGCCTCCAGCTATCGAAGAGTGATGATGATGCCAGTAAGATGCTTCTCTCCACTCAGGAAGAAAATATGAGGGACTATATATGACACAGATTGGGTCTCAGTTCATAAACAAAGCAAATTAGTAAGCCTCTTTAAAGCACAAGATTCAAATTTAAACTTCCTGACAGGCTATGCTTTTATGTCTTTAAATCTAAATGACAGTGGAGACATAGAGTAAAGAACTAGGAAGGCAACTTTTGTGATATCAAGTTACCACCTTTATTAGAAGAGATAATTACACTATGCTGGGTGAATGGGTAGCCTCTGAGATAAGGTTCCATCCCATCTCTCTCTTTCTCTGCCTCTATCTCTATCTCTGTGACTGTCTCTGCCTCTGTCTCTATCTCTCCTATCTTTCCTAGCTGAACTTCTTTAAAAATTGTCACTGTCCCCACTGACTCCTGAATGAACACACTGCCATTTGACTTTGGTCCACACCACTTCTTTAAAACTGCTCTCTCCAGGATCAGTAACGTCATCCTTGCTACTAAATCCCACAGACATGTTTTAAACCTTCTCTCATCTAATGGGGGCATTATATAGGAACTTCCCTTAACCTTGAACCCTGGGGGAACTTGCCTTAATCTCCTTTAATTCTATGGCCACCCTTCCAGAGTGAAATCCTGAAAATCCAACCTCTGTTTTCCATCTCAGGGTAGTACATCTATTGTCTCTTGAGAGAAAGATGCAACAGGAGGAGGCATTAGCTTTTAAAGAGGTAGCAGCAAGTATGGGCAAAGGGGCCTGGCCCATTAATACTAAGTGAAATAACTCAGGGTTCTAGAGAAGTTAAATATGTGGGTGTCCTCAGATTTAAACAGCCACTTTGAAAGAAAAACATATTAAAAGAAAATTTGGTTTTAGAAAGTGGGAAGGATGTGAAACTAAAATTCCTTTCAGAGAAGCATTTTCCAAGTAATTTGGGGGTTTTCATTTGTTTGTTTGTTTTTAATCTTGTTATGGTTTCTAAGGTATATAGACTTAGGCTAAATGACTTGGATTATTGCATTTCCAAGCTGTTCACAGCTCACTTCTAAATACGATGAATAAATCCTAGAACAATCATGAAAGGAGTTTCAAAAATGATAAAACTATGTGAGATTTTTAAAATCTCAAGAAAAAATAAAATTAAAAGTGAAAATGGGCTCATCGGTCTCTACTCCCTGATTCTGATATAATTATAACTTTTTGAAAAAGTTTTGCAAATTATGCTCATGGCATGCTCAGCATCTCATGTGTAAATCAAACTGACACAATTCTCTTGTGGTGAAGGGAAAATGGTCTTTTGTAAAGTATAAATTCTACTATTATACTCATTCAATTGCTTGTGCCTTCTAGAAAATTTTTGGGCCAGAAACTGTCAGGGACAAAGGATACAAAAATTTGTAAGGCCTACACCTGCCTCTGGGAAGTCTCAGTCTAATGGGATAAAGAGATGTTTAAATACATCCTTGCCGTCACTGCATTAGGAGTATGCCCTAGATCAGTGGAGGTAGGAGAAAGGTATGATCAATTTCACTACCAATTAAATTTAACAAGATATCAGCTCTATTTTTTAATGGAAATAGTTTCAGCTATTTTGCCGTTTACTATAATGTTTGCTATTGGGTTTTGGTAAAAAGAATCTATCATACTTAAACAGTTTCCTTCATTTCTAAATTACTTGGAATTTTTATTAGAAATGACTTTAATTTTACGATGCCTTTCAGGCATCTATTGATATAATCATTGACTTTCTTCATTTAATTTGTTGATGTAATAAATTACATTGATAGATTTCCTAATATTGAGCCACCCTTATGGTCTTAGAATAATCTCTTCTAAGTCTATATTATACAGTTCTCATAATATGCAGCTGGAATCAATTGGTATATGCTATACAGAATTTTTATATCTATATTCATATAGAAAATTATAGTTTTTCCTTTTTTATAATATACTGATCAACTTTTAGTATTCAAGTTATGCTAGCTTTATAAAAAGAATCAGGAGGACTTTGCTCCTTTTCTATGGTCTGGAATAATTCGAATAACATTGAATATTTTTATATTAAAGGATAGATAAAATTTTGAAAAACCTATACATGTTCTTTCTTTCACAACTCATCTCTCAATTTGGAATAAAAGAAATTTCAGGAGACTACAGAATGTATACATTATTTCGGGAACTGTTTAGTCATTCTATAGATGTATTTGTCATAGGTTGGATTTTCTGAAATAGACTGTGTGATGGAGACCTGAGTGCAGGGACTTTATTGGGAAATGCTCTTGGGAGCACTGACCTGTAGAAGAGTGAAGGAAGCAGGATGCAGCATGGAGAGGGAAGCTGAAAGGAGCAGGTGCACTAGAGCTGGGATGGCCCTCCAGATTTGTCCCTTGTATTATTCAGTGTTCTCCAGAGAGACAGAACCAATAGAAGATGCATACATCACCTACCTCCAATAGGAAGGAAAGATAGATAGATAGATAGACAGATAGATGGAGGTTTATTTATTATAAGGAAGAATTGCCTCATGTGATTATGAAAGCAAAGAAGTCTGCAAGCTGGAGGTCAAATGCTAATGTCTTCTAGAAACATCCTCACAGACAGAACTGCCAATGGGCAGGGAATCTCACCTTGGGCGAATCAGCTCCTGCAGGCCATAGACAAGTCTGTGGGAGAGACTCAACTGTGAGCTATCCTCAGCCAACACTTGTAACAATGGAGGGAATGAGCACATGCTGGTCCTGAATGGGTGGGTCTGAGTGGTGCACCACTATATCCACTGCACATGCTTTAGTTGGACTAAAACTTGCACTTTGTCCGCTTAGAACAAATATTAGCATGAATCAATAATTTCCAGGTTTTCTAAAACTTCCTTATGCCTTTATGGAAACTATTATCTCACAACTTTATCTAGAAACTTGGATGCTCAGTGGACTTTAGCATGGTAATTTTCAAATAGGACCACGATAAGTACATGAACAATTTTTCCATTTGGCAAATACAATAATTTTTGCATTCAGGAATGAGAAGTTTTGGCCTCTCAGATGAGAGTTTCTCTCCTCACAACTTCATCTTCTCTCTTAAGTATACAGCAGTCATTGTAAAATGTCTGCAATTTGTTATACTATTGCTTTAACATTTCCTGCTTCATTGATCAAATAATGTTCTTCAGGGTTACAGAATTCCATATAATATTTTGCCACCTAATGTGTCCATTTTTTTAAGGTAAACTGTATGAAAATTATGGTAAATATAGTATATCACTTTGATATCTACCTCATTTACTCAAGAAAATCACATTTCTTACCCTACTATGAGAACATCATTTATTACCCGGGGGTTCAATGTTCTCTAAGATTTGCTCTCTATCTAATTAGTTTTATAACCCAATGTCCTAACTCACGCCTTCCCACCTACCCCTCCCCTAACCTGAATCAAGCTAGGTGCAATGTGCTTATGCACACTGTAATATATTTCACAAGTGCTGTCCTGACCTAGTTTTGAAGTCATATCTAAGAATTCTCAATTCCCCTTCATGGGCGGTTTGCTAAGCTGCACACCAAACACTCCGCTTACCAGGCTCCCACTCTCCAGGGCCACTAGGCATACACGCCAGCCGCACACCCTTATGAGGCTTCCACATTCCCAGGCCAGGTACTAAACAACTAAGGAAAGCCTCTATGCTCCAGAGCCATGTAATTATTCAAATTAATCAATCCTCTAGGAAGCCTGCAAGACCTAGTTACCACACCCACTCTGCTTGCCATGCACAAACCCCACCCAGAGCTTAGCTTGTGTTACCCTGTCCCATGGTGCAACCCTTTGTGTGGCCCTACAAACAGCCTTCTCTCCTTGTAGCTGTAAGTAACAAAGAGCTCTGCCTTTCACCTACTCCAACGTCAGTGTGTTGTGTCCACCCACCAAAAGAATCTTTAAATTTGATAACACACACTTGCTTACTTGTGCATTCACTTCTCTGCCTCCAGACATTTACTTATCCTGTTTTCCCCTCCTGTGACATCCTACTACCTGCCTTCATCCTCAATTGTGAATAGCCTGTCATTTTTATTCAGAGGGAGATCTGAAATTCTGTTTGCAGGGACCCTTCTCCATGTCTATGTTCCTCGTCTGTCCTCTTGCCTTTCTTTGGGCCACTGTTAAGGCACACATCCCTTTGTTTTACATTACAGTGCTTTATGGGCAGATCTGTTGTCTTCACCATTTAATACAATATCTGAAAACACTACAGTATTTTAGTTTCTTTGACTGCCCCACAGTCTCTGGCATGAGGTCTATTACAAGGCAGCCCCCTCAACACATATTTATTGAATTCACTTTGTTGGAGCACTGCTATGCAACTTCAATCCTGGCTGAAAGTGACAAATCACACTCCTGCCATTCTGATGCTCCTTTCTCCTGCCCCACTCTGGTGCAAAGTGGAAGGTTGCAGGGGTGCAAATGAAGAGGATGGAGGGAAAGCAAATGCTGAAATGAAGGTCTACAGTTCCTGCCCCAGTGGAAAGGGGTAAATAGAAGCAAAGCAAAAAGAACACTAAATGACCAAAATACTTCATGACAGTTTCCTTATAAGGACACATAGAAGGTGAACAACAAATATCTGTTGAATGTAACAACCAGATTTCAGAACCTTAAACTGACTGTTCCAGGATTAGATCACAGATCATTTGAGTTGCGTGAATATAGAGGACCACACTGGACCAAAATTTTTCCTATTGCAGTTAATCTGCCTCTTTGAATTATTCACATGGTAATTAAGTTCACTTGGCCCCTAATTGCATAAGATATTGTTTTAAAGACAAAACCCTTTTTTCTCTATAATTCATGAGTTGTGGGATTTTTTTTTCCCCCTGGAAGATTCTTTGAAGTCTTATTCTAAAATAGTTTCTTGAGTTAAAAAGAAAAAGAAAAGAAAACATCTAATAAAATGTTCTCTCTTGAATCACAATTAATTTAAGATACAGGGTGCTTAACAGATATCTCTAAGGAAAAGATGGTTTTATTTTGTTTTTATGCAAAGTACTATTTGCACTGGCAGATTTGTATAACTACCAAATGGCTAATTAAATGAATTTAATGACAAAAAGTATGCATATTCAAAGTAATAAAAAGCTACACTGAATGTGGACAGCTCTCAGCCTGGCTATCCTTTCTGTTCTCGGTCTCTCAGTGTGTCTGTCTGTCTGTCTGTCTATCTCTTTTTCCTCTTTCTCTCTCTCCCTACCTCTACTTCTAAAGGCATCTCCCTCATTCCTTACTTTCTTCCTATTACCTACTCTTCTCCCCATCCTGTAGTCTAATTCTGGAGGCAGCCAATCAAATATGCTCAGCTCATGACCATCTGATCTACTGAACCCTATCATTTTTCAAGGTCATCTCCTGGGTTTGGGCTGCCTTAAGTCTAAAGCACACTCCAGATCCAGACCTTCCCTGCACAAAGAACAATCCAGTCCTGCTCTCCCAAGCCATGGTTGTTGACAAAGCAGTTGAAACTAGAAAGGGATGCTGAGTGACAGACAAATTCAGCCAACAGTCATTCTTATCTTCCATTTTTCCATGATGGAAAATAGGAGCTGAAAACTTACAGTGAGTCTAGGCTTCAAAAATTTCTAATTGGGACTTCCCTGGTGGTCCAGTGGTAAAGAATCCACCTTACAATGCAGGGGATGCAGGTTCGATCCCTGGTCAGGGAACTAAGATCCCACATGCTGCGGGGCAGCTAAGCCCATGCACCACAACTACTGAGCTCGTGCACCTCAACTAGAGAGCCTGCTTGCCGCAAACTACAGAGCCCACGCGCCCTGAAACCCGCGCACCACAACGACAGAGCCCACGTGCCCTCGAGCCGGCACACCACAAATAGAGAAGAGAAAACCCGCACACCACAACTAGAGAGAAGCCCGTGCACCACAACAAAGAGCCCACACACCACAACGAAACATCCCGCATGCCTCAACTAAGATCCCGCGTGCCCCAACTAAGACCCAACGCAGGCCAAAATGAATAAAGTAAATAAATAAATAATAAATAAATCTTTAAAATAATTTCCAATCAAACTGCACAAATCCTGGTCTTTGGTTTGTTTCAGCAGGACTTCAGGATGAGTCAAACCAATGGATATTTAATAACCATCTGTTTCTTCCCAGCACTTAGCTTCATGTTCCAACACGTCTAGAAAACAGGACAGAACTCCAGAACTGTACAAGAGCTTAGGAATTCTTTTTATGCTATAAAGGAGAAAAATTGAGACCTGGAAAACTTGGATTTATGTAGAAGACCTGGCTCTTGCCTTAGAGAACTTTTAAACATAGTTCATGATACAAGACACAGTCCTTGACACAGCTTTTTAAAAAAAACAACAACAACTCTGAGCAAACTTTAATCGATTGCTACATTGATTAAATTTTGAAGCTGGAAAGAAACATCATGAAAACAGCATCTCACAAAAGGAGATCCAACATAGCACGGTGGTTTGGAGCCAGGCAGAGCCTGGGTTTGAATTCGGGCTCTACCACCTACTTGCTCTGTAACCTTGGGTGAGTCACTTTACCTCAGTATCCTCATCTGTAAAATGGGAATAGTAATAATAATACCTGCCCTACAGGGCTATTTGGAGGACTAAATGAGTTAATATTAATAGCACATTTAGAGCAATAGTTGCTCTTATTAACAGTGCTATGATCCCAGATATCATTGTGGAGGGAAATCCCTCTCACAGAGAGGTTAGTTTGATGGCTTCTGGCATAAACCAGAAAGCTGATGATGAGGTGTGAATTCAGGACCATGCAATAAGGAATCCCAGGCAGTGCACCAAAAGAGGGACAAATACATGGTAACTGAGCAGCTCTAGGGGCTGAAATAGAGTGAAGAATTAAAGGTGAGCCCGCGAGGCTTTAGCAATTTTGGAAAAATAAATGTTAAGCACTAGACAATGTATGTTTTCACAACTTTGGAATGAAAATATCCTTTAACATCGTTTATCTACGACACCCATCCCCACAAAGATTCATAGATTCCACCACTTCTCATGATCTCTCACAGTCTCTCACTCTCAGGGTTCAGTATTACTTGGTTCTTTCCATTCCTCACTTGCACATCCAACAACATCCTCATCAAAAATTCCCCTAGGTGTCTTTTTGCCTCCCAGCTTACTTTGCTCACTCCATTTCCCTAAAGTTCCCACTAGTTCCCACCACACCTGGTAGAATCTATATTACACGTGTCAGAATAACCACATACAGTGTCACCACACTTGACTGCACAATGACCCAGCAGAGAGTATTAAAATCCCATCTCAATGCCCCCTTGTGTGGTGTTGAGACTGCAGTGTGTGCATGTGTGAAGCAAGATGTGAAGCAAGAAGCTTTCTTACCTCCAAACACAAGACTTGGTGTATGAACCACTGCTTCAATCTTCCCCTCCACTCACTTTATGCATCCCCTCTGAAGCTCTCTTTTCAAAAAACACCATTGGGGGATGGGGCACAACCAGGGATCTGTGAGGATCAAAGGAAAGTACAAAGGTGAAATTTGCCTACAGCTCTTTTCCTATTTAAGGGGCCAGTCTCCCACAGGCTTCATTCTCTTCATATTTCTCTTTCTTTGTCTTTCCCTACTTACTGAATTTGTTCCTGTATAGTTAGAAATAGATACATAAATCCAGAAAATGAAAAAAAAAGAAACATCTAGTACAAACCTTTAATTTTTATGGATTATGAAATATAGGTCCAAAGATGTTTAAGTGACTTTCTCAAAGGCCCCAACTTTCTATATTCATCACAGATGTGAAAACAGCTTATTATCCTCTATTGTTCAGAATCTAGTACATACTGGCCACCATAAACTTACTATATGACATCTCAAACTATCTCACAACCACCCTATGAAGTGGATATTATTATTCCCTTTTTACAAATACGGAGTCTGAAGCTCAGAGAGGTGATCTATCTACCAAGAGTCACTCAACTAGTAAGTAGTGGAGATGAGTTTTAAGCCCAGGTCTTCCAACTCTTGCCACTATATTGAACTTCTACCACTTCTAGTGCCAGGACGTGGCTGGACTTAGGTCAATATCTACATATTCTTTTCTCCTAGATCTGTACATCATTCAGGACTCTTACTCATTTGTGTAATTTTTCATTTCATCGGCATTGTCAACATATAAAATGAGAGTGCCTGGATACTGGCCATTCCCTCCAGTGGCCCTTGTCTCTTTTACAATCCATCCACTCTGTGTTGGAATTCTGTTGGCATTCATTAAATATGCTTTGGTCTACAAGTAACAAAGGACCCAGTTCTCAGAGGCTTAAACCATGAGGGTAGTTGACTTAGGCAAGATTACAAAGGCTGGTATGGCCTCAAAGATTGGTGAGAACAATTCAGAATTGGCTAGTTTCATTTTACTATGCCCTTCACTTACTACCAAATTGGCAAAAATATTTTTTAAATGTACACGAACCCAGGGAGACAAGTTAGCAATTCTCCTATGCCTCCACTCCCCTATTTCTCAAGAGTATTTCCAAATTTGGTGTCAAAGGATGGTGTCAATACAAGGAAACCACTAACTTAGAGGAAATCAGAACTGTCTGCTCACTGCCATTTAGCTGGGAGAGAGGGTAACTACCACACAAAATGGTCTGCCCTGCTATCATATAAGGAAATTCTTGCTGCCCCAATTAGCTATTTCCATGTTCTACTTCTCACTGCATTATCAAACCTACAATATCTTATCCAAGAGCAACCATGGTGTAAGTTAGCAGATCAATAATGTCTTCCAAAACCCAGACTCCAAACGAAACAGACTTTTTACAAAATTAAACTCTATCAGTCTCTATGTATATGCTTTTTATCTCCTGTTTGTCACTTCAAGGTCACACAAGTTGCCCAATACAGATCCAGTCAGCACATCATCATACCAGCATACCAAGCAGGGGAAAATGGACAAGGGGGACAAACTTCCTTCTGTAAATCCTTGCATTTTTATCTGAACAGGAGAATATTTCACAAATGCTCCCTAGCAGACTTCCTACCGACAGGTTATTGGGCAGAACTGAGCCACATGATCACTTCTGGCTGCAATGGTGGCTAGGAAAATCTGACAAATGGGAAACAAACTCCATGACTCACTTAGACATGTGAGTCAAGGCTGACTCAATCCTTAGGCAGGGCACTTGACCTTTCTGACCAAAATGCAGGTTTGGTTAACAAGGAAGTTGAGGGGAATGGCTGTTGGTTACATACTAACAATGTCTGCCATACAGATAGTACGTATAGCATGACTAACAACATTTTTTTTGCATGATTTATGACTTGGGGGAGAGAACTTGTTTGTTTACATGATCTTAAATTAAGCAATAGCTCCATCCTGTCAAACGTTTTCTCTTGATCCAGCTTTACAAAGCAACCAAACTCTCTCTTAATTTTTCTGTTTTGTTGTTTGTTTTAAAATCTCTGAAAGGTCTACAGTTTTTATTGCCCAATTTTGTACTTTGTTATGAGTCATTTTGCTGGTTACCATTATAAAAGGCCTTGCAATCAAATTCCCAGCAAAAAACAAAAAAACAAAAAAAACTTAATAATGTCCAATTCCTGATGTCACCTCTTACCCCTCATTTTTAGGCTAAATAATTGATGGCGCTTGTACCAAGCCTGCAGGTGACAAGTCTTCCAGAGGATTTCCTATAGCATTGGGCAAATCGCTAATGCAAATCAGCACAAGCACATTCTTTTCTTACGGGTTTATGTTTTTGAATTTGTCTTCTCTCTGACACTTACTTTGACCTTTAGATCTTTATTTTTTTCCTGCTAATCAAGAGCAATTCAAAGTGAATTTCCAAATATTCCTTTGCTTCCTCTCTTCTTCCTTCTTCCCTAAATGAATCTAAAGAATAATTTTTTTTTTAATCAGTCATCAATTTTATACACATCAGTGTATACATGTCAATCCCAATCGCCCAATTCAGCACACCACCATCCCCACCCCACCGCGGTTTTCCCCCCTTGGTGTCCATATGTGTGTTCCCTACATCTGTGTCTCAACTTCTGCCCTGCAAACCGGTTCATCTGTACCATTTTTCTAGGTTCCACATACATGTGTTAATATACGATATTTGTTTTTCTCTTTCTGACTTACTTCACTCTGTATGACAGTCTCTAGATCCATCCACATTTCAACAAATGACTCAATTTCATTTCTTTTTATGGCTGAGTAATATTCCATTGTATATATGTACTACATCTTCTTTATCCATTTGTCTGTCGATGGGCATTTAGGTTGCTTCCATGACCTGCCTATTGTAAACAGTGCTGCAATGAATATTGAGGTGCATGTGTCTTTTTGAATTATGGTTTTCTCTGGGTATATGCCCAGTAGTGGGATTGCTGGATCATATGGTAATTCTATTTTTAGTTTTTTAAGGAACCTCCATATTGTTCTCCATAGTGGCTGTATCAATTTACATTCCCACCAACAGTGCAAGACGGTTCCCTTTTCTCCACACCCTCTCCAGCATTTGTTGTTTGTAGATTTTCTGATGATGCCCATTCTAACTGGTGTGAGGTGATACCTCATTGTAGTTTTGATTTGCATTTCTCTAATAATTAGTGATGTTGAGTAGCTTTTCATGTGCTTCTTGGCCATCTGTATGTCTTCTTTGGAGAAATGTCTGTTTAGGTCTTCTGCCCATTTTTGGATTGGGCTGTTGGTTCCTTTAATATTGAGCTGCATGAGCTGTTTATATATTTTGGAGATTAATTCTTTGTCTGTTGATTCGTTTGCAAATATTTTCTCCCATTCTGAGGGTTCTCTTTCGTCTTGTTTATGGTTTCCTTTGCTGTGCAAAAGCTTTGAAGTTTCATTAGGTCCCATTTGTTTATTTTTGTTTTTATTTCCATTACTCTAGGAGGTGGATCAAAAAAGATCTTGCTGTGATTTATGTCAAAGAGTGTTCTTCCTATGTTTTCCTTTTTAGAGTGTCCGGTCTTACATTTAGGTCTCAAATCCATTTTGAGTTTATTTTTGTGTATGGTGTTAGGGAGTGTTCTAATTTCATTCTTTTACATGTAGCTGTCCAGTTTTCCCAGCACCACTTATTGAAGAGACTGTCTTTTCTCCATTGTATATCGTTGCCTCCTTTGTCATAGATTAGTTGACCATAGGTGCGTGGGCTTATCTCTGGGCTTTCTATCTTGTTCCATTGATCTATGTTTCTGTTTTTGTGCCAGTACCATATTGTCTTGATTACTGTAGCTTTGTAGTATAGTCTGAAGTCAGGGAGTCTGATTCTTCCAGCTCCGTTTTTTTCCCTCAAGACTGCTTTGGCTATTTGGGGTCTTTTGTGTCTCCATACAAATTTTAAGATGATTTGTTCTAGTTCCATAAAAAATGCCATTGGTAATTTGATAGGGATTGCATTGAATCTGTAGATTGCTTTGGGTACTATAGTCATTTTCACAATATTGATTCTTCCAATCCAAGAACATAGTATATCTCTCCATCTGGTGGTATCATCTTTAATTTCTTTCATCAGTGTCTTATAGTTTTCTGCATACAGGTCTTTTGTCTGCCTAGGTAGGTTTATTCCTAGGTATTTTATTCTTTTTGTTGCAATGGTAAATGGGAGTGTTTCCATAATTTCTCTTCCAGATTTTTCATCATTAGTGTATAGGAATGCAAGAGATTTCTGTCCATTAATTTTGTATCCTGCAACTATACCAAATTCATTGATTAGCTCTAGTAGTTTTCTGGTGGCATCTTTCAGACTCTCTATTTATAGTGTCATGTCATCTGCAAACAGTGACAATTTTACTTCTTCTTTTCCAATTTGTATTCCTTTTATTTCTTTTTCTTCTCTGATTGCCGTGGCTAGGACTTCCAAAACTATGTTGAATAATAGCGGTGAGAGTGGACAACCTTGTCTTGTTCCTGATCTTAGAGGAAACGGTTTCCATTTTTCACCATTAAGAATGATGTTTGCTGTGGGTTTGTCATGTATGGCCTTTATTATGTTGAGGTAGGTTCCCTCTATGCCCACTTTCTGGAGAGTTTTTATCATAAATGGGTGTTGCATTTTGTCAAAAGCTTTTTCTGCATCTATTGAGATGATCATATGGTTTTTATTCTTCAATTTGTTAATATGGTGTATCACATTGATTCATTTGTGTATATTGAAGAATCCTTACATCCCTGGGATAAATCCCACTTGATCATGGTGTATGATCCTTTTAATGTGTTGTTGGATTCTGTTTGCTAGTATTTTGTTGAGGATTTTTGCATCTATGTTCATCAGTGATATTGGTCTGTAGTTTTCTTTTTTTGTAGTATCTTTGTCTGGTTTTGGTATCAGGGTGATGGTGGCCTCACAGAATGAGTTTGGGAGTGTTCCTTCCTCTGCAACATTTTGGAAGAGTTTGAGAAGGATGGGTGTTAGCTCTTCTCTAAATGTTTGATAGAATTCACCTGTGAAGCCATCTGGTCCTGGACTTTTGTTTGTTGGAAGACTTTTAATCACAGTTTCGATTTCATTACTTGTGATTGGTCTGTTCATATTTTCTGTTTCTTCCTGGTTCAGTCTTGGAAGGTTATACCTTTCTAAGAATCTGTCCATTTCTTCCAGATTGTCCATTTTATTGGCATAGAGTTGCTTGTAGTAGTCTCTTAGGATGCTTTGTATTTCTGCAGTGTCTGTTGTAACTTCTCCTTTTTCATTTCTAATTTTATTGATTTGAGTCCTCTCCCTCTTTTTCTTGAAGAGTCTGGCTAATGGCTTATCAATTTTGCTTATCTTCTCAAAGAACCAGCTTTTAGTTTTATTGATCTGTGCTATTGTTTTCCTTGTTTCTATTTCATTTATTTCTGCTCTGATCTTTATGATTTCTTTCCTTCTACTAACTTTGGGTTTTGTTTGTTCTTCTTTCTCCAGTTCCTTTAGGTGTAAGGTTAGATTGTTTAGAGATTTTTCTTGTTTCTTTAGGTAGGCTTGTATAGCTATAAACTTCCCTCTTAGAACTGCTTTTGCTGCATCTCATAGGTTTTGGATCGTCGTGTTTTCATTGTCATTTGTCTCTAGGTATTTTTTGATTTCCTCTTTGATTTCTTCAGTGATCTCTTGGTTATTTAGTAACGTATTGTTTAGCCTCCATGTGTTTGTGCTTTTCACATTTTTTTCCCTGTAATTCATTTCTAATCTCATACTGTTGTGGTCAGAAAAGATGCTTGATATGATTTCAATTTTCTTAAATTTACTGAGGCTTGATTTGTGACCCAAGATGTGATCTATCCTGGAGAATGTTCCATGCGCACTTGAGAAGAACGTGTAATCTGCTGTTTTTGGATGGAATGTCCTATAAATATCAATTAAATCTATCTGGTCTATTGTGTCATTTAAAGCTTCTGTTTCCTTATTTATTTTCATTTTGGATGATCTGTCCATTGGTGTAAGTGAGGTGTTAAAGTCCCCCACTATTATTGTGTTACTGTCGATTTCCTCTTTTATACCTGTTAGCAGTTGCCTTATGTATTGAGGTGCTCCTTTGTTGGGTGCATATATATTTATAATTGTTATATCTTCTTCTTGGATTGATCCCTTGATCATTATGTAGTGTCCTTCCTTGTCTCTTGTAACATTCTTTATTTTAAAGTCTATTTTATCTGATATGAGTATAGCTACTCCAGCTTTCTTTTGATTTCCATTTGCATGGAGTATCTTTTTCCATCCCCTCACTTTCAGTCTGTATGTGTCCCTAGGTCTGAAGTGGGTCTCTTGTAGACAGCATATATATGGGTCTTGTTTTTGTATTCATTCAGCAAGCCTGTGTCTTTTGGTTGGAGCATTTAATCCATTCACGTTTAAGGTAATTATCGATATGTATGTTACTATGACCTTTTTCTTAATTGTTTTGGGTTTGTTTTTGTAGGTCCTTTTCTTCTCTTGTGTTTCCCACTTAGAGAAGTTCCTTTCCCATTTGTTGTAGAGCTGGTTTGGTGGTGCTGAATTCTCTTAGCTCTTGCTTGTCTGTAAAGTTTTTGATTTCTCCATCAAATCTAAATGAGATCCTTGCATGGTAGAGTAATCTTGGTTGTAGGTTCTTCCCTTTCATCACTTTAAGTATATCATGTCACTCCCTTCTGGTTGTAGAGTTTCTGCTGAGAAATCAGGTGTTAACCTTATGGGAGTTCCCTTTTATGTTATTTGTCATTTTTCCCTTGCTGCTTTCAATAATTTTTCTTTGTCTTTAATTTTTGCCACTTTGATTACTATGTGTCTCTGCGTGTTTCTCCTTGGGTTTATCCTGTATGGGACTCTCTGCGCTTCCTGGACTTGGGTGGCTATTTCCTTTCCCATGTTAGGGACGTTTTTGACTATCATCTCTTCAAATATTTTCTCTGGTCCTTTCTCTCTCTCTTCTCCTTCTGGGACCCCTATAATGCAAATGTTGTTGCATTTTATGTTGTCCCAGAGGTCTCTTGGGCTGTCTTCTTTTCTTTTCATTCTTTTTTCTTTAGTCTGTTCCGCAGCAGTGAATTCCACCATTCTGTCTTCCAGGTCACTTATCCGTTCTTCTGCCTCATTTATTCTGCTATTGATTCCTTCTAGTGTAGTTTTCATTTCAGTTATTGTATTGTTCATCTCTGTTTGTTTGTTCTTTAATTCTTCTAGGTCTTTGTTAAACATTTCTTGCATCTTCTCGATCTTTGCCTCCGTTGTTATTCCAAGGTCCTGGATCATCTTCACTATCATTACTCTGAATTCTTTTTCTGGAAAGTTGCCTATCTCCACTTCATTTAGTTGTTTTTCTGGGGTTTTATCTTTTTCCTTCATCTGGTATGTAGCCCTCTGCCTTTTCATCTTGCCTATCTTTCTGTGAATGTGGTTTTTGTTCCACAGGCTGCAGGACTGTAGTTTTTTGTGCTTCTGCTGTCTGCCCTCTGGTGTTTGAGGCTATCTAAGAGGCTTGATCAAGAATAAATGATTTTTGTTCCTGACTTTATCTAATATTATTTTTCCTCCTTTTTCTCTCTTCCAACTACCTCCTGATTATTCCTGAGTATTTAATGATCCTTACCTAATTGAGAACTCCTCTTATTCAAAATTCAATTATATACAGACTGTAAGTCATAAATTCAAAATTAGTGGACTTCCATTGTAGTCACCATGATTTGTAGCAAATATTATACAAGCAAAGCATCATGACTTTTTTTTGTCTCTATACAAATGTTTAATGAAAGACATTAAAATTATGAAGGTGGACACAAACGAAGGACATAGGGAGAAATCCTGAAAAATTTATAAGGCGTGTGGCCTGATAAATGTCAATTAATTACACAGAACTAATAATTAATAATTTAAAGTATAATGAAAATGGGATTGTACCAGTTAGTGTTAGGTTCAGCTGTGAGTAACAGAGACCTTCAAAATATAATAACTTAATGTAGACAATTTATTTCTCTCCCACTGCTTTTAGCTCACTAGCTCTAACTTGGTCAGGTGGCCAAAGGGAGTCTATAAGGAAGGCTAAGAAAGGTAGTACTTTGGCTCAGTGTCACTGTGCTCAGCTAGCCAAAGGGAAGGAGGTGTCAGGGTAGACAAGGGAATATACAGTCCTCTAGTTTGATGGTTATGCTTAGCTAAAAATTTGCAATTGATTACTTAAGAAGAAGAGAAGAATGACAATGGGGAGATCACTGACAATCTCTCCTGCATCACTGTGTCTCTGTGAACTGAACATAAAACATATTTTAAGTGCTTTCACAGTTTTACTCCAATGTGCCACCTTCTAATCTATGCATTCTCAGCAGGGTGATATGGCTCCTAAGGGAGTGAAATTGGTTCTTGTGAGGGGAAGAGCAGGGCAAAAAAAATCTCACTCTTACTATGTATAAAACACAGAAATATATATACAATACATAACAGATATACAGTATAACTGTCGTATTAAAATTTCATGGGGGAGGCTTTTAGAAAAAAAAAATCTCAAAAGGCGCTTTGAATGGTGGGGGGTAGGGGGAAATACTGAAAAAAAGTTGAAAAACATTGTTCTAACCTAAAAGAGGAGCTTTCAGAAACACAACTCAAGGTCAAAGAAGGAAACATGTGCCTTTTGACAAAGCTCCTTTTTAGTATTTTACATATACATACATGGTTATATAACACAATAAATAGAAAGGACATGTAATTTCAAATTGTACTGACCATTCATTCAGCAATTATTTTTGAGTACATACATGTGAAAAAATATGCTGGGTGCTGGGGACACAGACAAGAACAGAACACTTTTGCTCTCATGGGGTTTACAGGCTACTGGAGAAGGCAGATGATGGACACTGATGCAATGACAAGGTCAAGTGTCCAAGGCCTCTGAATTCGAATCTTCTTCATGACTTCCTTGCCAAGTGACCTGGGAAAATTATTACCCTCTACAGACCACAGTTTCTGCCACCTAAGGTCCACCTAACAACATTTTTGTAAGGATTCAAGATGAAACTGAATACATCATGACAATTATGACCATGTCTGGCACATACTAGGTGCTTAAGAAAATAGTATCATTCATATTATTATCTGGTGGATTCCTCTTACATATTTTGGCTGAATCCAAGTTTTTCTCCTACCTTAAATTTGACTAATTGTGTCCACTCATTGCTTTTTCCTCCTTTACCCTTCAACTCATCCTGTTAATATTTTCTGATGGCTCCGGGACTAGATTTTTCATTTGGGGTTACACATGGTCTAAAAGGCCTAAGGCCCAGAAAATCTAGGACATATGATCATCCACACTATTTCATCTATTCATTCAAAATGTACATTGCACACCTACTACATGCCAGGAACTATGTTAGGTTAGGTGTAAAGAGGCTGGAAAGAACAAAATGGACCCATCCCTGTACTTGAAAAATGATGAACGTTTATAAGTATGAAAAGAGTAATAAAAAGAAAAAGACTATATGCTATAGGAACATTTGAAGATCTTGCCTGATGAGAAAAGTCTCCTCTGAATGATGAAGGGATCTGATGAAGGCAGGGAAAACACATTTCAAAAAGAGGGAATGGGGTGTACACATCCATGAAATGAGATAGAACAGAGAATGTTGGAAGGATGTCCAGTAAGAATGAAGCACAGAGATGCTGATCATGTTGGGGCACTGGCCTCACTGTCTAATTGCTACCATGTTCCCACTCTTCCTGTCCTTCTTCCTATTTTAATTCTGTCTCTCACTAAAATTCCAAAGCTGCCCTGAAAGGAGCTCAACTTTGTCTCTGTCTTTCTCTCACTTTGTCTCTCTGTCTCTCGTCTCAGTTTCTCTCTCTCTCTCTCTCTCTCTCTCTCTCACACACACACACACACACACACACACACACAGTTAATCAGAACACCACCACCACCACCACCACTGAATGAATCAGAATCTGCATTTTAAAAAGCTCCTCAGGT